>NW_006799951.1:2899842-3052244 GCF_000485575.1 Poecilia formosa
GTGTGTGTGTGTGTGTGTGTGTGTTTTAAAAGCCTGTTGAGTCTTCCAGAGAAAAAGTATGTGTGTCACCAAGTTTTTAGAAACAATTAAAGACTTATCAGCCTTTAAGATGACAAGTCTTGGTTCTTGGTCAATATAATCGCCGACGAATCTGAAAACCGAGGACTGTTTTTGCACATTTCCGAATATTGTTGCCTCACTCCTGTGGAGCCGCAAAGTACTTTGTGAATCTCTCGTGTTTCTCATAAAGCCTCGACAGTGAATCAGAAGGACAAAGCTGGTAAAGGTGATTGTTTTCCGTTCACCCTCTACCAGCCTGACACGGAGTTTCGAGCCGCTTTGCGAGACTGAACGCGCTTGTTTGGGACTTTACTAGAAGATTTTCCAAAATCAAACAGCTCTGTTGCACCTCTTCTGAAGTTGGAAATCCACAAGAGGCAGATTATGAAAGAATTAAACACAACGGGGCAAAAGGGGGTGCTTTGCCTTGGTGCGGCTTTACAGTTTGTTTTATTAAACTCTGCTTGATTGCTGACTGCCCACTTCACTCTTCCGGTCTGCGTCCTTTCTGACACAGACGCCGCATGCCACGCAGCTGCCGGACGTAATTCTCGCGGCGGGAAAACCGACATGTAAAAATTAACAGGAGGCGTCCGGCGTCACCAGTGATGTTTTACAATCTGTCCCGGCAAAGCCTGATGGTCCATTTGTTGTCGCAGAGATAAATTCGTGTAAATGCATCGTCAGTGCACTCCTTTAGCGATCTTTCATCGGTTTCGGAGTGGTGAACTCCTCACTTCCCCCCGTCAGTCCTGCTTATTTTTATCAGTTCGTCCTTGACTGTTGTAGAAGAACAAGAAGCGGAGGCAGAGGCATTAATCAAATGAATGAAGCTAATAGTAATTCCCGTCATTTGTCAGAGCAATGATATTAATGTCAACCTGCTAAGCCCTGGTTTTTTATATAAATTGATCCTCTGATTCCAGTTTTACTCCTGAACAGGGGAACGCCACTGCTCCTCATTTTGCATGCAAGAGGGTTTCATTTATTTATTTACTGGGGTAAGTGGCTGGGATTTATCGATTCTCCAAAATGCAGTACATGTTTGTTTTTTTTTAATACAGCAGTGCAACGCGTAGGTCTCCAAACATATGAGATTTAGCATTTATTTTTTCACCCTCCCCCGGCATTGTTCTTTGATTTAAGGTGTTAAGTATTGTTTCACAAAGTATATTTTGTACGCAATGGTGATAAAATGAGAGGCTTTAAATGTTTGACACTGTAACACAGAAATATTTAAATGAGTGTTGATGCAAATGAACATGCAGCTCTGGAGAAAATTAAGAGACCACTGCACAGAACCCAAGGAAACATGATGGTTATTCCACCAGATATTGATTTCTGAACTCTTACTGAGTTAAAACATCAGAATTGTTGTTTCTAAATTAATACAAACTTGTTTTCTTTACATCATTTGAGGTATGGAAGCACTGCATCCTTTTCATTATTTGGACCATTTCTCATTTTCTGCACATAAACACTACATTTTTGCTTGGAATTTCAGAGACATGTTGTCAGTAGTTCGTAGAATAAAAGAAGAATGTTAATTTTACTCAAACGTACACCTATACAAAGTAAAATCATAGAAATTGATAATTTTAAGTGGTCTCTTAATTATTTCCATAGCTGTATGTTAATACATTTTGCTAAATAAGTTTTACTTTGCATTTACAAGCAAGTGAATGCCAAATAAAAGGATCAATTTCTAAAAATAAAACAACAAAAATGGTTACTTTTCAAGTGTCAGAAAAGTAACCAACAATTAAACTGATGAAGTTCTATTTATCCTATTTACACAAGAAGCGAAGCTCTGCAGAAAATCCTCGGCAGCATGCATGCACCCGCCTTTGTTCTCCTAAGTTTAGCACGGTTTGTTAATTTGTCCATGCAGGCACATGTACTACTTCCTGTGCATATGCTTGGACATTTCGGCCGTAGAGGTCAGAAAAGCTTTTCTCTCCTCTCCTAAACTGGAGGAGTTAGAGGCGCAGTCACGATGCGAGCAGGCTTGGATGTCCTCTCCAGCAGCGCAGATGCCACTAAATAAAATATTTCATAATCCTGCCCAAATCCTCTAATCACCATGACAACAGGCAGCAGGGAGCCAGAGAGTGAATGTGTTTGGACCCCCCACCTCCCATCTCTCTTTTTTTCTTTTTCTTCTTCTTCTTTTTCTCCCTCTTTTTCCCTCTTTCATCAGCTTTTGGGCGCACACAGTCTGATTATATTTTACCTCCTGTTAAACCGACTTGAGATTTTTATTGATTGAACGTAGCAGGGGTTTTATTAACGACCGTGACCCCGTTTTATGGAGAAGCGTCCAAACTGCTCTTTTTTTTTTATTTTTTTTTTATTCCAGCATCAGAATGACTGCAAATAATCTACACTGTACACCCACCATCTAAAAATACACAGTAAAGACCTGCCTCGGCTCCTGTGAAGTGATAGGATAATGGAGGTGATGACCTCATGAGGTGAAAGGACCTGTTGCCTGGTAACAGTTTGGAGAAAACAGCAAGTCATGGGGTGGTCGTATCGTGGATGTGAATATGCGCGTCTGAGATATCGACCTGCGCCGACAGGTAGAGGAGTCGATGATGACGGCGGCTTGAGAGAAGAAGAGAGGAGGTCAAGTTTTGTGGGAATCGATCCGAAGCCAAAAACAGGATCCGTGGTCAACACTTCCTGGATGCGCCTCCTGACATGACTTGTGCCAGGTGTAAATAATTGACCGCCTGTTTTCTCTGCCCCTCCGCAGGTATCCGGCCCCAGATTATGAATGGGCCTATGCACCCGCGCCCCCTGGTGGCGCTGCTGGATGGGCGCGACTGCACCGTGGAGATGCCCATCCTCAAAGACCTGGCCACCGTGGCTTTCTGTGACGCCCAGTCCACGCAGGAGATACACGAAAAGGTATAGTTTGGTTCTTAGTCAATATAATCACCGATTCCTCTTTAGATGCTGTGTTAGTTACCCTTTTAACTTCTTCCAGTGATCAAGAGGGAGATTTTTCACATTAGCCTGGTTTAAGAAAAAGAAGCGCTAAACGTTTCAACAATGAAAAGAAAAAAAAAAAAGCCGCACAAACCGGTGTAACACTGTATGAACTTCTGTTTCTAATATTGTTTTGCTTTCTGCTCGTCGAAGAAGAAAAATCTTTGTCCTCCTTCCAAGCCTCCCCCTCTGTAATGTTTTAATGATATTTCAGCCCACTGGCTCATTCCAATCTCCCAGTACAGCCATAATGGTTTCATCACTGACGCTAATCCCACTGGGGGCTGAAGTGCAGCTTTGTTAAATAAGGAGGAGTGGGAGGAGGAGGAGGAGGAGGAGGAGGCTGGTAATAGAAATGCAGTGTAATTGTTCTCAGCCAGAGTGGGTGAAACGTTTGTCTTATTTTACTGTCTGCACGCCGGAGCCGACGAGCGGCAAGTTTTCCAATTCCAAACTCAAAAAAGAGCTCTTTAAAGGGATTGGAGGAGAAAAGGGACGGTAAAACCGTCTCTCTCGTCCTGCCTACGTGGAAGTGGGTTTTCTTGGACCTTCGTGTGTTTAAATTTTACAGTTTGAGTTGACGAGATCCAAAGTAAATCTTTTTTGTTGGTATTAGTAATCTGTGTGCAGCGAAATGCTCTCAGTGTGATTATGTTACACAAACAGAGGGCCCATCTGGAAGCATCAGTGTTGGCTGCAGTCCCACAATGATAACGACACAGCAGAGGATACAGAGGGGCTGCAAATATGCACACACACACACGCGCACACACACATACGCACGCACAGACGCGGAAACACACACGCATGGACACGCGCGCACTCCGAATTACACATGACTCTCTGTTGGGAAAACTGTTTGTTTTATTGTGTTTTTGTAACAAGACTTCCTTGAAGTTTTCAGACGTAGCGATGAAGGAATCAGACACTGATTGATTAAAACAAACAAAATAAAACAGAAGAGTAACAATTGAATTCATTTACGGTTTAGTTTGTTCTCATACATTTCTGTTTCATTATAATTTTTTTTATTATTATTTTACAGTCCAATACATTAGAATATATGTTCAGATGAGGCTCGTTTATCAGATTAGAAGTACTTTAGGAAAATAACAACAAATATGCAGGTATTGAACATATTAAGCCCACATTTGTGTATTTAAAAAAAATATATATATTTTTGGTTCAGTGCCATTTTCTAATCTTAAATGTTGTGCTTTCGTTGACTTTGACAAAATTAAAAGAAATAAAGGCTTGATGAGGTGTTAAAACTAATCTATGTGACGTGTTTGACTTAGTGAATTGAGTGACTAAAATAAAGTTTTATGCAGTATTTTCATTTGTTGACTTGTTTGTTTTATTAGCTTAGTTATATTATTTTATATCACATTCAATTAAATTATACAACAAATGCTACTTGGCTCAAATCAGTTCAATTTGATTGAATTTATAAAAAAAAATTAAATTTGATTCATTTCAAATGAATACAGTTTCATTATTTTCCAATTAATCCCAATTTACTTGGTTCAGATTACAAAAATATTCAATTCATTACGGTCCAATTATGTAAAAATAAATAGCAATAATATGCATGTTTTTTGTTGTTGTTTTCTTCCCACTTGCTCTTGTGAGGTGTTTGTATTTTTCCTAGCAGCCTCTTCGCTTGCATGGTGAAGAAAGATGAATTGATATTCTCAGAATTGAGCTTGTAAGCCTGCGGTGTCTGGTGAGCGTTTTGTGATGCTAGCTGAGTTAAAAAGAGAAATCTATGAGAGAGCACTCACCGTCGATGGGTGAAGGAGTCTTGTCCTTGAAAAGGCAAAGGCAGCCCTTAGAATTTCAGAAAGAAATCAAAGTGGCGCCCTTTTCAAGTGGCTCTGGTTTTGATTTGACAGCAGCTGCTTAATGTTGTTTTAGTGCTAATTACAACACTCAAAACATGCTTGTGGGTGAACTGGAAAAGGTTTCTGGAGAGTTTGAGAGTAAGTAAAAGTCTGCCAAAGAATATATTATGAATTGATGATGTTTTACAGCTATTTGAGCTCAATTTTGCCCCGTCGAGGCTTAGCTTACCACTCCACTGTTGATTTAAGACGCTGCTTTTAGTTTAACGGCTCTCACCTTTTGCTAATGTCAAAAGTGTCGACTTGCTTCATTGATGAGCGTGAAATGAGCAACTGCAAACTCCAGTCATGACATAATCGAGTCATTGAAGCAGCTGGTTGTGAACTCAGTCATCAGTTCAGCATGTTTGAGTCTTCCTAAGCTAACAGAAGAAAATTGAAATAAGCCAAGTGGCTTTTTGTATTGAAACGTAGCTTGCATCATTTAAAAACAAACAAACACAAAAAAAAAACATTTGGAAAACTCGATGAATAAAATGCAACAATGAAAATCGTATTTTTGGTTTTATTTATCTGTAAGAACGGTGCAGCATGCAAGAACTCCATGTTTATAATAATAATTAGTATAAGAACAGATTTCAAAATAATTTTTCTAGCCTTCCTACTGTGATCTTCATACTTATCAGTAGATGTGATGTTCCTCTGCTGTTGTGGTAAATAAAGGTTTTACTCTTTTAAAATAGAGACAAAATAGAGTTCAATATGTGATATTTTTGCATCATCTTCCATTAGCAGTTAACATAATTAGCGTAGCTAGCATGAAAACAATATTGGTCTGTGTGCAGCTCTAAGTAAAGCAAAGGGCCTGTGTTGTCATGCCAATATATTATCTCCAACATAACTAATGGCAATTCTTTGTTTACATTTATGATTTCTGTATCTCTACCTCTGTGCCTTTGTGAAAGGTGATAGCATCTGCCATTTTTAGCCAGATTGTCTGTCGTGTAAACAGGATTCATATAAAACATCAACCTAATTTAATTCAAGCCAGGTGCCGAATATCAAAAGTCAATTCGTTTCTGCGTTCAAGAGATAACGTTGACATCTTTAATGATTCTGCCGCTTGAAGCAGTCAACAAAGCATTATGGGAAAAAGTCTGGCTCAGTTTAAGGCTAACAAAGTAGCTGTGGATGCTAACTAATTATTGTACTTTTGTCTCTTTGCTTCCTCACCTTTACTTAGTTTCTAATTCAGACTGAAAGCATGAAGATTCAACTGTTGTGTCTCTCCCAAAACGTCAGAAATAAATATTTGTTCATACTGAAACCTTCTTTGTGGTTCTCACGTGGGCCTTCAGTAAATTTAAGGTTTTGTGTTTTGTTCACCAAGTCTAATTGCAGAATTGCAGGATTTATTTTATTTTCTTTTCTTCCACTCATTAGTGAAATCTAAAATCTACCTCGTCAGTTTTCCCACTGCTTATCAGTTCACAACGACTCGCCGTCGTCCTTCCATCCAAGCCTACGGCGCTCCTGCTGCACTCATAACGGCATTAATGCGCAGAGAGTTTCAACCTTGAGCTTTAGCATCCAGCTCCTGTTATTTCTAACTCCAATAAAAAAATGTGTTGGGCGGGAAATTCATCACTATGCTAATCTGGCTCAGGTAGGTCGATTCTGTTCGTGGGCCGTGAATTTAAACCAGTTGTTTAACGGCCTTGGCTTCGCCGCGGCAACTTCTTAATGCTCGCTGGGCTTCTCAGCTGTCTACTTTATTGTCCGGCCTGCACCCATTCTGACCTTGTTTGCATACAGTCTGAGTTAATGGATTGTGACAAAAAGCAGCTTTTGCATGCGCTCATTATACAGTAAACACACAGACAACTGCTTGTGTTTTAGAGCACACATAAACAGTCCATTTGCATTTAGATGAAAGATGACGAACATAAACTCGGGTCCAGAAGGAAAAAATAAATAAAATAAATAAATAAAGGAAGGTGGTGAAAGCACTTTTATTCACGGCGACTGCAACAAGTCGCTCTCTGGTGAATATCAGGATAGCAGGGGGCGTGATTTAAATGGATGATAAAGACAACGGTGATTCCCGCAGGTGCTGAACGAGGCCGTGGGGGCCATGATGTACCACACCATCACCCTGACCAGAGAGGACCTGGAGAAGTTCAAGGCGCTGCGCATCATCATACGCATCGGCAGCGGCTACGACAACATCGACATCAAGGCCGCCGGGGAGCTCGGTGAGGCCGTGGAGCACAAAGAGGCCGGTTAGCGGCGCGCAGATCGAGGCCGTTCAGCACGACGCAGTAGTTATATGCCGAAAGTAATGAAAGCGAGGAACGAGAAAGCAAGCACTGCCTATCCGTGCGCGAGGAGGGGAACGACGGCACAAATGATTCAAAGTCGATAAAGAGAGTTCGCCTCTTCCTCAGGGTCAAAACCAAACTCTACTGGTTATGTTAGCTTAACATGAACAACATGTGTTGTGGAATTTATTTACTGTCTGTAAACATGAGAGGTGATGGAAATACTTTAGAGCAGCTGGAAATCCTCTTTATTCTCGTTTGGTCCCTGTTTGGTATGAGAGGTGGATTTAGTGTGAGATCCTGATTAGCATTACTGCTACACTTCATCTCACTGATTTCTTACTGTGATCGTCGTTCAGGTAGTTACTTAGTTTGTACTATTTTTTTTTTTTTTTGCAATGCAGCTGTTACACTTTTCTTCCCCATATTTGAATGTTTAATTACTGAACATGAAACACATTTTAACTTTAAATATAAACTGTAGTGTAACGTATTAAATGTTTTCGAATGATTGTTTCATTTACTAGGTTGTGGTTTTGGCACTTTTTGTAATATCTGGTATGCAGATTCTTGCGTTCCTCTGCAGAGTCTGGACACATTTTGGCACACTCTCGTTAGCAAAAAAAGCTTTATTTTAGCGACATTGGACAATTTTCAAACATTGAAGGCCTGGCTAAGATCATACCACAACATTTTAATTGAAATTTTAACCTGGACTTTGATTAGACCATTTCCAAAACCAGCGTTTCAGAAGCAGCAAAGCAGCCCAAATACTGTAACCCTTCTACAACTACGTCTAGCTGTTAGCATTATGCTATTTTTCTTAAATGGCTCGCTAATTTTATGACAGATTTAAAAAGTGTACTTAGCAGACGCAGTTTTTTGCCGCTAACAAATAAGATCTTCATTTTCTATTTACTCTGGTGATTTTTGACATTAAATATGCAAACTCATTTGATGATCTGACATAGAGCATGACAAAAACAACAACAAAAACAGCTGAAGTCTTCAAGAGGGCAAACACTTTTTAACAGAACTATAGATGATATTTATTCCAGTAAGTAATGTCATGACAGTAGTCATTTGTGCATTTGTATTTTAAGTCTTATCATTACTATGTGCATTCCTCTGTCTGTCCTTCTCCAGGCATCGCAGTGTGTAACATTCCTTCAGCAGCTGTAGAAGAAACGGCAGACTCAACGCTTTGTCACGTCCTTAACCTGTACCGGCGAAACACCTGGCTGTACCAGGCTCTCCGGGAGGGCACACGGGTCCAGAGTGTGGAGCAGATCCGGGAGGTGGCGTCGGGGGCAGCCAGGATCCGGGGCGAGACACTCGGCCTCATCGGATTTGGTAAGAACCTTATTTAGAAACTTGTAGTTTCTGGAGACAGGCTCTGAAGAGTCTCTCTAAGGTATGAAAAAGGAGATATGGGATGTTTTAAAGGAGAAATATGTTTTCCTGAATCATAGAGTCATCCACCTTTGACTGTTTTATGCCGAGAACCTCGTTGTTTACAGGCTGATACATTTTTAATGCAGCAAGTTGTGCAATTTCTGCGTCAATTTATGGAACGCGTATTTTATCCAAGTAAACGAAAACAAAAAACTCAAGACCTATAAAATAATTTACTATAAAAAGTCAAATAAATTTGCAGATATCAATATGGACGTATTAAGAATTTGTTGTAGTTCTTAGCACAATCTGAACTGCCGATAAGCTTTTTTCTACTGTAATATGTTTTTTCATATTCATCAAATTAGTCAATGAAGTTTTACAATTGATTAAAGTTTAGAAATGTGTTTCGCCTGTGGTATTTTTAGAAAAAGAAAAATGAGGTCATATTTTTGACTTTTTGCCTCTATTTTTGCAAAATATGTGCAAAAAGTCACATATATGTACTAGCAACTCAAACAAATCCTACGAGTGTCTATTTGTAGTTTCTTTTCTCACACTTTCTGTTTCGCTGGATTATAGATATGACGTGACACAGACACGTTGCTCTTAGTCCTCCCCAATATAGGAAAGACGAGAGAGCATCTCATTCGTGGAAGGGAGGCGTGTTTTGATCCACACGCACACGACATTTCACCACTTTTGGTTTTCTCTCCTCCTCGCCTCCGTCAGGGCGTACAGGCCAGGCGGTAGCCATGCGGGCCAAGGCGTTTGGCTTCAACGTCATCTTCTACGACCCTTACCTGCAGGACGGCTTGGAGCGCTCGCTCGGAGTCCAGCGGGTCTACACGCTGCAGGATCTGCTGTACCAGAGCGACTGCGTGTCCCTGCACTGCAACCTGAATGAACACAACCACCACCTCATCAACGACTTCACCATCAAACAGGTGCGACTCGAGACGGACCCGGGTGATGAATAAAACAAGAAAAAAAATAAAAAACACAGCTGGCGATTTCCTGGAGAATCTGTTACGGGAATCTTTCCGTGTTGTTCAGCCGTCACCTTTTCTTCTTCTTCAGTTGAATATCAGAAGTAAGTCACACGGAAAGAGACGTTGCTGAGACGTGTGGGGGTGGATAGAATATGTCGCTTCTGTCCATTTATAACTTTGAGGTCAGTGTGATCCAGGTGCCTCCAACAAAGTGTGGGTGTAAGATTGGAGTGTGTTCTTTTGCAAGCTCTTCATGCATAACAAGTTGCTCTCAAGTTGTAAGAGTGTAAATCTAACAGCAGAGATTTTTCTAAGTGTTTAGAAATTATATTTTTTGCAATTACCTAACATTTATTCCCAGATATGACCCTGTTAGCAGCTTCCAGAACATGTAGTTATGCTTTATGTTCTCATATTTATACTGAGCCGCCATCAAGCAAGGTAGTTAAAAACCAGCGAATGGTCTCTGTTCAGCAAATGATGAAGGGTTTATAAGCAATGCAGCTTAACCCTACAATACAATTAGTTGTGTTCCTTTTTGTAACCGTGAAATGCAATGCCGCTGTTGCACACACAGTGTTTTCATCTGTGCTGAGTGCAGATCTTATTCTGAGTCCTTTTAGTTTCCCGCTGCCTACTGCTGCCACCTAGTGGGTATAAACGTCACAGCAGCGTTTCAGGTTCAGGAAAACCTAATATTTCCCTTAATGGCACCTTGTTTATCGCCACAGACCAAATCATTTCTAATAACTAATAATAACTTAGACCCCAATAAATCAATCTAATAGTGCTTTCAAAAAAAAAAACCTCATAGGAAAAAAATTACTTGTGTCTACTATCGGGTTGAGCTAAAACTCTCCCGTTTTGTGTTTGTGTGTGTGTGTGTGTGTGTGTGTGTGTGTGTGTTTTCAGATGCGCCAGGGGGCTTTCCTGGTCAACACGGCACGGGGAGGCCTAGTGGATGAGAAAGCTCTGGCTCAGGCCCTCAAAGAAGGCAGGATACGCGGCGCTGCGATGGACGTCCATGAGTCGGAGCCTTTCAGGTGCGCCTCATCTCCTAGTATCGGCTGCTTATTTCCTCTTACGCGTTTCCACCTACTTTTTAATTCGTTGCCGAACAGCTTTTCCCAGGGCCCTCTCAAAGACGCCCCCAACTTGATCTGCACGCCCCACACCGCCTGGTACAGTGAGCAGGCGTCGCTGGAGATGAGGGAGGCCGCTGCCACGGAAATCCGCAGAGCGATCACCGGTACGGATCCCGTTCTCGATCCTTTCCCAGTCCGCTGCGAGCTTCCGTCTCCTGACTCAGCGAAACTCAATCCCTCCCACGTGCAGGTCGCATTCCCGACAGCCTGCGGAACTGCGTCAACAAAGAGTTCTTCGTGTCCACGGCGCCGTGGGGGATGATGGAGCAGCAGCAGCAGCCTCAGGTCCACCCAGAGATCAACGGCGCCGCCTACAGGTAGGAGGAGGTTTTCGCACGCCAAGCGGTGAGCAACTTGTGCCGTCTCAACTCGCGCCGTAGCGCGGCTGGGGCGGTCTGAAGAGTTTGTATTTGTGTTTGTGTGAATTCAATTTTTTTTTGTGTTTCTTTAAATTTTTTGGCCCAAATGAGCTTGTTAAGTCTAGGCTGTGCGCTTCCCAGTCTCTCTACACTGTCTCAACCAGCCTGAACTGCTTCTCTCACACAGCCGAGTGAACCAAACCATGGTACAGGCCATAGCAACGGGGGGAATGCAGGACAAATTATATACCTAATTCTCTACCAGGTAAATGAATTCAAAAGAAAGATTCTTAATGACAACAAAACCCTGCAGAGTGCTGTAACCTTGTTCTCCTTCACCCGCTAACCTCCACGCCCAGTGACTGCACCCGCCGCCCCTCCGCCCTGCTTCCCCAGCCACCCCTCCACCTCTCCCGCACCCCTCAGCAGGAACCAAAGCACAACTTGTGTTTCCGTCTAACGTTGGAGGGGTGGAAAGAGGAAAGAGAAGCAAGATATGGGCTACGGGACAGTTAGCTCGAAGTGTTATTTACGTTTCTCACATGTTGCTCTGTTTGCAGCCACAAACTTTCACTGTCGTTATCAGGACGGTTTCTTTTGACTTTGTGTGATAGGAAAGTGGTGCATAGTTGGAAAGTGGAGGTAACCCCCGAAACATTAGGGGCGGGGGGTGTGAATATTTTCAAAATTAATTTGTTTAACTCAATTAAATTTATTTTAATACCTCAAAAAGTTTGAATTAGATTACAGAATAACTTTGACTAGACCACTGTAAGACCTGAATACAAGTCGCTCTTGAATTCTCACTTTCTTTGCAACCTGTAAAAATTTTGTCCAATTCTTTTTCCCAGTTTTTAGCCTTTTACTCTCCCCTCAGCACGATGCTGCCAGCTCTTCATTCGATGGTATTTTCAGATGTTCAAAACTTGGGACATCAATTATAACCTAACACTGAGGCTTTTTGTTCTTTATTGATCTCTCTGACCAAAGAGTCGTACATTACATTACCCACACAAGTGGGACTTTGTTTGCTGATTAGGATTTCATGCAGGGGTATCAGAGTTAAAGGGGGCTTTAACTCTAATTTTTCTCCACTTCACAAATATGTGCTACTACGTCAAGTTTTTAGTTGTGACAAATGTGGAAAAAGTTCAAAAAGATGAACAAATCTATGGGTTTTGTGGTGAAATTGATACGACCCGAAATGACAAAAATGCATTTTGACATTTGTTTTTCACCCTTTTTACACATCGCCTTGAAAACGTCAATGTTTTTAAGACTCTGATCGCCTTGACGTGCCTCTTTTTTTATACGTGACGTTTTTTGTCAGACCAGGTGTCGTTTCCTGATGTGATAAAAATGTCAGAAAATGTGAAAATTTTTTGAAATAAGGTAAACAAGCCTGTGACTTAATTGTATTCTTGCTGTGTTAATCAAATAGAGTTTAAGGTTGTTTTTTTTGTGTGTGTGCTTTAGAAATAATCAGTTAAAGCTCAAAATTTCAAAATCTCAACATAATGACCTTTCAAATCCATCTCTAAATTGAAACGGCCATTTACTGGGAACATTTTATGTTATTCTCTCGTCGCCACATAAGTTCCAGTGTGTACGTCTCCATGTTTGTTCACTCCGTGCGTTCACTTTCAGATTCCCTCCCGGAGTGATGGGCGTCGCACCCGGCGGGATAATCGGACCTATGGAGGGATTGGTGCCTGGGGGCCTGCCCATCGCCCACACGCTCCCCCCGGGCACCCATCCGTCACAGGCTGCCTCTCCGCATCAGCCCTCCAAACACGGCGACCCCATGCGAGAGCACATGACTGAGCCGTAGTAGGACCGCCGCCGGAGCTGACGAGGATCACGAAACCAGTGTAAAAACCAAGGATCCGACCGAGTCAACCCATCCAAACATAAGCTTGACTTCAGCCATCTGGACCTACCAGCAAACTGCCTGTGGGGCAATGTGTTACGCACTCTGTTTTTTTGTTGTTTTTTTTTTTTGTATGAAACCACTAGACCCAAGTGAGGACAGTGGACGCCGGTGCACGCCTGAGCTGCCACATCAAGATGGGACTGAGCGACTGTCAAACTCCTGGGCAGAAGATCCAAACTCTCTCCCTGTTTCAGATTTGATTTTGCCTCCTGATTGGGGGAAAAAAAAAGTGAAGTTTTTCTTTATATTGTTACCATTCCATCTACATTATGGAGGTTTTCCTCTGACTTCTGGGATGCGTTACCAGGAACTAAAGGCAGAACGGAAACCTGATCCCCGTCCTCCCTGGACCGTGTCAAGACTAATTTTCCCTTTAGTTTTTTTTTTTTTTTTTTTCTTCACACTTCTGCTCAAATACATGTTTTTGTTTTACTCCATTCTGAATGTTTATTTTCCTGTGCTTCTGTTGAAAATCGGTATCTGTTTTTTTTTTTTTTCTGTTATTCAGTCTGTGAAAAACTCGAGGGTTTACAGACAGGAAAGATCAGGAGTTCCTTCGATCTAAACTCTAGTTTCGCCTGTCTCGGTTTGTGAAGTGTTGTGCCCCCAGAATGTAAAGAAAAGTTAGAAGAAAGTAGATGTGGAACAACATTTGGATTTGTGAGGTAGGAATGACCCCTTTAAACCAAAAAAAAAAAAAAAGGGAAGAAAGACATACAAACAATTGAAAAATAGCATTAAATTGAAATGTAATCTTTCAAAGTACCTTGGATGTTTGCTTGTTATGAACACAATATTGTCTGTTGGCATCCAAAGGACCCGATTTGCATGGCAGCAACACACTTGTGAGATACGAATGCGTCGGGGTGGGGAGGGGGAATCGAAACGGGAAATGTCTTAACTCAGGAAAAACAAAAACATCAAATCTGAACAGAACAGGATGAAACTCTGGATTACTTCTTTTCTTTCTCCGCTGTGTTTTTTTTTTTTATAAATCAAATGTACATTTTTTTTTTCTTTTTTGATGTTGGAAGGTTTTCCCTCCTGTTAGATTTGTATTGCCTTGTTAAATGTTCATATAAATGTAGCCTGATGTGGCCGACCTCGCTCTCGCTCGCTCCCTCTCATAGTTCCGCCTTTGTTTTCCCTGCTGTGACGAGAGCCAGATGGGGTTCCTGGAGGCTCTGTGAACAAGCAGCGGCCACATCCATCCATCTATCCATCCATCCATCCATCCATCCATCCATCTATCCATCCATCCATCCCCTCAACACCAGGACTTTAGCAAGACGTGGCTGCTAGCAGATTGTTTGGTTTTTAGTGTGAGTATTTGTATTTGTTTCTTGTATAAGGTGAACATATAGCATACAGTGCAGCTGGAACCAATAAATAAAACTTACTGTTCTGATTTAACGATTGGCCATTATTATTTTCCTTTGCACCATGATTCAAAAGGTACTTTAAATGTTATGAAGTTTTATTCAAGTGAGATCCAAACACACCTATCCGTCACATTTTATATTTTTTTTCTTACCATTTGCTTGTGTCTGGAAAACTTTACAGCTGAATAAAAAATATATTTGAACTTGTTGATATTAAATCATGATCCCCAAAAATATTTTTCCTGAATTCATAAAGCAATGAATTTCTCAGAGTAATGTATTTGTAGCACATCAATCTTATTTTGTCTGGTTTATTAAAGTAGCATTATGTTCTTCTATAGATGAAGATTTCTTTAAGCCCTCTAGTGGTCAGAAGTTGGCATTGCAGATGAGTTTGCGAACGACTGCTGTTATAAATGACATCTTTAAAATACAGAGTGGTACATTACAGTATCTTACCAAAACAAGTCACTCAGCTGCTTCTTAACAGTTTGAAGTCTTCTTTAAAGGCTTTCCAAAGTGTCTCGGAGAGTTTTTGTGGACATTTTTGACAAAATGTAACACAATCGTGTTTTGGAAGCACGATTGTGAGGTCAGACAACGTTGTGGGACGAGTCCAAACTATTGGGTTCAGTCCAGTCAAGCTTTCAAACGCCAAACTCTGTCATCCATGTGTTTTGGATGTAGGAACAGGAAGGCGACCATCCCTAAACTGTTCACACAAACTTGGGGGTCATGAAATTGTTCACTCTTGATGGGATCATGAAGCAACGCCAATGATTCCCAACCCCGGTCCTCTAGGTATTTCCTTCTCAGTACACCGTCAAGTGGTGCAGAAGCCTTTTAATCACCAGTTTATTTAAGTCAGGTGTGTGGCAGCAAGGAAACACGTTAAACATGCGGTACAGTGGGCTCTGAGGACCAGCGTTGAGAAATAATGCTTTATACCATTGCCTCCAACACCTTGATGATGTCAGCCTTGCATGCAGACTGCTAGAAAATAGAAGTCCATTCACAGAAAACCTCAACTCCTAGGCCACCAGCTCATCTGAAAGTTACATGAAGTCAGTAGCTTTAACTCTGCAGAAGGTTGGCGACCTCTGGACACAACGCAGCCCAGCATCCGCCGACTCTGCTCTGAGGTTTTAGGTGACTTTGCTGCCGAGTTGCTGTCGTTCTCAATCTCCTTCCACTGTGCTGCGCTACCAGCAGCGGGCTGTGGAATCTTGTTGGGACGGTTTCTAGGTGGCGAACGACGCCCTTACCATCTTCACAAAGTCTTTTGCTTTTGTTCTACACTTGATTTAAATATTTGGCATCCAAACTCATTCCTGTCCGACGCAAACAACGCTGCACAAGGAAGCAGTGCGTTTGAGACGTAGTCTCAAATTATATCCGCGAACGTTGCTCTGTGTAACTCGTGTTGCATGTTGCCTGAAGCGTGAGCTCATCATCTGAACTCTTTCAAATTATTGAGGAGCAATCTTTGTCTGTAAACTTATAAACCTGAAATAAGTAACTAAAAAATTTTTTTAATCGTTTTGAAACAGGAAAATGTAGTCCGATTTAATGTCAGACAAAAAAAACACTTTTCTTTTTTCTAATTGAAATGATTGAATGCTTGTTACAGAATGAGTTTTATATGAAAACTGGAAAAAGGGAAGAGCTCAGAATGCTTTCCGGATGTACTCTAGATCCCCCACATGAGAGAAGAGAGCGGTGTGACCCGCGTGCCTTTTTTTGCCGTCGTATTTTTTCCGGCGGGGAGTTCTTTCTTCTCATTCTTCAAGGTTTTTTTTTTTGTTGTTTTTTTCTCCATATTTTGCCTTTTCTTTGCATTACACTCCGCTTAGTGAAGTCAGGCCTAAAATCCACAAACCATCATAGTTACAACTTCAACTATTGTATAGATACAAAGCAACACATAGGTGATGTTCAAAACATGTATGACATGAATGAAACACGAAGGAGGTTACAGTACGCAGTGGCAGGAGGGGGGGAAGCAATGCAAACATTCACAGCAAAAAAATTAAGGGATTAACAACTTATTCTTTTCTTCTTCTTCTTCTTTTATGTCAGCTTTGGTTGTAGATGTTGCAATCTCTCACAACAAATGGCGTGGACGGGGTGGGGTCGACAAGCAGACTTTACAGAGAAGGTGAACAGACATGTACCATCATGTGTGAGCCGGACAACCAAGGGAACGAACGGAAACGAGAGAGAGAGAGAGAGAGTTATAACACTGAACGCGTCTCATCTGTCCAGGAAACGACACAAACGAAAACAAAAAGCACCAGAATTTAAGCATTCAGATGAGGTACTAAATCCCATGCAACGATGTAAGTAAACTTCCCACTGTCAAGATTGATTCTCTCCTTTACAGCAACAGTGTTTCTGTGCAAAAGTGTCTTCATCGAGATTGAGAGAATAATTAATAAAATTCACCAAAAAATAAAAGAAAAGAAATAAAAACTGGAGAAAAATATACATAAAGCTCTTATTAGCTCAAAGAAGTTTCCAAACAATAAATATGTAGAATAAATTCAAGCACACACACACACACACACACACACACACACACACACACACGACTTCTCAGTTCAATCAGTCTGTAAAAAGTAAACCAAATATCCAAACATGTTATGTTAATGTGCTAAACCTTAGAGGGCAAATCTCCCTTCATAAAATATCTTATTTCAAGCAATGATAATTAATTAGAAACGTTTCCATAAAGGTGCATTGCTTATAATAAGGGTATATAATAAGTCGTTTATTACGATATAATCTCTGGTTTTCTGAAGATTATATTTATTGGCTTTGTCCTTGTCAGTTCAAACACACAGGAAAAAAAAAAAGCTTAACAAGCCAAACTCCTGTACAACACGTCGAAAAGATCAGGTTGGAAGTGTGCTTTTGTCAGTGCCCACGCTGAATAGTTATAAAGTGTTACCTTAAATAAATGCTGGTATATTTCCTTTAGCTTTTTTTTGTTTTGTTTTGTTTTTTTAAACAACCACATGCATTTACATCTATGGATAAAGATTAGTTTCTTTTCTTCTTTTACATTTGAAACAAAGGGTCTTCTGCATTCCTGATCCTCTAACTCTCCACATCTCTGTCAGTCTGGAGTTGGTTTCAAAGTGTTTCTGTAAGAATTGCGTCCGAGTGGCTGTGTGTACCAGAAGAGCAGCCATGTCTTCTGTAGCTTTGGAGGTGTGAAAGGTTGAAATCGGGGGACAGGGGGGAAACGGGAAGAGAGAGGGTTGTGGTTCCCTGTCCTCTGCTGGAGGCTTTCACAGTTTGTCCGTGTCGAAAAAAAAAATTAAAAAACAAAGGAAAATCAAAAATAAAACCAAAAAAATGAAAGGTGAAATAAAAATAAATAGAGAGGAGGGAGGAGTCCTGCCTCCTCCAGACCCGCTCCCTCCTTCCGCTTCAGTTCAGTCACTCGTCGTCGTCGTCCTCCTCCTCCTCGCCGTCCGACAGCGAGGCGCAGGGCCGGATCTGCCTGTAGCCGTCCAGCCACTTCTCCACCATCTGAGTGACGAGCGGGTGGTTGCAGCGGCGGGAGCTTTTCTGCAGCGCCACCAGAATGCCGCCTTCTGTCACGCAGCAGTCCAACCACTCTCGAAGGAGCTTCTCCTGTTGCTCTTCGTTTCCCATCTGAAAGAACGCAGCAGAGTCTCAATGCGCGCAACTGTGCTTCGCAGAAGTGTACATTTAAGATGTGAAATATGTAACGCTACGAAACATATGGACAGCGAGTTTAAATCCACACAATGGAGTCGCTTAGATGAAAGCATTTTCCCACAATGGAACAAACGCACCAAGAGGTAAAACTAGTCGAACTCCTTACTTCTTGTGCCGACAGGAAGTGGATGTGAAGCAGCTTCCTCTCGCTGTCGACCAGGGGCAGGAACGTGACCGTCTCGTCATCGTCTGTGTTGAGGTTGGCGCCTGCGCCGCGATTGTCAAAGCCGTCGTTCTCCATGGCGACCAGTGCTGAGAAATGGCCTCGCGTGTAACCCAGAGCGATGGGGCTCTTCCAGCAGAAACTCTGCTCCCACAAAAGGGGCAAGTACACACCTGGGACGGACGGGGAGGGGCAAACACACAGGGTGCTATGTTTACATCAGCCTTTGTAAAAATATGAAGTGCTAAAATCAATGACAATTAAGAGGTTTCAACATTTGACGTACAATTTGAATGCAATTAATTGAAAGGAGAAATAAAGCAGTTATAAAAAAAAACAAACTATACCAACAACTTCTATAATGTGTAGTTAAATCCTGGAGCAGAACAAATTTCTACCTTGGTTCTGAGCAGAAACATTGTTTACACACGCTCCGTTTTACATCAGAAGCTAACACAAACACACGCACGCACGCACACACGCACACACAAAGTAAACGCATACATAAATGATGAAGTTCTTATTGTGTTTTTGCGTCACATTCAGCTGTGAGTTGTGTTTGGTATTTTGTAATGCCGACAGTTAAGATTAATATCATTTTTTAAAAATCCTAAAAATGGGGTGCTGTGGTGGTGCAGGGGTTAAGCACAGCCCACGTACGGAGGCCTTAGTGGAGGTCACAGGTTCAAGTCCCGCCTGATGACCTTTGCCACATGTCCTCCTCCTCTCTCGTTACCTACTTTACTGTTTAACCGCTATCAAAAAGAATAATAAATTCAGTTGAAGGGATAAATGATAAGTACACCCCTAAGAGCTTCCACAGCTCAGATTTTAACAAAGAAAATTAAGGACAGAAAGCACTAAATGTGCTAAGAAGATTGGATAACTTTTTGCCAATTAATCTGGAAATGGCTGTAATAGCATCTCTACACTGTATAAATTCCACTATAGTGCAGCAACAAGGATGAACAACAACTAACAAACACTTAAGTCTCAACACATTCAGACTGACACAGGGCTCCATGTTACCCTTCACAGACATCCGTTAGCATGTCAAACGTGAACGATCCCAAGAATAACTGAACCAGCTCGGGTTGTTAATGATTGTTGCCATGGGAAACATGGCAACAATCATCTAAAAATACAAACAAAATATATGAACACAACATGAAGAAGTTCAAGCAGTATGAATATGTTTTCTGTTCGAACGCAGTCAGTTTTATCCATGACTGTACTTAACTGCACTTTTCTTCGAGTGTATGATGTGCAGAAAACAACAGCGTTATCATACGTTGCTGTCACTCTATGGCCTGTTTATCTGCATTACGCTGTGATTTTTTGATGTGATAAACCCCCACGAGCGCCCAAGCAGAATTATAGTTCTGATGGTCTTTTGTACAGATGACAAATGGATTATGGGATGTTTCTAATCACTTGGGTTGTTTCAGCCCATCCAGACTTGGTCCTAAGGTTTCTGTCTGGAAACTTGAGGATTTATAAGATGCGGTACGCAACTCATAAATCACAACTAAATAGGCTTGGCAAGATTTTGCAACACTCTGGCGTTCTGAAAACAGAGATGCAAGTATCCCAGAGTTGATTAGATTTGCTGGAATAAGCCTCTATAGTTGGAAAACCATCTCTGCTTTTGTAACTCCTAAACGTCTGATAATGAATCTGAGTTTTGCTCAGCAACTCTCCAAATAAGTAGAATGTTTTTGATCAACGCTCTTTTAAGGCATCCACATAAGAGCCGAGTCGCTCTGTGCTTTACTCTGGCTCCTGGCAACTGTAAATCACTGGTCCATCAGGGAGGCTTTTTACCACAAGTACTTGGCTCCCATTGAGGATTTTCATCAAGTCCAGCACAGCAACAGAAAGAGCAAATTGAATCCAGACTGTCTTAAGAGTTGGTTGTGGAAGTAGACTTCATGTTCACATGTGGCTCTGATTTCTTATCCTGATCGTTTCCACGTGGGAAATTGACTTGCCTTGTTGTATTTTTGCTCCTCCTACACCGACACTTTTTCTAGTTTTGAACCAAACAGACCAAAAACAAAAAACAAACAACAAATGAATGGCACTGGAGTAGGCTGAGTTTTGTCAAGCATCTGAGCTATGCGGACACATGTAGGCTGCGGATGTTTCAAAATAAAAGTCAACTTCCTCCACAACTACGGGAAAGGCTCGTCGTAAAAAAAAACAAAAAAAAAAACAAACAAACAAAAAAAATAAAAAACATCAATTTTAGAGGAAAACAACATCAGCTCAGACAGAACTGATTGCTCACCTTGGAAACGAGTGTAGCCCAATGTTTCGCCTCGGAAGCTTTTGTAATACTTCACTCCGTACACGATGATTGGCCTACGAAGTATGTGTGCAAGAACAAAAATGTGGGTCTGCTCCAAGCTGGATCCTGGCTGTGGAACAAAAGTAAAAGACACTGTAAAATTTTAAGAAAAGAAACGAGGAGGAAAGTAAGGAAAAACATAAAAAAGGAAACCCTTTTTTTTATGCTGCCAATTGTATAAAAAAAACAAAAAAACAACAACAAACAAACAAAGCAAACGATTACTAAGCTTTCACACCCAGATATAAAGCATCCCACCCAAATGCCTCGTCGGTGAGGTCATTCAGCAGAGTGCTGATGACAGACAGAAGGCACTTTCCCAGGACGTTACGGAGAATGTTTACGGTGGCGAAAAGCAAGAAACCTTCTTGCATAATTGATGCATCATCAGCGGACCGTGCCTTAAACACAACAACCTCCTGTCCTCCACCTTAAGACGTCGGCGTTTGCTTTCGTGCGTGTCTACCTGGCTGGCGAGCGACAGGATGAAGGCCCAGTCCTCCTGCCACTGCTCCTCTCGGAGGGAGAAGTGCAAGCCGAAACTCTGGGAATACCACGACTCCCACTCCTTCCAGCGGCTGTAAAACCTGCAAGACGCACAAACGGCTTACACTGCTGCATTGTTTCAAACGTGTGCACCGACACATGGGGATGTGGTCGTCGTCGTTAGTCTTGCTCGGAGTTTTAGGAAAGCTGCAGCTCCTTCCAAGCAGACGTGACTCAAACGAGGCTCATCTTTATTTACGTCTGACTGCTCTCCCACAAACAAAGGCTGCCGTCTTTTTATTGTGGGCATGAGTTCTGAGCGGAGTTTGACAGTGCGCGAGAAAACGTGGTTTCCATTTTCTTCTACTTACTCGCGCTCCATTATGAGGCTGGCATTACTGAAGCCTTCACTGCACGTAGAATGCTGCATGGCGAAAATATTTTCGGTTAAACTTTTGAAATAAGAAATCATTTCTTTTCACTTCATATAGGAATTTAAAAAAGGAACGAAACTAGAAAAATAGAAACATCCCGAGTTAAAAAGATTAAATCATGCGTAATATGAAAAACATTTTGTGTACATTTGTAACGGAAACTCAACTACCGCCTCATTTCTAGCACTTTATGCTGTTCATCTAAAATGTTAGTTTTTCCCCAACAATCACATTTTTTACATTTTACAAATCAAATAGGCAGTAAAGAATAGAGAGAGGCTGTGTTGACTGCTGCGGTTTCCTGTCTGTCTGAACCTTTTCTGTCGGTTTTGTCGGCACATCAGTAAGTTGGACTGCCTGAAATATTTTACTAGCCCAACAATCACTGAGTCATATAAAAAACATAGAGTCGCATCATCACCGGGATGAGAGTTTAGCAGACTTCGAGCTTTATGACGGTCAGGTTTTGACCGGATCGATCTTTACGCGTTATCAAATTTGGGAGTCCGTGACGACAAACGCCCGTGACGATCGACTCGGTTAGAAATTAGGGACTAAATGTCAAGACCGGGACAACGTGCCTCCAACTTTAAACAAGCAGGTCTATTTTTATTCGCTGGGAAACGTATGTAGTTAAAATTTGTGTCTTGGAACAATCGTAGTGTTGGACATGACCGTAGGAGTGTATCGATCTTTAATTTTAAGTGACCTGCCATGTGAGATCAATCTCATTTATATTTAGACACAAAGCTTCTGTGTTTGGGCTTTTTTTTTTTTTTTTGCGCTACGAGAAAAACCAGAACACATGAAATTTTATTGGTGGTTTAAGTTGTTTTGTTAGTTTGTCCTCGGTTGACCTCAAACCTTGTGATTTTGTGAAAGCAAAATATTGCTGTGCACTTTATTTTTGGTAAGAGGCTCAAAACATTCTTGTAGTCTAACCTGCTGTGCAAGTTTTTTTTAAAAAAGGAAAGACTAAAGAAACTGGCTTTTTTTTAGTTTAGATAATCCAGCATTTTGGACAGAAATGTTCTGAACTTTTTCATTTATATTTTGGAGCGGTACCTCATGTGCAGCTAGAACAAGTTTTTGATTGTTTCACAGATATTTTTCAGTGTTTTTCAGTGAAATAAGGTTAGAACATTAACACACGACATCAGTAGTGAAAAAAAAAAATAAAAAAATAACTCAATCGCTCAAATTCGGAATCAGATTGGTAATCAGCCAAAAATATTTCAATCTCTGCACACTTCGCTCTAAATCCTTCAGTCCTCTGGTTAAAACACAACTCTAACAGTCAGAGCTTCATTCAGCCTCCTGAAAAGAGTCGAATCAGTCACGCTGGTCAAAGGCGGTTTTAAGAGGAGGCTACGCATCACTGCCGTTTGTGCTACTGCTGCTGAGGCTGCAGGTCTCACCAATGTGAGCAGTCGTGCAAGCTGTCGTGAAGAGTCTTGCGGAGCACAGAGTCCTTGTCGTAGATGCCCCACGTGGCCTGCAGCACCGAGTCGAGGAGGCAGTCCCCCGCCGTGCGGTTCCAGAGTGCATAGAGCCGGCTGTCCAGTCTCGTTCCGAGCTCCAGAGACCAGTTGATGATGGGAGACTCTTCTTCGAGTTCTGACCAAGAAGGAGACGGCATCGGTTATTAGTGCCACTCTCAGCATCTTTACTACAAAACCGAACCCACGTGAAAGATGCGTGTTCACGTGAAAAAGTAAACAGGTTTAAAGCAAAGTCAACCTGGCTAACTCTTTAGTTTACTTTTACTGTTTACTTTCAATCCTCCAGCAAACACACATTTTTTTTCGGGGGGAGGGGACTGAAAAATATTACGACAAGACCTAACATTTCCCATAGTGAAGTGATTTAACAAGCCCCACACAACCGTTTGCATTTAAGTAAACAGTGAAAGCTTCTTTTTTTTTTTCAGCGTGCTACTATGTCTCCAGGCTGAACTCTTTAACGTTCACCCAAACAAGGATCAGAGAAAACCCTGAAACTCAATTGGGCTCATTAGCGCAGAGTGAAACCAGTACACATGATGGGGAGGCAGAGCAACAAGCTGGCCACTAAGAAACAGAGTTGGCGGGAGGGAAAATCCATGTAATGCAACACTGCCGGCGTGGGGGCAGCCTCTTTGTTACTGTGCGCGGGTTGTGAAAGGAGTCCGTGCGTTCGCCTAGCAACCGGACCGTTGTCAGATAGGTGACACTTCAGCGAAAAAAGGCGCAGAGCTGACGGAGTAAATTATTCACCTTTCTGGACGTCTCGGTCCAGCACCTCGTCGAAGAGCTTCTCCTGAACCGCAGGAGGCAAGTCCTCAATATCTGGAAGGGAAAACAGAGATAATACAATAAAATACATTTAGCTGAGTCGAACAATATTTTACTTGTGGACTTTTTCCTTCGTTTAATTGCACAGTTTAATTCAACTGGAACTTCAAATGCAACATTTTCTGTACTCCACCCAGGATCAACGCTGTACGTTAACATTATTGGTAACATAATACATGTCCAGTAATATTTGCACTGTAACCTTTACAGAGTTGCAGACAAAGCAGTTCCCTGTAATAAAATTCACTAGAATTGCTTGTTTGATGACAAAAGAACTGTCAAAAATAAATAATAATTTTTAAAAAATTACAAACGGACAAAAATGACCGACATTTGTCTCGACGTCAAGTGTGCCCAAATGTCTGATCAGCTCACGGTGAAATCCCGGCTTATTTCACCTAAAGCCAACTTATAGTACAGCGGCCAGAGAGCTAGGAGCTGCTCTGAACACAGAAGCTTGTTCTCTAGCTGATATTAATGAATGCACAGCTTGTTTGGAAGAGAACAGAGCAGAATAGGTTTCTCTGATGACTGGAAGCCAATGTCGGCACTTTCACGCCTGAACACATGGTTAAAAACAAACAAAAAAACAAAACAATTTTAGTTTTGAACGAACAATAGCAGCCACACGGTAATCCTAAACGCAGTTTTCTTATGCGTTCAAAAATAAACAGCTGGCGGGGTGGTATCGTCTTTGTGGAAGAACAATGCTGAAACCGTGAGGCGGAGGTAGCCTCCATGTGCTGGCTGTTAGATGAAGACAACCGGAGCATTATGCCCCCGTCAGCATGGGAACAACACGCCATTTCATACCCGGCAAGTAAACAAAACACGCATTCTGATACACGCTTAGAAGGCCAGAGAGAAAAAGGCCAGACAATGTGCTGCTGCTGCAGCTGCAGAGTTCCCCCCCGAGCATTCGCAGAACCCCGTCAGCTTCAGTAATCACATTCAGGAATGTTTCTGCTCCGCCGGTTCATTCGAGCTCGTTTGCTAGCCGACGGGCTGCTGACCTGCAGGCAGGGTAAAGGTGACCAGGTCAGTGAGGAAGTAGCAGGTGAAGTCGCCCTTGCGCTGGTGAAGAGAGGCCGCCACCTCGCGGCGGATCTGCTCCGTCAGTTCGGGACACACCATGGCCGGGATACACTTGGCCGCCTGCTGGGACACCTGACAAGAAGAGGGAAGCTTTATTCAGGGATATGCGAGACCTGAACGTTTCACACTATAGTTGGTGGTCACGTTTCTTTATCCGAGTTTTGACAAATGAATGATTTGATTTACTGAGATCTGAGATGAAAAGTTACAAGCTTCTGCTGGAGGGACGAAAGCACATGTGACTTTGCAAAGGCCGACGTGTAAAATCAGATCATAATAATAAACACCAGGGGTGTGTTGGTATGAGATTCTTACAGCTTGATACATTGTAGTATCTCAAAAGGAAAAAAAAAAGACTAAAAATGATAAAGTTCCTTTAATTTCAAATAGAAAAGCAACAATTAGTCCTTCCGCTTCTAAAATAAAACAATTACTATTAAACTAC
This sequence comes from Poecilia formosa, assembly GCF_000485575.1. Classification (NCBI taxonomy): domain Eukaryota; kingdom Metazoa; phylum Chordata; class Actinopteri; order Cyprinodontiformes; family Poeciliidae; genus Poecilia; species Poecilia formosa. Next base: position 2,925,324 of record NW_006799951.1, read on the forward strand.
AATGTTATCCTTCTATTTTAATTATTGTTTACTGATAAAAAGGAAATAACAAAAGTTAAAAATTGTTTGTCTGCTACCCAACACTCAAACTGGATTCTTCTCCTGTTCCTTTAAGACGTTTCACATCTTCTTCCAAAAGCTTTTTCAGTTCTGAACGTGGGCAACAAATAAGGTTTACAAGTTTTCCCCAGAACAATTACAATAAGCGGGTTGTTAAAGCCACTAATGGGGCTGTTAAATCCATATGTCACTTTGTCTGGGTCTTTTTCACTCAACCTTCCAAATATCCCGACCAAAGGATGTCAACATGTGAGTTGTTTGGAAACAGAGTTAACTTAATAAGCATGATGGGTGTCATTCCTACCTTGTGTAACTACCTTGTTGATTCACTTTAACACCAAAACCGTCTGTGTTTTTTTGCACCCAGAAGTATTTACATGTGAATTTTTCTCTTCTTTTTTTTTTGTCTCAAGTTCTTTTAAAATGAGGCAAAATGTCGCAGATGTTTTTCAGCCATCTGACTCACAAGGCACAGCAGAAGAAGGGCGGCACCGCGCCACTCCATGCTCCACACAGTCAGGGAAAACTTCACTTCTTCTGGCATCTTATTAAAAAGAGTTTAAACTATTGGTATGAATGATAAAAACCTGGATATGCCTTTACACTGATAACCAGCCACTGTTTGGTTATGATAAAAAGACGATGAAAGGTAATTGTAAGGACTAAACTAATTTAAATACTAACAATAAAAAGCAAAAAGAGACATAGGAATACGTTTTTTAGGGGCAAAAGTATGAAATGTGTTGATCCAAAAACACACCGCCAAATAGTTTCATTTGTTCTGCTTTTGAAGTTTGGGACCAAAAGCTTTTGAATGTTCACAACAACAGCTCAGCAGACGCTGTCATTTGAGCTAACTTAGCTTGAACCTGTCAGAGCTGTGCCGCTGCTAGGGCGGGAAAAAGAGCAGACCCGTCTGTGGTGTGCATATAGGCTGCCGTCAGCTTTGAAGCATTTTAGGAAAGTGATCCGGTGGTTACTCACTGCCCCTCCCCGGAGCAAAGAAACTCCTCCCACTCAGCCAGTGGCTGAGTGGGAGGAGTGTGTATACAGATAATCTGGAATCACTGACAGCAGGCAAACTGCAGCTCAACCGCAGCGCATGTCTACGGCCGGCGGGGAAATGCTCACGCAAGATGTTGATGCACAGACTGAAAAGCAGTACTGTGTCTTAAAAAAATCCATTGTAAAACACCAACAACATAAAAGTATAGTGGTAATTGTGGAATGATCATCATAATGAATAATACAAGTGGGCCTTATTGCTTTTATAGAGAGTGATTGTTTGCAGTTGTAAACAACACTGGATGCAAGTACCGCAATAATCAAAGCATAATTCAAGAGAAGTGGTTTAATCAGAGCTCCTCTGACTCTTATGGAGTCAGTTTTTTGTCTTCTAATATATATTAACACATAAAAAAACTGTCTTCCTGTGTAATAAAATCTATGTGATCGCCAAGTTATTTGTAAATAAAACAATTGTGTATTTCACTAATTTATTTATTACGTTTTACTGGGTATTTAAGATGTAAATGTAAAATTACTTCTACAAGCATATGTAGGAAAGATCTATATCAAGCCTTAAAGCTATAGTATGCAACTTTTATGAATAATATGTTTTTTTTTTTGTTTTGTTTTTTTAACATATTTTAGGATATGTCATTATCCTGACAATGTAATGAAAATAATAATATGAGAATCTGTGGAGAGAAAAAAAGCAAGCTCCTCCCTGTGGTCCTATTACCATCTGCAGAAATACACCCGATAGCAAACAACCAATCAGGGCAAAGAGGAGTGTCTTAGCATTGTCAATCACCCTCCTGTACACGCTGACCACACCTTTCCCCTTGACCTAAAATGGCTGCTTGGTTACAGTCAAACGCAACTCAAAAACCAGCACACGGCAGCTAAAAAGTAAAACCGCCTCGCTTCTCGACTGACCTCTGTGAGCAGGACTGCCAGCATGTCCTGCCTCTGGAAGCGGATGGCCAGGTGAACCAGCGTGAAGCCGTCGTCGAAAGCCGAGGGTCTGTTTAAGAGCCGCACTTCGTCTGACGTCAGCTGCCTCGCTATGTCCCCTCCGGACGTCTTGTAAGCTTCCACCGCTGCCAGGTCACCTTCCACGACGCCTTTTAAGACAAATGAGCGGAGGAAAGGAGACAGCTTTTCAACAGATAATAAAGTGCGATTCAAGACAAATCTACTACAAAAGCAAAATGTAACAGTGAGTTCCCACAAAAGAGCATTTAAAAGGCAAGTTTAGATTTTTTTTTTTTTTTTATGTAGGTTTTATGAAGCTTTTAACAGTTACTTGGAAACGGAATAAAGCAATTTTATTACCAATACTAAAGGAGAGGACAGCATGTACTCCAGCAAAATGCATAAAAACATAAGATGAGACTGTGTTTCATCTATGTGGCGGTTGCTGACTGTTTCAAAGTCTAGAGGAAGCGCGACAATTCAAGGGGGTAAGCTGTAATGTTAGTTGTTTAGCTCTTTTAGATCTTAGCAGGAAGGTTGAGACGTGCTAGATCAGACAGATGCAGGTGGTTTCTATTGTGCAATTCAAGCAGACACGGAAAATAGCAATTGTTTTTAGAAAAAAAGGACATCCTGAAAACATACTTAGCATTCAACTTTCCCTTGCAAAATTGTAAACAAGTAATCTCTAAATAGTCCCATGGAACACGATGTTTACAAAAGGTTGCGTCATGAAATCACACGCCTGATGGCTAAGTGACAATTATTCTGTTATTTAAGGGTCTAACGTAAAAAAAAAGAAAAAAAAAGAAAGATTGCAAAAAGGTGGACAGCGTCTAAGAGTGCCTATAAAGGTCATAAACATCAGTCATTACTATCAATCCAATATGACCTTCACCGCTACTGTTAAATCAAAAATTGGACCATCATGGGCCAATTATTCATCCCTGTGCTCTTGACTTACACAAAACATATTTTATTATGGCTAATTTCACAATGAAGCATTCATATTATTTTTGTCGTTCTTGTTTTCTTGCTTTATTGATCAGAAACCTCTGCGAGTTCATAAAGATATACTGCTTTATGGCATCTGCTTTTACAAGGCTGGTGTTCCTCTTTGATAAAAAAAAAAAAAAAAAACCCTGACCCTGTTCCAGTTCATCAGCTCATAAAATCACCACTCAGGTTTAAATACAGTTATATTTAATACATCAGAATATGTGTTCCGCTGAGGCTCGTTTAGTATCTTATAAAAAAAAAAAAAGCAACAACTTTTATACAGATATTAAAAATACTTTACATTAAGCTCACATTAGTTTGATGTAATATATCCCAATCTTAAATAGCGTTTTCAAGTGGAAAATTTTACAATAAACACAAATAAAGGCTTGGTATGATTAGTATGTTTGCAATTAATCCACATGATGTGTTTCACTGAATAAATACAGCTACTGAGATGAATTAACTTTACAATTATATTCTAATTTATGGAATATGACTAAAAGTGAGAAGTGACAAAAAAACTTTAACTGCAACTGCTGGTCTCCTTACTTATATTATTAGGCATTATTTATTGCAATCTAGACAGTACTTTGTGATATTGGTACCATATACTGCGATCCTGCGACGTAAATTTGCCGTTTATGATTCTGCCAAAATATGCAAAAATGGCATTGACCAGATTAACATTAATAAAGTGTTGGACTCCCTGTTCTTAAACGGAAAAGGGTTAGGGAATCAAGAGCAATGTTCAATCCCACGTCCCCACAAAGACAAATATTTGCAGCCAACAGTCCAAATTTCAGTTTTCTCAGCTTGAAGATATAAAAAGTGTTTATTTAAAGTTTGAAGTTCACATAAAAAAAAAAAAAAAGTGAACACATGCTCGTGTAAACAATCAAACGCAGCTCTGCCCACAAGGTTACATGATGGGAATAGTTTCAGTGAAATTTTGAACTCGTCAACAGCAGCACCAGGCTCTAATAATACAGGCTGACATGCAGTGAAATGTGCGATAAGTCTCAACAAGAACCTTTTTTTTTCTTTTTTTTTTTTCCATCATTTAACCAGAACAAAACCGTTTTGTCCGCGTATATTATGATTGTTATTATGACAAAACCTAATCAAACAGGAAAGAGGAAACTGGTTTCAACGCCTCGCAGCTATACAAACAGGGTCTTCCCATTTCCAGCTCATACAGTAAATGCCCGTGCAGCAGCCTCTCGTACATTTTGACAGCATCAAACACTGCTGAGCTTTTGTTCTCACGTCAAAGGACCACACACAAAGCTCAGCTGCGTGAGCTGTGTGCGAGTGGGAGCTGGAGAGACACAAAGTGGGAGTGCCATGTGGAGCTGGCTGGCGCAGAGAGAGAGAGAGAGAGACACACGAGAGGAGAGAAACTGTACAACAGCAGAATGGGATCGCCACCACTTCCTACAAAATACTCCATTAGTGTGGGTGTGCCTTTAGCCCTACAGCCACAACTGTACTTTTAATGGTACGCCTAACATGCACACAAAGAGATGAACTCGTCAAGGCGGATTGATGAGAGAAAATGGACCAACCTAAGTGATTGTGGTGTTCCTCCTACACACGGATCATCCAGTTTTATTACGTTTGCGTAGCGATGGACACAACAGGAACGCAGACAAAAACTATTATATGGTACAAGTTAGCACTTTGAGGTCTGCTCAACCTGCTAAACCACCCACTTTAACAGGACGATGCACTTCCCCAGGCTCACACTTGGAAAGAGAAAAATACCTTGGTTGTCTTGGGTGCTCCACAAAGAAACATGTCAATGCGCTCATGTGCATTAGATTGTTTATTTCTAATAAAAATCATAGTTGGCAATAAATAGGACGCCAAAACAAGCCGACTTACCCAGAACATGTCAGAGGCATTCCTTTTTTGTAGTAGAAATCATGAAGCTAATGCAACATTCCTTTGTAGAAAAAAAAAAAAAAAAGAAAAAGTCCTTAGAGAAACCTAAAGCAGATTTCCATTAGTTCCTGCATTTTTTCCCAGCATGGGGACATTTAATGCTTAACTTCGAAAAGCGCATTAGGTCTTAAGAGTTTTGCCAAACTTAACAAAAAAATAAAAAAAAATAAAAAAATCTAATTTCAGTTGATAGACACCTATAACACATTTCGACTTGGCACATAAAAGCTAGTTTATGAAGCATAAAAAAAGAAGAAAACAGCACTGATAGGTCTGAAAGCATAGAGAATAGAACTGCAGCAGACAGAATGTCACTCTCTCTGGCTATATCGCATTACATTTCCCTCAAATTGTAGGTAAAAAGAAAAAGAAAAGAAAAACATTGTTTGGAATATTGATGCTGTCCCCACTGATGTCTCAATGACAAAGAATTCATCTTATATTGTGCACCCTTCGTCTGATCTTGCTACAGGCTGTACGATCAACACACCAACATATTAAAAAGTAAAAAGAAGCTGCATGACGAACAGACGTGGATTTTGACCCATCAATGTTTTTAGAAGGTTTATCGGACGATTTGGACTGTCAAGCTCCGAGCTCATGCAAGATCAATGTAGGAATTTATTTTGATTACTGGCTGTTCTGAAAGGTTTTCTTCTTCTCTTTCACCAGTGAAAAGTGCTGGAAGATGCTGTGAAAGCATTATTACCCCCCCCACCCCCCTCCACCGCCTCCATCTGAATCTATTTTCCCGATGGCTGGAAAACATGAGCCACCAGAAGCTCCATGTGGATATGATTTCCGGACAATCTGATTGACTAAATCAGCTAATAATCAGAATTATGTCTCCGCAGAGCTGTGAAGGATGATCACCGGTGTGGTTCTGACCATGAGGCAAAGCAACAGGGTATTAAAGCAGCAGAGATGATCCTGCTGTTCCACTGATTGGTTTTGAATTTCCCTTATTCATACGGTTCTTGACACATTACCATTTTAATTGTTTTCATGTTGTGCATGCAAGCAGACATTAGTAAAGACTTTCTTTGTCAGTAGCAGTATTTCTCTAAGCTGTGGTTACTGAGCAGCAGACAGTGTGCTGAGTGTTTGAACATGTCGCCTGTATTCATAGGAGCTTCCTTTTACCATACCTCTGTTTCCTCACACTAAGTAGGAGACTGTAAGCTGCATGCGACTCCTAGATGAGGAACGTTTAAAGGCTCAGAGTCTCCGAGGCTTAAACATAACGCTCGGTACCTGACGGCTGTGGAATTAGTGAAATATAAGCAAAAATAACAATCAGGAGGTTTAATCTTTCACGTCTCACAACAGAAACTATTCAAAGCAGACCACACCAAACTGATGCAAAAATGGCTGGCAGTAATGACAATGGCCTGACATTATTGACCCCATTATTGACATTATTGGCTATACTGGTGTCTCTGATAAAGATTCAAACTTAGAAGAAGTGAAAAAAAAAAACATCTAAGAGTTTAGTAAATGTATTTCTGTCTGTGAAACAAAAACTGATGTATAGAAAAAAAAAATAAAAATATTTCAGGTGTACCGTCACCTGGTAGCAGAGCAGGTGAAGTGAGACATTTATGAAATATCTCACTTTTCAAATGTACTTTCAACCACCTAAGTTGGTGTTTATCAGTTCTGGCTCCAGGTCTTTAACACCTACAGGTTATCGATCTATCAATGCCTTCAAACACAACACAGTATGTCTAACAACAGTTTCTGTCAACAGGTCTTGGCCAGCTACTTGAGTCGCCGTTTTCAAGTCAAACCTTATTAAATACAAACTTTTCTCATTAGACGAGAGCCGATCGTAGTTAACTATCAAGAACTCTTAATTTCAGTTCTCTAAGGAAACAACAATAGGTCACTTTTAGAAGGAACATTCTGGAATGAAGCGCTGAATATCTGCTGAAAAATAATAATGATAAAAATCCTGTTTCATGCATATTTCTCTAAAATGTGATGTGCATGTTGCTCATTTGGTGATAACATTTTTAGTGCTGGCATGTCAGCTGTCTAGTCAGCCATCCAGAAACAAGTCGGCACTGCCATGGCAGGCATTTATCAAAGCATGATGTTTGGGACAACCAATGAAAGTTGGATAATGCTTCATTAATTCCTTTAATCTGCCAATCCCAACATGGCAGCTGGGAGCAAAAAACTACTGACATTTACCATGAGATAAAGCGAAAATTTTGGTAGACTACGCACAATAAAAAACCCCACTCATATTAAAGACAAGAATAACAACATCTCAATTATTATGACTAGGAGCAAACTCGCTGCAGTAATGTAGGAATGCAGAAAGGAAAAACAATCTTTAAAACATCTTTATTTGATTACTGAAACCGTTTGTGGTTTTAAGATTTGTCTTGTTGGTGTTAGAGGATTCCTACGAACAGACAGGGATCGAGACTGAAGGTTAAACTCCACACATCCTTAGAAAACAGAGGAAACAGGCTAAGAATGTGTTTCATTAGAAAGTAATATATCTGGTCTTTTTTAAAAGCTTATCTACCCTTCTTCTATGTGTCTATCAGTGTATCAGTATTATGGGTGGCAAACTGTGTGGGGGAAATTTTTCCGTTCAGTGCTGAGGCATTTTAAGTATGCACAAAATTCCAGAATCAGTAGGTTACAAAACTAATTAATCTGTTTGTAACTCTGTAAAGTCTGTTCCAACAGGTCGTCTTACAACTTGTAAAAATATCCTGCTTAGTTGTATTAGGCAAATACGATAAGAATTGTAACCCTTTTACAATCTGAAGCCTTTTTTTTTTTAAACTGAACATCACTTAAACTTGAAACTTACCAACACATGCGTTCAGGAAGAGCCAATCCGTCCTTCTCATCCTGTTCTTAATTTGCTTCAGTTTTTTGAAATCCACTTCCAGCTCCTCTTTGCTCCCAATCCCCGCTCCCGACGCCAGTTCGATTCTCTGGAAGTCCATGTTCACCTCAGACTCCCGTTTTTCGGACGGAGGAGACCTCCTCTGGCTGCTGCTGCAGCCCACCACTCCCCCCACCACACACCCAGTTCCCTGCCCGACGACGCCTCTCCTGTTGTCCCTGTCCTGCTCGTTGAGCTTGGAGGACGGCTGCTGGCTCTCGGGCTCCGACGCCAGCTCGATGGGTTCGGCAAGCAGGCTGTTGGGCCGGGGATGGTCGCACACGACGCACTTGAGTGCCTTGGCCCAGTTTTCGTAAGTGCATGCAGTGCAGGTCCAGTGCTGCGTGTGGGTGTTGAGCCTGTTGCGGTCGTTGTATTCCTCGCAGGGGTCTGTGGCGGTGACAGGGGCAGCGGGGCGGCATCCGGAGCCCGAGGTCTGCGGCGACTCCGTGGGGCTTCGTGGCTGCTGGGTGTGATGTCCTTGACGAGTTGCATGGTGACCATGCTGCTGTTGCTGCTGCTGTTGCTGCTGCTGCTGCTGCAGCTGCTGTTGTTGTTGTTGTTGTTGTTGAGCCTGTTGCCTCTGACACAAGCACTGGGTACAGCGGATGGCTCGAGGCCAGTTCAGGTAGGTGCACATGTGACACGACCACTTGCTACTCGTCTCAGGAACGTCGGTGACGCGGACGCGGGGTCTCGCGCTGGAATCCGGACAAATCAGCAGGCTGGAGCCCCCCTGAGACGGACTGTTGCTGAGGTCTGCGGGGTCCCACTGATGCAGACTGGCATCTAGGGCAGGGCTGCTCTTAAAGGGCTCCTCAGTAATGATGGCACCCCCGCTGGGCCTCTGAGCGCGGCACATGGTGCACTTGATGGCTGACGGCCAGTTCTCGTATGTGCAGTATTCACAGGCCCACTTGGCAACCAGCTCTGTCATCGTCGCGCCGCCGCCGGAGGAGGCTTCCAGCCGTTCAGTGGGACTGGCAGCTCAAGGAGATCACACAGCAAGCAGTGCGCTATGGGGAAAACGAAAGAAGGGCAGCAAATTTGAGTAATTATTCATTATAATGCCAGAAGTACGCACAAAACAAAAAATATGGCGTTAAAAAAAGGTTGCAAAAGTTGGGACTTCTACAGGTTTTTTTTTAAATTCCTCTTAAAGCTGCAGCCTAGAGTGCAACACTGATTCCTGATGGCACCTTTAGGGCGTACTGTAAGCAGCATACGCATGACAGGCAACTGTGCCCTACAACTGAGCTGGGTAATAAGAGACAAGGACGGATGAAACACGACTCTCGGCGGGGAAGCGCATGACTGATTAAGACACTGACAGAAGCATGGAAATTATGGATGGATTATGAGAGCGCGGCACCCGGGCAGATGCATGTAAATATCTCCCATCCCTTTATTATAGAGGAGCTAGATAATCGGACTGCAAAAGAGGAAAAGCGCCTCTTTGAAGTTGCCTCGTGGCTCACTGAAGCAATATTACAGGGCTTTAAAAAGAAATCACACCCCTCAAACTTATGTTATGTGATAAGCCCACACAAATTAGTTCAGTAAAAGGACCAGATTAATCTAATGCTTATAAAAATGTTATACAAATAAAATATAAAATAAAAATATGACAGCCTAACAGAATATCTTCGTACCAGCTGTTCACATTTAAAAACTGACCTGTCAGTCTGTTCTTGTACGCAACACCGCTCAAACTTAAAGGGGATACATTACGTATTTTCCAGACACATAGTGCCTTTTAAGTAATTGCGTTAACTTCAGTTGTTATAAAAATGCTATATCAAACTTAAAAGATATTTTACTTCCTAATTTAACACGTTGAAATTGGGCCTCTGCCTTTTTAAAAAAAAAAAACTTCAGCTCTTTCTGAAACTCCGCCTTCAGGAAGTTATCACAACATTGCCTCCTATATTAACCCTTTAACAGCGTTTTTAGTAGCTTGCATAATGAGCTCTGCAGATGCGTAGTTTCACCAGATGTTTGCCAATTGCTGCTGGCTAGTCTGAAGGAGCTAAGTGGGGAAGTCGGAGGGGAGGGCTGCTCTGTGAGGCAGAAGCTTGGAAAATGCAGTTCTGGGGAGGAGCTGCGCCTCGAAGGCGGAGCCACGTCCAACCAGGCTTTTTGCACAACTGACTGGTTGCCATGGGAAATTAAAGGATTTCTCGAAAATGCATGACAGAATCAAGGCTCCAGGTATGTTTTTGACAAGGGAATGACAAAATAACACGATGTAAAAGGTCAAGAAAGGACTATTTTACATAATGATTACCCTTCAATCGGATTAGACGTTTTGTTTTTCATCTTAAATGCTAAGTATGCAAATCTTTTGTACACTTTTGGCTTGCCTACTGCTCTGAGTATATTCTTCTTTTATCAAAAGATCTTTTTAGAGTCTGCGTACTCCAGCCAGCGGTTAATTGATCACTAAGTTAGTTGATGATTATTTTAATAGCAATGAATTCCATTAATCGCTTCCGCCCTGAAACAATCCATCGTAGCTCTGGCTGTACACTAAAAGTTGTTGTCTTGTCCTGCAGGAAGGTGAACCTCTGCCTCAGTATCAAGTAATCTGGAGTGACTAACAGGTTTATTTTTTTCTGGGAGTGCTCTGTATTTTGTTCCATCCATCCAACCTGACCACCAGCATGTTTCACTGTGAAGATGGTGTGTTTAGTGTTTTTATTTTAATCCTCTGGAGGAAGCGCTTTTACATGTAAGCCAAGGAGTTTCAATTTGACCTCATCTGACTGGATAACTTGTTTTTTTTTTTTTTTTTTTTTTTTTGTGCATATTTTCTGTGTCCCTACAAAGCTTAATTTCTGTAAAGCTATGTTGTTTCATTGTGGTCATTTATTGTACTTTTACGGTCTACTTTCTGGAACGCCTCAGTGTTTTATTGTTCTGCCACTTTGTTGCTTGTATGTATTTTTCTGTGGTTTTCAGGAAAAACTCAGTGGTCCCCCAGACTTTTTATTCTTTTATGAGGGATCCTGAGAAAAGTCAGTTTTGTTTTAGTAACCCATCCATAACCCCAGATCTGATTTTCTCCCACAGTCAATTATTACCATCATATGAAACTGGACCCACACCTCACACACGCTTTCCTGTAACGTCCTGCACAGTCCCTCAAGACAGGAGAGCTGTTGGAAAGAAGTTGCCTCGCAGCTCAAAGGGGAGTAACATTACTCGGTGTTTACACCACGCCTCTAAGTTTACCAACACACCGTGAGAAATTCTGCAAATTTCTGCTAGCTCCCAGACACAAGACTCACCGAAAACTGGCTTATTTTCCAGCCAGTGACCTCAGACCTGTTGTTAATACTTTTCTGCTAAATAAACAAAGTAATTTAACTGCCCGTTCGGCTAATACCTTCCCCTGGAAGCTATAGTTTAACTACCCAGTCTACAGTCACGCTATATCCCGAGCTAGCAGCTGGTGGCTATTTTACATCACAACAACCAACCGTTGGTTCGGTTGTCAGACAGAAATTACAGCCGAGCTAGCCCGCTAACATTACCAGATTATGTTTTGGCCGTAACCGCCTGACAGGCCCGAGTCAGTTGTACAAGAAGACGGCAATGTTAACCCTCACCTCTGCTTTGCCGTGTTCATACTCCTCGGTGTCCTGCTGCTTCCCCTCCCGGACGGAGAACCCCTCTCCTCCGGTCCGAAGTCGGGATTTTCTCACTTGCACGACACTAACCGCATATTTACTTCTTTCTGTTGGAGGTTGCCGTTCAACTGGCAGTAAGTGTAAGGTCCAATGAACAATATCCCCCCCAAAGTCCCGTCCCTGTTTTGCTGGTTCCGACGCTTCAAATCATTTTAATCCTTTTTGCCGATCAAATCCCAGGTTGACGGGCTTTAATGGCGGCGGAACAGGGGGAGGGAAGCAGCCGAAGCAGGGTTGAAAAATACACTACAGGGGAGAGCAGAGAGGGCTCGGAGCCGTGTTACAGTCAGAGGCTGGATCAGGATTTACCACCTGAATCTCCCGACTTCGCTGATTGGTTGTTTTTGTCTGTATCCATTGGCAATGACCAATCAGATTCTACGTCTCCCATTCCAACTGTTAAAAGGCTCGGAGGATGCAAAACAGACACGAATGTGACAGCAATAAAAACAGCAGCATGCAGACTTTATATGTATATTTTCTTTTTCTAGACTAGAGTGAGATTAAAAATAAAATATTTAATTTTGTGCATCGTAATACGTTGCATTTATGGCAAACTGCCACGTGGTATCTTCTCAAAAGGGATGATGTCATCGTAAAAATACTGCAGCAAGCAGTCTGCAGCAATGCATAACAGCTTGTGCAACAGTTCTCTGTCCGAAATAATTGTCAACTGTACGATAAGATTTCTGAATTGTGCATCGCATACGAAAATCAGTTGCCAAATGCTTATTACTGATATAAAAAAACAAAAATATTAGAAACAGTCATTTTACCGCTTTGAGTAAGACATGTATGGAGGTCTAAAAGTGCTATAATAAACCATCTAATTATCAACTTATGAGCCAATATTTGACCATATGAATATTTGTCCACATGAAAAAAATAGATATATTGTGGGTTTTTTTTTAAATACTCATATTTTTTCACCACTAAATTAAATGTATGCTGGTCTTAAGTACCACAATAATAAAAACAAATCACTTACAATTCTACATATTTATCTGCATGAAAAGTATACATGCATTTGTAGCTAACTGTTAACCAGTTGTTTGTTTCATGTATCTGTGAAGAATAATGTATGGAAGTACAAATGTGCCCCAACTCAATAAAAACAATAAAAACAAATGATTTTTCAACCAAGTTAAAATTAAGAAAAGGATGTAGGTTACTATAAATATTTTAGAAGAGTCAATTAGAAGAATTTCACTACAAATTTCAATATTATTTTACTAGTGCACAATTATTTTACGGCCACATGCTGCAGTAACTCAACAATTAATTGTATTTATCAATACCTGCGCTTTAAAGGGGCAGTATTACATAGTGCCAATTTATAGCACAATCAAGTGACTATGTTACCTTCAACTGTTATAGAAATGCCAAATGACTCCTTTGCTAAACCTCAAACAATGTTTTTTTTTACCTGCAGCTTGTCTTAAGGAGCTGAGTAGGGTAGTTGTGGGTGAAAGGTGCTCTGTGAGGCAGAAGCATGCCTGCTTGGAAACTGCAACTCTGAGGAGAAGCTGCGTCTCGAAGGCGGTGTATGAGCCACCCAGGTGTTTTGCACCACTGATTTTTTGCCAAGTCAGATTAAAGTATTTCTCAAACATGCATGAAAGAATCAAGGCAACACTCCAGGTATGTTTGTGATGAGGGAATACCATTATGTAAAGCTCAAACTAGTCAATTTTATATAATACTGCCCCTTTAAAAGAAAGGGGAAAAAAACAGTCTCTTAGTCTTTTTCAGTAGCCTAATAGTATCGTAGTGTCACAATTAAAAAAAAAACAAAAAAACTAGATAAGTCATTATTTCATAAAATTGAAACACACCATCTGCTAAAACAGTTTTATATATAATATACATTAGTTATTTCACTATGCATTTAATTATTTAATGGCTATTTGTTTCTGCACATCATAAAAATATTTTACCCGCTTATCCATCAAAGTCAGAAGGTGGAGCCAACACTTCTTCTTTACTAACTGTAAAACTCTCACAAGCCTGTGTTATCTTTAGGGTTATTCTAAGGGGAGTTACATTTATCACACTGTACAAATACATTTTTGATTTGCACTACTCCTTTTGAAGTCAATTGTTCATGAGTGAGCCCTGTTTGTCCATCTGTAACACAGCCTGTCTTTTCACTTTTCAATTACCAAAGTTGAATTGAAATTGCACAGCAGGCAGTTCAAAAACACTATGTTTCAACAAAAATAATACATTTATAATTACAGTAATTATAAAGCTTAGTAAATATCCTATTTACCAAACTAACACAGCTGTAGACAAGACAACCGATCTAAACTTTAAGGTTAATCAATGAGGTGCTAAAAAGTTTTAAATTATTTCATAGTGAACTACATGATACAAAGAAACCATGAAATTATTGAATACAATATCCAAGTGACTTCAAATGTTAATTAAAATTTACATTTTAATACATTTCAAAAATATTTTGTTCTTTTTATAATTTAATCTTCATAACTAATCATTTAAATATTTGGTAACACTTTATTTGAAGGGGGTTGAATAAGACTGTCATGACACTTTGATAAACATGACATAACACCTGTCATGAACATGAATAAGTCTTTGTGAATATTTATGACTGTTGTCATAAAGCGTCATTCGGTAAATTATGACACTTTTAATACAAAGTTGACATTATTCAAAATGTCTTTATGACAACTTGACATTAACCAAGAAATCATTACCGTTTAAACTTTACCTTTAATAACATAGTTACCCAATTTTTAAAGTGCAATCAGTAATACTTTTATAACAAATTTATATCAGTGTCATAATTTACCGAATGACGCTTTATGACAACAGTCATAAATATTCATGAAGGCTTATTCATGTTCATGACAGGTGCTATGTCATGTTAATGAAAGTGTAATGACAGTCTTATTCACCCCCCTTCAAATAAAGTGTTACCAAATATTTTAACTGCATTTTGCAGACGAGATCAAAATAACTGCGATACCCGTCTATTTTATGAGCAAAATATGTTAACTCGTAGCCTACGTACGTAAGAAAACAAAAGGAACATTCCATCACATATGAATGTCTTATTTATTATCCCTCGGTTTATACCACCTCGTTCTCTGTGCTTAACCAAACAAGTCCTTGGTCAACTTTCATCATATACACAAATCCAGATAAAATTCCAGAAGATCTAAGATGTGTGCACTGAACCTTGTGCTTTAAGGTGAGGTGATTATGTTACGGTCCACTCCACAGAGGAAGCAAAAGGTCACCTCGTACAGTGAGAGTACGTGAGTATACATTTGGATTATGCTGCAACTCGAAAACATGTCGATCTAAACAGTGTAGATTCTCACATATGGTCAATCTTCTGCACCAGGGAGCTGCAAAGGTTTCACCTGAGCCAACGCCCACGAAACCTTTATCAGAGGGTGTGAAGAACAAAGATTATAAGAGGACAATCTCTGAGAAATGTTGCTCTATACCTTCACATCACTCATCTGAGACAAGCTTATACAGTACAGTAAGTGCTGCTTATATGTTATCCACTACTGTCTAATATACATTCATTATTTATTTCCTTAATTCAGTATTCCAAGGAAATTGCACTCCTGAAAAGCCCATTTAAGTCATTTCATTTTTCTTTGCACGATTGTTACTCTAGGTCATTCTGAGTGCCAGTTCCTGGTCAGTGATGCATTAGCATTACACATCAGGGCAAGGGAAAACAAAATAAAACAAAACACACAAGAAAAAAAAAAAAAGACATACAAACCGAGTGCCTAAATAAAGCCGAGTTTGTTCACAAGACAAAACCTCTCCCCTCCACAAAATGTATCTGGTGCAGTGCAAGCATGAGTCCATGCTAAATTTAACAGTGTCTAGAAATCACCGGTTCATGCAAAAGGTGTTCCGCAACCCAGTTATCCACCGTTCCTGTGGGCGCCGTCTGCAAGCGCATTGATCTAAATGTCAGTCATCAACTTTTTCTTTAAGGCTTCTCAGTTCATTGGACTTGGCTGCATTTCCAGTTTCAAGCAATTAGGCAACCAAACCAACATTGCAACTTTAAGATACAGAAGTCATTCCAGACAGCAAGAGAAATAAACTTGGGATGCAGGTAGTCTATAGGCATGGGCCATTTACCCAATATATACATTATATTCATTGTATTCTGAAGTTTTAAAAAGCTACGGTCTTTAAATATTGTAAAATATTGAAAATATGCGAAAGAAAATGGCAGTTTTCAGAGTCTTCATAATGTCAAGAATAACATCCAATCTGTAAATATTTCCAGTTTTCATAAAGTCACATTTTGTAAACAGCTTTCAGGGAGTCGTGTTTGTTAAGAAGCGGACAGTTTTTTTGCTCTCTATGTATTTTTTTTTTCTTTAGTTATGTTGAACAATCTAGTTTTTGTAAATACAGAAACAACTGTCTTTACTCAAGGTTATCATACTTTGAGAATTACTGACCTAATGAACTAAACTCTTCAGATTTTGCTGTGTAGAGCACAGAAGAGCTCAGGGTGATACTCTCCTCTTTTACTGTGCACTGCCAGCCAGCTTCCTGAAAGAAACTACAGCACTTTTCCCTTGCTTATACCAAACAAATGAAGCCATTTGTAACCATTTCCCATTACGGAAAGCACACACAGCACTAACGCATAAATCATGGCACTGTCACAAAAGGAGTAGCATAGTAGTCCATGCACCAAATTAAAATAACTGAGGTTTCAGGAAGTGTTATTATACCGGTAACAGTCAACATAGGAAGATTATTTCAGTAGCAGTAAAAACTATTGCCTTTGCTTTGTTAATGAATTGATTTAGATTATTTGTTTACAATCTTTTTTGAGATAAATTGATACTGTAGTATTTTCTTTTTATTGAAACTGAACCGGCCCATGCCTATTACATGGCAAATATTTAGGCAGTGAAGAAATAGTTGCAGTACCTTTAAGTAAAAAAAAACCAAAACAAAACAAAAAGAAAACCCTCTGGAAGCTGATAATGGAAAAAAACAGAAGATGTTTATCTACTTTCACTGCTCTCCTTAAATCTTGATTCTGAGCACAGACACAGACTGCCCAGAGTGGAAGGCACTGTATACTAAAGCAGGGTCATGTTTTATGGAAAAAAAGAAAAAGAAAAAAATCACATTATCTAGGTGCACACACGCAACGTCGGCCCAAGCAGATGAGAATGCGTTAGCGTTGTTGTTAACTAAGCAAAGACAAGAAGGCAAAGAGATTCATTCCCACTGTCAAAATTGACACACTCCAGAGGCCTTTCTTTACAGCTTTCATAGAGACGCTCCAGTAATAAAGCGTGTTGGAAGTGGTTATATGAGCACGGTCAGTAGTATTGAGACAACCAGCACGGTAAAAATGAAGGTAGCAGCCAGGTGTTTATATGAAAAACAAACAGACAGAAGCAACTTTTACTAGTGGCTCTCTCTCTGTGTTGCAGCAGCAAAGGGAACTTTAAGCATTTTGTTAGTAAAGCTACAGTACACCGTGTTTGCCCCGTGAACCCTGTACAATGAAAATAAAGACAGAGAGGGGAAAAAAAAAAAAAAAAGCCGAGACTGTAAAAACAACACAATATGTCAGCATTGGTAAAGCAAAAATAGAAAGGAATCTTAAGTTTTAAGTGCAGCAAAACACGTGAACATAAATCCTAGAGACGAGTCACTAATATTCTCAAAGTAGAGAAACTGTTAATGTGACAATACATGTACATATTATGAATATAAAGCACCTATTATGGAAGTGGCAGAGTAAATTTGACTTGAAATCTATTCATCGTTTAAACAGGCAACTTTAATCATCAGAGGCTGTAGAACAGAGTCAAATAAGTCAGTAATCATTTGCCTTTGTTTAATATTGTTCAAAGGCAGCAGAACATGTCCCTTTACTTTCTTAAAGGGATTGCTCAAAAGGAAAAAAGAAAAAAAAGGAATAAGAAAAAATAAATTGTGCAAGAAGTAAAACGACGCTTCAGCCTTTGATGCAAACGCGACACAAAGAATGCAGAAAAACATACGTAGAGAGTAGAGCCGTTTTATCACAAGCAAGTTAGCCAACCAGCTGGCAGAAATTGCTTTGTGGAATCCACATCTGACTCGGAAATCAGACAGGTCCACATTGTAGTACCTTGAATGGCCTCAAGAATATATATATATGTAACAAAAAAACAAAAAAAAGTTGTTGTTTTTTTTACCCCAGTGAGACATATCTGCAAAGCCTTGCAAGGTTTCCCCTAAAATATGACTGAACTACACAGTTCATACACACATGGAAACCATGTGTGTATGCCTTTCACGTTCAGGACTGGCACTTCTTTTTCTCTACATTTGCTCATCTTTGATTGCTTCAGATTCCCACCAACTGGTGTGCCGCTGACTCGCGCCCCTCTCTCATCCTGCAGCGTGTTTCTATGTCATTTGTGAGTCACGGGAGTCGCCGTCGGGGCCGAGGGCAGCCGGTCGGCCTTGAGCTAAAACGCTGGCTGAGACCAGAGGCAAATGAGACCCTTCGCTCACCAAGTTCTCGTATTCACTACTGTCCTCGTCGTCTTCGTCCTCCTCCTCGTCATCGTCGTCCTCTTGCCCAGCAGCTTGTCTGTCTAAAGAATCAGAGCTCGAGCCATCGCCGTTGCCGAGGTACGGGGTGCTGGGAGTGCTAACAGGGCTCAAACTGGCACCGAGGCCCATTCCTTGCCTGAGACCGAGTCCCAGGTCGGTCTGGACGGGGGCTGGGGACGGGTGACCCGGTGAGCCCACGGCTTGGGGCCGAGGCAACAGAGCGGCCCTGGTTGGCGGGGAAGAGGAGGAGAGCAGATTGTCGTCTTGGGATAAGAGGTCAGTGTACGACGGGGGGTTTGGTGAGGTGCTGGGTCGCTCCGGGGCCGAGGGTGCGTCAAAAGCTATTCTGGAAAGAATGGAGGACGCCTCGCGCGGTTCCGTGTTCTCCTCAGGCGGGGAGCGGACGTCCTCGCGGAGCCCTTTACAGCAAACAGACAGGAGATAAAGTTGCTCAAAGTTTTCATTGTGGAGGGAGAAACGCATTAAAACAAATCGTCCACTGGTGAAGCATTTAGAGTGGCGTTAGAGAAATTAAACTATAACATTTGCTGTCAGATATTGTGCCCTGCAAAAGTTGTCAGACCCTCAAACCAAGAAAAAGAAACGCTTCTTAATGAAGTGAAAGGAAAGTTTTTGCCCATTCTTCTTTGCTCTGTCAGACAGGACGGAGAGCATCTGTTAGGATTGAGTTTCAAGCAAAATGGATTAGGTCTGAACTTTGACTAGGCCATTACAACACATGTACAGGCCTGTACAGATGTTACTAAGGTAAACACTAACATTGCTGCTTTGAGAACATTTTAAGCTAACATAGTGGTAATGGCAGAGTAATGCAAGTAAACCCTCTCGAAAACAACAAACATTTAACACCTCAGTCTTGTACAGCCTCCAGCATGTTTTCCATCAACACTGACATCTTCTCATCAACTCTCACAACTCTGTCCCCGTTAGTGACGCCCACTCCCACAGAATGATGCTGCCACCACCATGTGTGATTGCGTATTAATGATGATGTAGTGCTTTAAGCGATGCAATGTTTAGCTTCCAGGGCAGAAAGTTTGACTTTGGTCACAATACGACCAGACCACTTTCTACATGTTCGTAGCATTCTTTCATGGCTTGTGTGATTTTCTTTCAACGGGTTCTATTCTTTCTGCAATCCAGCTCATTGGTCAGATTTGTGGAGATATCCCTTTGAATCTGTCAATCTCTTCAGTACTACTAGAGTTACAATGTGCCGCCTGATCAAACCTAAATTGTGAGACATAAACTTGTTAGTTTAGGTGAATGATATCTAGCAATTTATCTATCCATCTATGGGTATAAAAACTTTTGCAAGGCACTGCATTTAATCTATTGGAACAATAGGAGTATCATTTTTGTCCTTCATCTTGTCTTTAGAGCCCAAAGTGGATACGTACTTCTTTCCTCCTCTGCAGCTAAGCGTTTCCTGAGAGCGATCTGCTGTTTGAGTTTGTTCACCTCGTCTTGAAGTTTTTCTCTAACACGTTCACTTTGCTCCACCTCTCCACAAACAGCCTGAGGATAAGAGAAGAAGGTGAAAAGCATTTTTACTGCCTGAACTGTTTTGCATCAAGTAGTAAGCAAATTTTCGACACATTTGCCAAGAAACTCACCTGCACTTTGTCTTGTAGCGCATTGTAGACTTGGAATATTGTTCGGATATCCTTCATTACACCATCTTTGTCAAAGAACTCGGCACTGAGGAAATATTAAAAATCAAATGTTTATTTTGTTTTTTGCTGATACAACGATTGCAAAGTACAGACTTAATTAAAAAAAAGGATCGTCAACCAAAGCCCTGTCTAAGACATTAAAATGTCAATACTGCAAAAGATTTCCTTTGCATGTTGAGCGAGGACATTTGGACAGGAAGGCCTGACTAAATCCAAGAGGTCTGGTCAAAGCTGATCTGCAGTAGAAACAGTGGATCTAAGTTTAGACACAAAGACACAAGCCAACGCATGTGCTGGCTGTCGCATACCAGCCTTCCCCTGGGCTCAGCCATCAGTGCTACACCATCTATAGTGTTGAAAGGAAAGCTAGACGAGCGCATTCAAATTAGGGTTACCCACCCCAGCAAGAAAGAGCTAGCAGCCAGATACCAAAGCCAAAATAGCATAGCAATTTAAATAATAATTTACATAAATATTGATGCCAGTCTCTCTCTCTCACTCACACACACACACCTGTTCCCATGATCAGATCAACTTAATTTTCTTTTATTATGCTAATATTAACAGCTGCTGCAAGTCATTTTATGTTCATGTTTAGAGCGAAAAGCATGCCACTGCACAAAGGTGGAGCAGTTGCACTCCTACACCCTTATCAGTCGTTGTACAGCTGCCACCAAATTTACTAATACAGCTGGCAAGTTAAAATTTAAAGTTATCTTTTTACACAGACATCTGCCAAGAGATTAATAACACAATGTTCAAGTCGTATAATTTGAGAGAAAACTATTTTTCCTTTTGTTTTTGTATTCAGATTTAATTAAAAAACATGACAAGTTCAAAGTAAATTATCCTCTTCTCAATAATCAATGGAAAACATTTTTTTTTAGTATTACAGCCGTCAAACCATTGTTGGCCATATATTAGCATGACTGCTAATACTTAACTCTCTACAGACATTTAGTATCCAGTCAGAACTCTGGTTTGGCTACCCTGCAACCCAGAAACGTAAATATTGCTTCCTTCCAGTCAGAAAGAATGTTCAAATTATACTTTAAAATAATTTCGGGCTTGACTGAAGACATTAGAAAATGCCACGTGCAAGTTTTTTGTGTACTCAAGTAGAAACAAATTCCGTTGGTTCTGTTGTTGGATCTCTAGAAACTTGTCATCTCCTTTGAGAGACATCGATACGAAGAACCCAACACAATCTATTACTATTTTGGTGGCTCAAACACACACACACAAAAAATCCCATCAGGTACAGATGGCTGTAGCACTTTGACATATCAGGAGATAAGAGTGACCAAGTGAACTTCGTTAGCAGTGGCTCAGAAGTAGCATAAAAATAGGAGCCTGAGACTTACCCGTGCTCTTTGATGACCTTGGCATAGTTGAGTGAGGTGTTGGGTACTGAGGAGAGTTTGTATTCCTGCTGGCTGGTGTTGCCGAGATTTGGGATCGTGAGTATAATCCTCTGGTTGTACCTACTGAGAAGAAATGACCAGTTAGTCCCTGTAAAAAAAAAAAAAAAAAAACTCTCCTTTTCAAACCATTTCATTTTTTTTAACAACCGAAATGACAACTTTGCAATACATCACACACATTTTACTATTCAGGTGAAGGTTTTGTGTTCATGCTTTTTTTTTTTTCCTAACTCAGAACCTTAAGATCAGTGTCTAAAATTAGAACACGAATGAGTCAAATTGGTGGGATCGCTAACAGAGCTGTGAAGCTGTTTGCAACAAAATTGACACTAAACTTAAAATTTGATCTGCAAACATTCCAGCTTTTATTTTTCCCAACACCTTAGCCTCGACCTAATTAATGATTCCTTTTCCTACGTTTCCAGTGTAAATGACTAATACAGGTAGTATAATATTATCATACAGACAGCTAAAGCTACTAGAATTGATAAGGCATAATCGCTTGTAGCATTATGCCATTAGTCCACTAAGGGTTGAACAAAGAAAAATAGGTAACACACTTTCTAGGTTTGCTTCAGGTGGAGCAGCACTGGCCTTGCATACCTCACTTATAACCAGTCGGAATGCGGATAAGATTTAATGGTTGTGAAGGCGACTCATTGACCCCAACTTGTCTTTTTTTTTTTAACATTCTGAGATAATGATGGTTTGCTACAGCTTAGCCGTCAGAGGCTAAAAAGAATACAAGCATACATCTCATAGAAACAGAAAGTCATGGATTACCATTTGGTAGTTGGTTACCCATTTTTTCTCACCACTGGATCCCAGCCTGTTAATAAACAGGCTGGATTGTTTTTTGCCTAATCTTTTCTGTGTAAATAATGCTACTACGATAAAGGTGAAGTCATTTTAAGGCATGTAAGATTTGTTTTCCACAAGAGCCAATATATTTGTCTGTGTCGCCAAATACTCCAGAAGTACAGGAGTATTTGAGGTGTAAGCTTAAATTCAAACAAGACATGTGCAAAAAGACAAAACTAACTGTGGCTAAAGAATCAGATGATCAGACAAACGTTCTGAAGAGATAATGTGATTCTGTGGCACCTTCGGTTTGGCCTGAAGAGCACATACTCCAGTGCGTGCGTGGAGCTGTTGGCTGTAGAGATGAAGCTAAAAAGAAGGAAGACGAGGTCGGGCACACCGAGCAGCTGAGTGAGCTGTTTGTGGATGATCTGCTCCCTGAACGACATCTGCTGCTGCGTGTTCCTCCGGAATCGATACCAACCGATGACATTCTACACAGTCAAAGATACGTTTGTTTGAAAAGAAATTGGATTTCAGTCAGATGCTTAAAACACCATACAGAGAAATATCAAAATCGCAGTTTGCAGTTAATTTAATATGAATATGTAAAAATATACATAAAATATAAAAACGAGTAAAAATAAAAACACTGAAATCATTTTTTTTGGTTTTTGTTTTTCCATCAAGGAGAGAACATCTGAATGTAAACAAAGAAATGACTTACTTTTCGCCTATCTTTAAGAATGCTGTTGAGATTTTCTTCACTGACTTTACCTGCAAAGTCGTAAAAGCTGAGAAGAAGGGGGGAGGGGCAAAGTCAGTTCAAATTTATTCATCAGATTCATACTCCTCTTCTGCCAGACCTCCAATGATACCTAGTCTTGTCAGAGGGAGCCATCTACTGTCCACTGTCAATTTAAAATCACAAGGTGACTAAGACACCTTGCATCGAGTTCCTGCAGCAGATACCCACCCACCAACATACTAGATACGGTTTTACATGCACAAAAACTGGTTTTCTTTAGGTAACAAAGCCAAACATCCTGCAGCCCATTATCAAAAGATAAATCTGCAGATTATCAGGCATTTTAACAAAAGAAGTTTAAGCGCAAATAAAAAAAGCAATTGCTTACCTAAATAAATGTGCACAAGGGTCATGATTATGAATTTCTGCAAGGGAAAGAACGACAATATCTGTTTTAGTTACAAGTAATCATATCTATACTTTTTAAAGCATTATCCAAATGCAAGGATAAGTGTGGAAAAACACAGCAAATAGACTATACTTTTTTAAGCCATCATTTCACTTTATATGATTGCTTGCTTTAAGTCAAATTAAATTCTAGAAAAATATGCAAAATGTTGACCGTTCAACTGTGGTATGTTAACTCGCTTAAATCGATTGACTTCCATATTATTAAGCTGCTTACCTACTACCTGCACCAGCTCCGAACTGCTAATCTGTGCATCACTGATGCTGACAGTCTCTTCCTGCCTTACATCTCCTAATAGGAAGCCCTCCTGCAGAACAAAATACATTTTCACGACCCAAAGTGGAGGCATAATTATTGAATTCACAAAACTGCTTGATAAACATTTGTTTCAACACAGACATACATACAAATTGTATTATCATGATTTCTGTTGCCTTTAAACTAGACTCTCTGTGGACATCTATACACGTTTACCGTCATTCCTGTGTCTATTGTTTAAGCAGCGGGGGAAAATGCCCCCAGCTGCTCGCCTGGAGGCATTTACCATTAAGATTGTTTTGGAAAAGAAAGACAAAAACAAATTATGTCAAAGCCAAATGTCAAACCACAGCTGTAAGCAGACTTTTTGGTTTGACCTAAATACACAGAAGAGCTAAAATGTGTGGCATCGATGACCAAACATCAAAGGTGCAAAAAAGGCAGTGGTCCACCGCAAGTCAAAAAATACCCTAAAGCTTGCTTAGTACAGCCTGCACTTTAATAGTGCACAGAAATACTGATGAGATAACATTCCAGCTAATCACAATGATTTATGATAATCAGTGTTAACCAAAGCTCTCCTTCTAACCTGACAAAATTTGAGCTATTTTACAAAGAAGAGGAAATAATGTATGGCTCTGGAAATGCAAAACTACCACAGACATACCACAAAACATCTGCAGCTTTAACTACAACACGACATAGATTGTGATTTGTATGTGCTACATACAAATGCATACCACAAGTACTTATTTTCTTCTCTTTTTTTTGAAAAAACAAAAACATCTCAATTCATTTACAATTATGCACTACTTTGTTTTGATCCATAACATAAATCTTGATATAATTTGTAGGTTCAAGTATAGAGTCCAAAGGGAATTAATACTTCAAGGCACTGTAAGTGAAAAGAGGTCAGGATAAAATTTAAGACCAACAATTTCAGTAATTCATTAGGTGGGACATGAATACATTTGCCTTTAAAAAGAATACATGCAATAACTTTTCACAGCTTCTAAGCCGTAAGTTTTACTCTTTTAAACTGCGTTAATGCTACTTGAACTTTAGCTCAGTTCTATACAATTCCTTTATCTGCACAGAGATGACAGCTGACAGATGTTTAGCCAGGAATGCAGTTAAACCTGTACTTTGCCTTGCAGGAACAAAGCTATCAAGGCCCACTTTTTAGATCTCGAAGATGTAAACACACCAGCTGATATTACCTCAGCTGACATGATCCTTAATGTTAAAAGTTTATTTTGCTTCCATTTGTCATACAGTGTAACTCTTGACTTTTGACAGCAACCAACCCAAATCAATAAAACTAGAGAAAACAGAATGGCATTTAAAAACAAGTTGAGCAATAGCTATTAGCAAACTGGCTAACAAGCTAATTTGGCTATGCTAAAAAGACACAAGGAAACAAGAGCTATAACTTTAGTTATTCGATCCTACCGGCTATCATTTAACCGTGTTACCCCTTTATAAAAACACAGTCAGCATTTTAATGCTCAAAAACCGACGTTAGAAGCAGACATCATCTGTACCGATATACGGAAGTCAGTTGACTTTGGCTATCATGCTAAGTAGCTAACTACTGGATATTTCCTGGAAACCTAACTTTCCATATAGAAGTGTGTATAGCTGTATAACCGGTGTTTATGCACACAGCATCCTACATTTATTTATACAAATTCACATTATTTCCTGCTAATTTAATACATTAGATTTTCAGAAGGTTGACAATCCTGTCTTCGTGTTTCTCTAACCATAGCATACAAGCCGGTAGTTAGACGGAACCAGGATGACACAGGAAAACAACACAAACTAAAGCTATCAATAAATCATAATACACACCAACGAACTACACAGACCTACGTGAGCACTAAACCGTGGCCATTGGAGACCATTTTCCGTCAACTTACATGATCTGAGTTGCTGTTAGCGCTGTGATAACACACAGAACTGAAGGTGTAGCCTGAAATGGATGCCGCCATGATGGAAACATCCCTATCAATCCCAATGCCCCCTACGTTTAAGGACACGCTCCTTTGACGCAATTCCTTGTGGGAAATGTAGGCTGCCACTGCTGTGAACCCGCAGCAACATGGCAGATGCTAGACAGGACTCACATGGTTGTGGAAACTGCTCGAATTCAGAAGAAGATAAATATTCCGATGATGATTTTGAAACGTCAAAACTCGGAACCAAAGAATAGTAAGAGTTGATTGTCTTAATGTTTGCATGAAGCTTGATATTGACGGCTCAACGTGACAGTTAGCTGGGAGCTACATGTTTTTAGCTTGAAGAACTGTCACCTAGAGTATTTCGACAATGCATTGATTCACTGGGGACAACATTTTTTTAAATATGATATCGGTATAAGTAGCTAGAATGAAGTTGAACTGTTAATGTAGCTTATTGGCCTAAAACGCATAGGCTCGCTATGTCGTCACTAAACAATGCATTTTCTGTTTTATAAGGCTGCAGCATTTTAGTGTTTGCATTCTTGAGTATACTACACTGGTTTTCAATGGTTTTCTTATTCTACAGTTGGGAGGAAGCATACCAGAAAGAGCTAGAGACGTTTAAAGACATTGGAGACGTTGGCGAAATATGGTAGGAAGAAGTTTTCTGTATTTTTTTTGTGCTGATCACTCTATTCACAAATTGCTGCATTGGTTTTTGAACAGCTTTTCAAATGCTGAACTATTTTGTACTATAGTAACAGATTTGCCAAACTAGGTTGCAATGAACAGTTGAAATCATTGCGTTGGGGAAAAAAAGTCAACCTCTATTTTTCTCTTTATTTGACATCAAATCTGAAGAAACGTTTTTCTATTCTAGGAGAGTATTACCAAACAGAATTATTTCTGAACATTTTTCAGTTATTTTGTCAAATTACCTTCTTCAAAGTCCGACATTTCCTTTGATGTGCTTTACCTTATCCTCCTGACTACCAGGAAAAAAAATATTGTCCAATCACCATTTTTTTAAATCCCACATTCTTTGTAAGGCAATATTTTATGCACTTACTTTGTCTCGTCCCATAAAATGTGTTACTACTGATGAATGCAATTTTTATGAATTAGAAAAACATGCGTACAAAATGCATGCGTACATGTGCACCCCTTCACATGTGGTATCATTGAAAAGCCCTAAATGTCCTCTCCAGATACCAAAAGGAATTAATTCAGTTGAATGCAGGGGGTGGCAGATATTCAAGTTTAGAAATGTCCTCTACAGAGGACAAAAATGAACTACTGGTAGTCAGGAGGATATAATTTTTTTAATGTATTCAACCTTTATTTTACCAAGAAAATCTCATTGAGATTAAAAATCTCTTTTGCAAGAGAATCCTGGCAGTATGCAGAGGTTACAGAACATTCACAGTTTAACTTTAAGATAATTCACGTTATTAACAGCAATATTAATAATGATATAGACCCAAATTTTTATATCAATGCACTTAAATCGTATTATTTAACCAAACATGTTGCAGCAATGGATAAGAATGTTTTTGTATTAATGTAATCTTTTATTTGGTTTTTCTTCCAAGTCACGCTGCAGTCCAGTCTTCTTAGTGTGGTAGAATCTGGAAATCATATTTACTGATGTGGTTAACTTCCATGGACTTTTTTTCCTTTTTTTTTTTTTTATTTTATTTTTTTTTACAACTTTACCTTTGCAAAACAGCATTGTAACCAATCATGTCTATTTGCGCTCTTTGGATTTTGGTTTTCAAAATCTATCAAAAAACAAAAAAAAAAAAATGACCATAACTATATTCACCAGCAATTTCCGCAACTTGAAATTGTTTTTTTTTTTCCTTTTAAGGTTTGGTGAGGAAAGCATGAATCGTGTCCTGCGATGGATGCAGAAAGCTAAGATCCCTGAGGATGCTGCCATTCTCGACATTGGCACCGGAAATGGGGCCTTCTTGGTTGAACTGGTGTGAGCAAAGTGAAAAAAAAAATAGTTTAAATGTCTTTCATGTCTTTGCTAAATATATAATTTTGATAATAAACCTTTTAAAAATGTTGGAAGATTTTCTAAAACTAAAAAAATGCTCTGACATGTAAATATGTTGCTAATATATTTTACAAATTTTTCATCAAAATGTGACATGCATGATAAAAGAAGTGTAATATATAGTGCTAAAATTGTAAAAAGTTACATATATTTCATTGTGCCATATTGCAAAACTGTCAAAATTCAGCTTTTCTGTTAGGATAATTACATCACAGTGAAAGCCTGATGAGAGCTGTTGTCTTGCAGTAAGAAGGTTCTGGGTTCGATTCCCGGCCCCGGTCTTTCTGCATGGAGTTTGCATGTTCTCCCTGTGCATGCGTGGGTTTTCTCCGGGTACTCCGGTTTCCTCCCACAGTCCAAAAACATGTCAGGTTAATTGGCCTCTCCAAATTGCCCCTAGGTGTGAGTGTGTATATGCATGATTGTTTGTCTCTGTGTTGCCCTGCGACAGACTGGCGACCTGTCCAGGGTGCACCCCACCTCTCGCCCGGAACGTTAGTTGGAGATGGGCACCGGCAACCCTCCCGACCCCACTAAGGGACAAGGGTGTAAAGAAAATGGATGGATGGATGGATGGATGAAAGCCTGATGTGTCAATTATGATACAAAAAATGAGAAAACCACACAATGTTTATTTTATTAAAAGTGTTCAATTTTAAGATAAAAACATCTTTATTTTCTGTCAATTACATTGTTAATTAGTCTTTAAATGGTTAAAAAGGTTCACTTTACAAAAATAGAAATCACAAACTTTTCCACTAACATGCTGTGTGTCAGCAAGTCCTATTGGACCCATTTTCAGTCCAGGAGAACATTGTTTATTCTCTTTGCAAAGCTTATTTTTTGCGCAATACAAATGCCTCCCCTTCCGAGAACTCTTCAGGAATTTGAACAATCTGTGTATTTGGTAAAGAATTTTTACAGGAGAACAAGTGCTTCAACCTATCCTTTCACAAAAAATGTATGTAACTTTTTACTAACATTAATCTTAATTCGATTTTCTTTTCTTCTCAGGCAAAACATGGATACAGAAACCTTACTGGTATAGATTATTCTCCAGCATCAGTAGAACTGGCCCGAAATGTTCTGAAGGCAGAGGGCTTAACTGACGTCACTGTAAAGGTGGGTTGAAGTTTGTCATGTAATCAATAGCTCTGAACATGAAATAAATGCAAAGAAACGTCCACTGAGATGCTAAAGATATTAGCTGTTGTGCAGCAGATGTGAAATTGGACAGTCATATTCATGATTCTTTATAATTAAGGAATGGCTTCCATGTTTATGGTATAGTAAATGTTCTTAGCGTGAGGAAAAACATACGAGTGTCGCTGTCATTTTTACAAAGAAGAAAAATAAATATGGACATCAAAACATACCCTTCCCCAGCTTCTCTACAGTTGTTTGCACTCTTAGAAAGTTATACAATCAAAATGACTTCTTTTTTGTTTATATACACAAATCTTTATCAATGTCAAACACACCTATAATCCACATTAAATGCCAGGTTTGTTTTGTAGATATTTTCAGGTGATCTTAAAGTACCGTTTCTTGTGTCAGCAAACATGAAGTTAGCCAACCAAACCCACAGAATCATCTTGACTCAGCTTATTGAAGTATCTTTGGAGATCACTGATGTTTTGACCTTTAAAACAAACAAACAAAAAAAAACGCAAAAGTTGTGAACATGTTGTTAGGCATCACCAGCATAAAAATTTTTTACCAGCACATAGAAAATCAAAAGCGTCTGCCAGGAAGTTTCAAATGAACTGTGGTTGGGCCACTCAGCTAGACGAGGTTTGGGGACAGCTTAAAAAAATAATAATAGACGTAAAACGATTCTGCATCAGCTGAGATTAAAAGCATCTGCCTAGTCACTCCAGAAGAGTGACAGCCTGAGAATCAAAATGATCTGGAGAAATTATGTTGGATGAAAAAGTCATGCACAGATGATTGTGGTACTTACTTTGTTAAATTATTTGAAGTATTTTACCAGAACATTTGCATGGCAATGTGAAACTTTTTTTTGTTTTTTTTTTTCACAAAATTAAGAATCACTTCACCTAAGTTGTCCACTTAAAATCTGTACAGATATATATACTGTAAGAAAAAAATACTTAAAACCATGTCTCATATTCACATATAAGGTTTAGGATGTGTTTTTATATCGCATAAAATTATTTTAAACTCATTGGAACTTTGGCAGTAACAGTTTTAGAAGGCATGAATACTATTTTGATGCCCTTTATATGGATTCATTTATGTAGAACTGCACAGCTTTCAGCACAGAGTGAGTCTGAGCCAGCCAATGTTGAGAGGCCTTTGCTGTGTTTACCGTGTGGGGTAGTTAGATGGCAAGGAAAAGCCTTGAAGGTAATGGAGGTCTTCCCACCTCAAACCAAAGTGGCACCGCTGTCCACATAAACCAGTATCAAAACAGCTTATAGACGCATGGTGGTCCATAAATTGCGTAATGACTGTTATCTCTCACATAATGTGCATGCGTTTGCAGCTTCGTCATGGGTGTCCGGCTAGTTTTAGATGACTTTCTGCTCCAACACTGCTGAATCAAATGGTCCTAACTGCCCCCTGCTAATGAACCATAATTTGATTCAGGTGTGTTGAGCCAGGGAAAGGACTAAAACACGCAGGACAACAGCGGTTCCTGGAGGGACCGACTTTAGACACCACTGTTCTACATGAACACACCCACAAAGGTGTGCTCTCTGCCCGGGCAGGAGGGCTGCCATCAAAAGTCAATATTGACCCCCGCTGGACAGGGGAAGCACAGTGGTGTGAGCATGTGAGAGGGAGGAATGTTGGCATCGCTATCATTTATGCAGTGTTGGAGGTTGCCAAAATAATCAGAGCGTGTTTGCCTTTTATAGGTCAGTTATAGTTCTGAAACCATCTCAAGTCCCCCTCAGTTCACACTTGAGCATCATTTAGTTCTGCATGCCTATATGTTGGTCATCTGCAAAAAAATATTTCTAGATTTCTAAGCCCAGGTATAGCCAATGTTGATATTCCTTCATGAAGCTCATACTTTGTGGGACCCGGCTGTTGAGTATGTGGCTGCTGGATTCACACTGGAGGTCTGGTATTTTTGTGCTCTGTCCAGAAAAGAGGGTTCGCTCTCTCAATAGTGCCACTGTTGATTCTGAAGCTTGTGTAGAAGTAGTAGAAACATGACTATTTCCATTTCCTACCGTGGAGTGAACCAGCAAATTTTCACCTTTCCACTATTTTTAGGAGACGGATTTCCTGAACTGCGGTGGAGAACTCGCAGGTTTTGATGTCTGCATTGACAAAGGAACTTTTGATGCAATTAGTTTAAAACCAGACGACAACAAGGAGGGCAAAAAACTGTATGTCCACAACCTAAGAGATGCTCTTAAGGACAGCGGCATCTTTGCCATCACCTCCTGTAACTGGACAAAAGAGCAGCTGCTGGAGAGATTCTGTGAAGGTGAGAGGAAATCCATTGTTTCTGATGTTAAAACGTGCTCATGTGTTGTCGAGTTTGTTTGAATAGTTTCAACTTTAAATTATATATTTCATAGTGTATTCCTGGAAAACGGATCTAAACATTTCCTACTGAGGCCTCACAAAGCCTCAGTAGGAAATGATGCATTTTATGTGACAGTAGTGGTGCATGATTGTGATGTGGGAGAAAAACTAAACATTGGTTAAGATTTGATGCAAATAAAAGTCTGAAAAGTGTGGTGTGTATTTGTGTACAACCATCCTTGAATCAATACTAAGTCAGGCAGTTGTGGTGTCATAATTATTTAGGCCAAGAAACAACAAATTTATGGCTAAACGAAGTAAAATTAGAAGTGAATTAATACCAGAAAATTCTTCTTTCGTTATTGGCTACCACATCTTTTAGGAGAACGTGTGTTTGATAAAGTTTGGCTTTAAAACATTGTATTTCAATTGTTAGCTTGCTAAAGCACGTCTCGGTCAGCAATAGCTGTTGCTTAGCTGACTTTTGAAAAGGTGTTAGTTTGGTTACTTGAATGCAAAGCGAAGCGAATTGACTTGCCTGTCAGATCCAAAACCAAATACCCAAGACAAGTTTAAAGTTGTACAAAAAGTTAGTTAAGTTTTTAAGCAAGTTAGGTTATTGAGTTCTTTTTTAAATAAATAGTCATGAAGGTCTTGTATTTAAATCATTATGTCTTCAATGATTTACATTTAACCTAGTGAAACATGGAGAAATCGTGCTATACGTGTGAAATTCGTAATACTGAGATTGGGGGAAACACTAACTATTTTCAGAGCTAAAATTGGGTTAAAATAATACAAAACCACACATTCAGACGAATGCTAGTTGAGCTGAAAAGGAGCTGCCAAACTTTGCTGATCGTCTCTGGCACAACAATATATATATTTTTTTCCAGTGCTGTGTCTCTGGCATGCAGCAGCTTTATCTCAAACTGTTTTGTTGTCTAACTCTCAGTCCAGAAAAAACCACATACAGTTCCTCAAGTCACAATAATTACTTGACAGGTTGTTAAGCTGCAGGGAACAACGGCCTGTACAGTTAAAATTTAGGCAAGCATCCACTGGTTGTCACTTGTCTCCCTGCAGTCACTCTGGAGAGCCTGCAGGGGGCCGAACAGCCTCGAGATCTCCTCTTTCACACTGACAGCTTGCCTTTACTAGACCCCGGGAAGCAGCACAGATGGTGGACGGATGGTTGTCTCACTTTCCTGCCGGCTTAACCTCTTTTTAGTTACTTATAGCCCAAAAGAAATGAGTGACTGCTTGTGTTTTGATGGGTATTTCTTAACTTGGCAGTATTCTGTGTTGTTTTTTTTGTTTTTTTACAGGGTTTGAATTCGTACAGGAGTTGCCTACCCCCAGCTTCCAGTTTGGAGGAAGAATTGGCAACAGTGTGGCAGCACTAATCTTCAAGAGAGTCCGTTGATTGACGTTTCTCAAGTGAATGTTTGTCTTTTTTAATTTACTTTTTTTTTCTATTTGAGTTTGATCTTTTGTACAAATCATGACTATAGTGTATTGCAATAAAGCAAATCCACAGTAGTTGACTGGGATTTTTTTCTTTATACTAAATTGAGATTTTGTTGTTTCAGTTCACTCAGATTTTTTTTTAATCATTCAGTTTGATTGTTGTATAGTACTTTGTTTGATTTTAAACACAATGCTAATACTTTCAGTTATCGTGACTTTTTTTTTTTTAATCAAACAGAAGTCTAGATTTAGTTTGTACTTGCAGGGAGACCTAGCAGTCCATTCATGTTTTGCTGAATATTTTTCCTCATTCCATAAATTAAAATGTAATCCCTGACATGTCTTTGTAATGTTTTCTTTGAGAATCCCAACACACAGGAAGCCAGTGTTCTCTCTCGCTAGGTTGTAAATTAAATTTGCCTTTCCAACCATGCAGAGAATAGGCCCAATCTAATTTGTTAAAATGGAAACCAGCAGCACTGGGGGTCCCGAGGATGAAGATTAAGAACCTCTGACACAATGAATAAACAGGAGGCCGTGACTTCTGTGGGAGAGGTGCTTGTCTGCCCTCTTCCTTTCTCAATGGCGTCATTAATATCTGCCAAGCGCTGGATGCTAATTGCAAGCTGCACAGGCGAGTGGCCCGATGGGAGCCGTCTGCGTTGAAACACTGTTGTTGGGTAAACACATCCGAGATTTACGAGAATTACTGCCTGGAAATTTACAAGACTGTGGATATCCTGCCTGGATAACGCATGTTATGCCCACATTTACAACACTGAGATTTTCCCATGAAGTGAAACGTCCTGTGAGGAGTTTCTGCTCAGTTCCTCATGCACGCTCAATACATTAAAGGTGTCACTTTAGGCAGCAGATTATTTCAGACTCGTGTCACAAAGTCTTAGTCTTATAATATTTGAATGCCATGTAACCTGCCAGGTTCACACTCTTTGATACAATTCTAGTTTTCTCTCTACAGAAGTACATCTAGATACTTTTTTTAAAATCTTATTTTTCTTTCTCCACTGAATGTGTACTGTGAAGTAAACAAGTTCCACAGCAGGAGCTTGTGACATCACAAGAGGTTTTACTAAACGTTGAACAACTTGTGGTCATTTTTAACAGATCCTGAAGCACTCAGGTTGCTTGCGAGTGCTTCAACCTGACTGACCCACTTATAATGATGAGCCCAAAGTTATAATGGATGTTGATTTGGGTGGCAAAGCTGAAACAAATCATGATGACGACAATAATTGACTTCAAAACTTCAACTGTAATGAAATAAAAAAAATCAAAAGATCCTGAATCGGTTGCCACCAAAGTCAAGAGAGGAATGGGCTTATCAGTTGAGTGGGGACATTTGATCTAAAATAAAGATTTACAACATTACAAAATAAATAGAAAAGCTGACTGACAGGTTTCATGAGTTTGATAGATTTTGTGGGGAAGCCTAATTGGTAGCTTTAATCAGTAGTAGCGGTACAATAACTCTAATGTAATTTATGTTAAAGTGGACATAACAGCCTTTTAAACTGAAAGAATTCTTGCTAGTGTCAATATGCAAATTTTTAAATAAATTATTCTTACAGTTTTAGGACTGCTTCTTTTAAAAGTTTGTTATTAGATTATAAGAGGTAAATCAAACTTTCACAGAAGATTTACCAACCTAAACAAGTTTTGTGTCAACGCTTTAAAGTTTCGCTTTTATTCCACTCATGACCTTAACTTACAAAAGAAAGTTTTTGGACTTGATGCCACAACCCGCTGGAGGACTTGCCAGCAACATTCTGTGCTTTCATTTCAACTTCTCAAGCGTGATCCTGCAAATATTTATATTTTTCACCTCATCTCCCTGGAAACACGTTTGAAGGTCTCCTAACAGGATTTTTGTGGATTGAAGTGAATTGCTCCAGCATGTAGCGGTGAACTTTTCCATAGCAGGATGTGGAAGTCTGTCTGACAGTGAGAAACATTCACACTCTGCCTTTTCGAGTAATGACTGCCCAGGATTCAATGGTTCTCAATGTGTGGTGCATGTAAGCCACTGGTTGCACCTAGTCTCCCATTAATGCTACTCTAAAATGATTTTATTACAGTTTTTATTTTTTCTTTCTGGTTTTGCACATTAAATGTGAAGAAATTGATATTGACATACATCTAAACAGCACCCACAGCCAAGAAACATGAGCTATTAAGCACAACTTCTTAAAATCAAGCGTTCTGTGAAAAAGATTTTAATAATTCTGCAGCTGGAGATCAATCAGTGGTTTTTTAATGTTTTGAAAAACTGCTTCAAATTGTTACTGTATTGAGCCTGTATGTGGCACTGCCACTGAAATATACCTAAACAAAGGAGGTGAAAGGCACATGCCTGTAAAGCAGGCTGTTATTCTTTAGCCTGGCGATGTAACATTTTGATTATCTCCATGAAAACCAAACAAAGGAAATCACCTCACAGTCATACTGGTTTACCCAACTGGTGGTGTTGCTGTAGGATTGATTGATTGTATAACCTCTGCTAAGTTACAGCAAAGATATTTGTAAAACAAAAGATGTATAAAGCTTTTATGCAATTTTGATAAATTTTTGATAATCTGTTTTGATAATCACACACTTACTGACATGTCCTATTTTGCATCTGCACCAATTACGGAGCGAAATTTAACTCATAATTCTAACGAGTACGTGTTGAACAGGTGCATAAAGTGAAACTGGTCCATTCCTGAAAACGAAGATTTAGGTCTCCACTAGTTACCAATAGTTGGTGATCCAAGATGAATGTAACTAAAAAGGTTCAATTGGAATAGAAACTGAAAACCCTGTGTATTTACTTATTTTGCCCACAAAGGGAAATCAGTTGGGATTAGCCATGTCCTGACCTCTGAACAAACATAGCCAATTAAACGAATTAACAGCCCTGCTGAGATATCTGGTTGGATTTTTGTTTGAATAATGTACTTCCTTTTTTGACACATAATATTTAATCAGTGCGTGGCATACTATTTTTTTTTTAAATTTCTGACTGCATCCATGATTTTTTAACAGAAAGCTGTCACTTTCAAATGGTCAAACCTGCAAATTGTGTACAGTCAGCAGATTTAAAAGCGTATTGGCAGATCAATGTCTAATGAAATTTGATTTTCACTTCTCTTCTATGTTTTTAGCAATGGACTTGACAGCAGCTATATATAAGCAAGCACATCATCAGATAAAACTATCGTCCACCCGCTATTTAAAAGATGGGTGGGTGTTTTTATCTTATTTACATGTAAGAACACTGGGCCAAGTCATGTAATTCAAACAAAGTGTAAAGGGTTATAGGCATAAGGCGGATTAATTGTCTTTGTAAACTTCTCAAACTGTTTCCAAAATGTTCATTAAAATAAAAATAAAAAAGGGCATCCATTTTGGATTTCGAGACATGGGTTGGTGAGAAACCTCTGAGTTTTCCATCCCAAATTCTAGATTTCAGGGAACACTTTGTTTTATTTTATTTTCCTTCACTTAAAAATAGGAAATTTTTGTCTTCAGAGTTACCTGGGGTGCACAAGTAAATCACAAGTCTCACTGTACTTCTGTATTAAAATGTCTGTCAATGCGTCAATACTTTGAATATGTTGTGGATTAACAACTGTGACCTAACTTGCAGTATGAGAATTACCAACGGCCTTTTATTTACAACATTTTCCAAACGTTTTTCCATCCTGTTTTGTTGCTTTTCTGAAGAACAGCAGCTAAGCCTAAACAAATTTTAACCTACTGAAGCGTAACTATGTCGTTTTACATTTAATATACACGACTACACTGCGTAGTAAAAATCAGCAGGAGCTGTGGGAGGAGAATCGCAGCAGAACGGAACATACCAACGCGCAGGGGGAAGTAGTGGTATACTAGTTTGTTTGTTTATTTAAACCAGATTAAAAGTAGGTATTTCTGAGCTTTTAGTGAAACATTTTGTCGTTAATAGTTAGTGTTAGCCCTTTACGTGTTAGCCGCTGCCTTGTGTGATTCCATATAAGCTTGTTCTCTGGCCTTGGTGCCTCTCGGCTCCCCCTGCGCCGTCCTGCTCGATGTGGACGCGGATATTGTTGCGATCAAGTGGAGTCTGAAGCCTGCAGCTCTGTTCCTCGCAGTTCTTCTCACTCCTGAGTGGAGGACGCTGAACTGTCGGCTGCAGCTGCGAGAAAAATCTCGTTTTCTCTCTCCTTTTTCTGAAGATGACATAACTTCAAAAGAAGACCTCTGCTGACCAGGTATTCACTCAGACTCGTAGTTGTTCTAACAGCTGCATCTTGACGTTTCTGCTTGAACTGCTCAGAAGTTTACAGTGGCTCATGCTGGGTTTCCCCTGAAGTCCAGGCAAGATACTTAGGGGGGAACTAGAAAGAAAACTTGTGCGTGTGGTTGTGTGTATTTTTTTTTTAATATATTACTATTCAACTAACATAATCAAAAGAGAGAGATAAATGCTGGGTAATGACGGCTTCAGTGAATGACTAGTTTAAAGTTTGAACTTGACCAGTTAAGGCTTAATAAATAGCTTTAATGTTTAGGACTGGTGCACACAAGCACTTATAGATAACAGCCTTTCATGTGACAGTCAAAGCAATGAAACTGAATCTGCAGATACCCTACCAGTGTGCAGATAGGCAGCCTGGCAGTGCGGTTGTTCTGCAGTGTATATTGACAAACAGCTCCTCACCACAGTCGTGAGAAGAGACCCAGAGAGAGAGAGAGAGAGAGAGCATTGAGAAATGCTCAAGCTTTGTTCCATATCTCTCACTCAATCTCCACCACATATATATTTTTTCCTCCCTCTCTACAGATAAAAAAATCTCCAATCACTAATTATAAAGGTTTTCTAAGGACAGTTCTCAAAAAGATGTTTTGTTTGTTCTTTTTTTGCACTGATTTTGCTGCTAAACCAGCAACTAAATGTGGCAGGGCATTGATAATATACACTGGTGTTCCATGATGATTATGCCTCTATATGAAAGTCGTATGCGTTATTGCACACAAAACTGAAACCACTATAAAAAGAAATGATAACAATGTTAGTACAGTAAATCATCTGCAGTTATTCTGAATAGGCCGCCTACACCAGCCTCATTTTGAAACCTTTTTATTGCAGCCTTGAATAATAATCCAAATGGGGGCACTCAGAATGTGGTAGCAAAGTATTCAGCGGCCCGTGTCATTGGGGGATTTATTATTTTTTTGGGGGGGTGTTTAGGAAGTCAACGTGTTGACTTATGTTTTGCCTTGCTTAATATTTTATGACTGTTGGTTGATCTTTTGTGGACACCACAAACACGAGAACACAGAGAACTGGTTTTTGCACCGTAATCGGAAATACCTAGAAAAGGGGCCTTTCGGATGCCTCCACGGCAGCGCTTTCGGCCGTAACGTGCAAGGAAGGGGGACAAATTTGGTCAGCAAAACAGGAAATGTCACAGGCTCTTTCGCAAATCCTGCTCTGCGAATGGCCCTTACGAATAGAAAATGTAGTCAAAAGAAGTTTAAGGTTGACACAAAGCATAGTTAGGCAAAAAGATTTAATCTCATGTCAGCTCTAGTGTCTAATTACATTTGAGATGTTGATAGGGGTGATTCCCAGAACAAAACAAAACAAAAAAACTGGTTTGTCTCGAAGATAGCTTGCGCAGAGTATTTCTTATCTGTGCAAAAGAATTTTGATGGCTGCTCATTCCTTTGATTTCCAAAATATACCATGTCTGCAATGTCACAGCAAGGCATGCCATGCATTGTATTAAGGCATTCCAAGGTTCAAAAGAAGGGTAAACTTTCTTCTGCCTTAAAGTGCTTTTAATGAGATGCCAAAAAAGAAGTGACTGAAAGGTTTTTCCTCTGTGCCTCCCTTTCAAGACTTCCTGCTTTGCACTGCCTGTCAGCAGGCTGAAAGAAAACTTTGTCTCACTTGCAAGAAGCTAAAATCTTTCTGTTTTTAACACGACCCACTTCCAAAAACGCATTGACAGTCTTTATGTGGGGATGAAATAGTGATGGCAACATCGTTCTGCAGGGTGCAACCCATCACTCTGAGTAATGAGCAGCATGTCTGTTCAGCAGCCAAAAGTGTTTGCTTGTTTTATTTATTTATTTTTTTTGTAGTATCAGTTCCTTTTAGCTTGTTTATATGCACACATTTAATTGCCAAATCAATCAGCAGTTGTCATCCCAAGACCCTTAAAGCCCCCCCAAAAATACCCAAACAGATTCAATTTGGTCTATAGAACCATAATCTAAACATAATTTCGACTCAGTATGATCTGTCTGAGAAAACAAAGTAGACACACAAAAGAGTGGTACCAAAAAATCAATATGAGAAACAAAATAATAAGTAGTAACATATACATGGATGACATTATTGGGGATTGTAATACTTATTTTAGTGGTTGTAGAAAAGTTTGGTTGCCTTTATACATCTAATAAAGGCAATTAGATCAATTTTTAATTATCATAATACAGTGAAGCCATGGAATTTTTAATCAAGGTTATTGCGCTGTGAGAATCGCGTGTCCAGCCAACGCCTTTTAGGAACAAGCAGTCCAGATCCATCAGATCCTGTCACGTGAATCTGTAAACCTGTTTTCATGGCCTGTCTGATGATTACCCTCCTCGACCCGGTCCAGCTCTTTGTCTTTTAGCTCTGCGCTCAAGTTTTGGGTCACGTGTGCAGGGGGTTGAATTGGCTGGCTTTTAAAGGTCAATTCTGTTTATTGATTTAATAAAACGAGGCATTATTGTTCAAACTCAAGTCAGTTGTCAAAAGGTTTTAAATGACGTCTCAAGTTTAAAATTAGTTCAATTTTACTCTGCCCTTGAAGTATCTAATTACCGAGTAAAGAAAATGCAATCAACCATTTAACAGAGGTTTCCTTTTGTTTTTTATACTGAGTGTGGTGGAGGCTTCGCAGCTGTACTCAAAAGTGGCCAGATACCCTGGCAAATCATTGTTCAGTTGCTGGCAGTCACTTTAATGAAGTGCAGCTTTGGCGTGCAGCACTTGTACTCAACAACAGCTCTGGCACTGTTAGTCAGCGGGCTTGTTTTTGACATGCTGGAAGCATAATTTATGGCAGCAATCTAAGGCTGGTGTCTTTTTTTTTTTCTTTTTTTCTTTCTCTCTTTTTTTTCAAGGAGATCACTGCGCTGCACTGTGTGTGCTTAAGATGCTAACATTTGCAAGGCCTTTGTGTTGCAAGCAAAAGGTCCTATTAGAGCTCCATTCTGCCAGTGGGCAGCTGTGTGCCTGTGGCTGAGCGGGCCTCTGCTCCATTCAGGGTCTGTGTGTGCGGCTCTAACTCGCTCGACATGCTGACGCGCACGCTGCCACTTTTCAACCCTCTTTAGTTTTGCGTCGCCGTTTCTACTTCTGTGATATTCCCGCAAAGATTACCATGACTGTCTGCGTCTATCCGTGTTAGATTTACTTTTCTGGGGGACCTGTAGTCCAGTCCAGTCCTGCTCCCGACGTACTGACACACATATTCGCTCCGAACTCTACTTATATGAATTCTGCTATTCTTTATTGAACGTGTTCCTTCCTCATTAACATAACAGATTTGAGAGTCTGGCATCTTGTCACCCACAGAGCCTAAGACCTACATCTGAAAAGAAAAGAATGGCTCGGAAGAGAAAAGAGGCAGACTTGCAACACAAGAACTACCCCAACCCCCTAAAAACCAGACTCCTGAGATGAAAAGCTTT
This sequence comes from Poecilia formosa, assembly GCF_000485575.1. NCBI lineage: Eukaryota > Metazoa > Chordata > Actinopteri > Cyprinodontiformes > Poeciliidae > Poecilia > Poecilia formosa. Next base: position 2,965,629 of record NW_006799951.1, read on the forward strand.
CTGGGATGCAATAGAAATGTTCCCATCAACACATCTCACTCTTGTTCTCATAGATAGTGACAGTGAGGAAGCATCTTGAGTTCAGAGAGAGAGAGAAAAAGAGAGAGCAGTTTTTTTTGACTCTCAAATGAGGATCTGTCCCCTCGGGGGCTTAGTTTTTGTTAGTTCGTTTGCATATCCAGTGTCTGATGCTATTGCAAGCTTTGTGTGTGTTTAACCTGTTGCTGCTGGAAAACCCCATAGTCCAGGTGAGCTGGTGGTTTTGCATTTTATTTCTTTTTGTTATTGTATTCTCTGTTTTATGAACAACAGTGTTTTGCATTCCTGTCTTTACCATTTTGAAATGACTTTTTTTTTTCTCAAAACTCCAATCCCATCATGTCTCGTCTAGATGAGTCTGTGTGACTTTCTGTTTATATACCCTCTTTTTCTGATACAGTTTCCTATTTGCCTCTGATTAAGAAAGGAGAACTGAAAGCTTACAGCTTTATTTAGTATATTTTTACAGCCTTTTTTCATTCTGATGACTAAATACCTAATTGGGAACTATAAGAATTAAAATACGTACGCCAACAATTGAGACTGGAGAAGACACACAACATTTAGACCTTTTCTTAAAACAATCTCCTGCAGTTGAAGAATGAAAACACCTTAAATCAGTGCCTCAAGGTTATTCTAAAATATTTGCCTAAGAATCACTGCTCATTACTTAGACTATGGCTTCAATAATTATTTTGTAATCAGAAATTGGTTTGGGACCAGAATTGGTCGACAAATTTTACGATAGAATACAATTTTAGTGTTGTCTCTGCAGTGCTAGTACAAGCTGTACTCAGCAAATCCTGCTAACTGGTCTGACAAGTGACATGGTTCCAGTAAGTTTAACAAAAGCAGCAATTCAATTTTACTTTTGTGCCAAATTGCTATCCGTGTTGATTGACGGTGGGGCCAAGAAAACATTCGCATTGTACTAGATTTTCTAGTGAAGGCAGTAGATCTTTGTGGGTGTTGGTGTATTTTTCTAGCTCAATGTGAAAAAAGACCTTAATCTGACATTATAAATTATTTCAAGTTCTTTGAATATAATTATGTGGTTTTCTTGATCACATTTCTTTTTTTTATCTATTACGATACTCTGTATTTTTGTTTTTAGTTATTCATGATGAGATCACATGATGATGAAGAAGCATGAGTCTGAGCAAATAATCTCCACGGTATTACAAGTTTTATTGCCACAACAGCCTTTTCATACATTTGTGGATGTATGCCCCACAACTTACTGGAAAGCTCCCAGTCATTTCTGTGCAACCTTCAACATTAGAAGTCAGACCTCAAGTAGGTAACTAAAAACTTTTCCTGTTTTCTGTAAAAAGCTTGTGACACTTTGTGTGACATCCTTTAAAACTGTCTCTCTTTGACTTGATAACAGAGCCACTTATTATTATTATTATTATTACAAATAGCAGCACGGCAAACAAGTTACTTAAGTTCGCAACCATCAGCTAACTAGCAGCAGGCCAGGCACTCATGAGAAGTAAATACAAATGTTTTTCTAATTAAAAGTCAGAAAGCTAATATTCAAAGAGATTATTTTTCTCAAAAATATATTTGAATGTAGGTCACACTTAAGAAAATCTAGATTTTTCTGTGGCCACATTTTGTTGCTGTGAACGTTTTCATGTCAGCTCCACATGGGTCAGAATGACCTGATGTTCTAACTTTGAGTCACAGTACCACAGTTTCACAGTGTTAACAGGATAATTGAAAACAAATGTTCTGTGGGTTCAACTTAAGTTAGTTGTCAAAGTTTAAATGATGTCTCAAGTTACACCCCAATTTTAAACTAATATTAGCTGGTTCATTTATTCTGATTCTCTTTGCTCCACACAGCTAGAGTTGGCTTTAGTCGCATCATCACTCTCTCTGGCATCTCATTGAAATGGCTTCAATTAATATTGTGAAAAATTTACACAGTTTTGAAACTTCACTTTTTAAAACCTTGGGTTACCTTCATATGGCTTCAGCCCATAAATCCCTGTAATCCTTTCCAACCAATTCAAGTTTTTTTTCAGACCTCATTCTAGTCTGATTCTGGTCCTTTTGTAATTCCTAATATACTATAACATGGCAGTTGTTGTTATTTTTGGCTTAGCTACATGGACTAAAGCAGACGTAGAAAAAATACAGTAAAATCGATGACTACTTTCAAATCCATATGCTAGTTGTAAAGAATACTAAATCTTTTTGTTGCGTATGAATACCAAGCTGATATTTTAAATTAGCTAGGCTATCTGTGTGGGGAGCTAACATGCAGTCATCTACTTTACAGATATGCAACTTTCAGCTTGCTAACTCTAGCTTTAATAGTATTAGCTTCATTAAAGTGAGTGGAAGCTTATTTAATCCCTGTTCCTTGACTGTCCATGTTTTTCATGACTAGATGTTTCCAAACAGCCAAGCAAGGAAAGAGTGTGGCTGCCATCTTTAAGCTAGCTGACTGTGTAGCCTATAGGTGTGGAATAGGGAGTGTGGGACTTCATACATTTGGGGAAAACGCTGGCTACTTTCTTCATCTCAAGAAAGGGACTTTAAACTTGTTATGCGCATTATGCCTTGTCAATTATTTTGAATTGCTAAAGTCATTCTGCTGACAGTGACTAAACAGACATATTTTTTTTCACAATATGAATTCATCCACTTAAATAGGCTGCACTTATGAAAGAGGCGCAAGAGGAAGGAAAACTACTGAAAATGTTTTTGGTAAATTCCAAGCTTGCAGTCGACAATACATTCTAATTCATACTATTTTCAACATCGCGGCAATGGTCCTTCCTGCTTTGCTTCGCACAACGTAGAACACCCTCAAATTGTTTGACATTTTTCCTATTTATAGCTGGATAAACAATGGTGGGCTCGTGAAAGAAAAAAAAATATACCCAAAGACTCACACACCTCCAGCTTGCTCTTAAATCCTGACTGTTTAACACCCCTGTTTCACAGTGTGCTGAGCAGTCAGAGGGGTCCATGTGGCAAACCGAGCCCCGTCACGAATGAATGAATGGGCCGATGGAATGCTGCATAGTTTTCATTCTGACATACTCCCGTCCGTACACAATCCCTAAAACTCACCCGCAGCTCTACGGTGGGAACAAGGTGTTATGTAACACCAAAAGGATACTTTATTGGCTGATCGGTTGTGACAGGATGTGCAATATAACTTACTTTTGCAACACAGGAGTGGTCCCTGTTTTGTTTTTTGTTTTTCTGAGCTGAACAAGGGATTGCCAGGAGCACTGGAGGCTCCCATGTAATGTATCCCTGATGGATTAGGGCCTTGGCTTGTGTGCGAAGAACAGACCAGAGCCAGGCACTCATGGATAATGGAAGAAAACACCAGAGAATGGCAAGGATTGATTGGGAAGGAGCAGGGTAATTAGTGGGCTACCTGATGTATGAGGAGCCGTGGCATTTAGGGGTTACTCCCGGGGGCAAGAGGCCTCATACCTTTCTTTACTTAAACTAAAACACCTGATCCGATGCCTGTCAAGCTTCTAAAGATTTCATTTAACTAATTTCTGCTCCGAGACACCAGGGTCAAACCTGAATACATTTCAGAGTTGCCCGAGTAGGGAAATAAAAAAACTGTTTTTAGTTTTCAGTTTGCACCTAGCTTAATAAACGAGCCATTCTCATCGAGGCAATTTCCTATAACAAACACTGATGAGCTGTCCAGACATCAGTTTTAACAAGATTGGTGATGTCTGCCTTCTCCAAATCAGCAGTTGTCAATGTTGACCTCCGTTTGTGAATGGCTGCTATGGCTACCCATTCAGTTCCTAGAAACAGTGTTTAACTTAGCAACTATTTTATAAAGTGCAACCACGCTCTTACCAAGTCAAGAGTGTGTATGTGTGGGTCGGGTCGCGGGGGCAGCGTATTGCAGTAGAAACAAAACAAAGTGGTTTGCCCGTGGTCTAAATAAGCCAATGGTCAATATATTTTTGGACATCACTTGTGAGTCATGCTGAATACTAAATATTTGAGCGACCTGTTGGGGTGTTAAATGCCAAATAAAAATATCAGTATCTTTTTATAGTCTGTGGACATCATTTACAGTAATAAGATATGAGATCAACATCATTAAATAAGATGGTAAGGTAAAGTTATAATGGAAGCCCTGCTGGTTTTTAAATCCACCCGCAAGAGTAAATATGTTATACTCAAATTCCAAAAAACAATATGTCTTTGAGGTTGCTACTATTGCTGTTTTTAAACTATTGGTATCGTGAGAGCATAAATAAAGTCTGTAATAATGTTTAAATATGTGACTGGACATCTTGTAACTGGTGTTAGTCAGGTAGGCTCTTTGGTAATAGATAGGTTTTATTTTAAGTTCCTTGGGTTGTGTGCGTGCAAGGTTGGATTTATACCAAAAAAGATTATTATTTTTTTTATCATATTTTGTACTGTCAGTCATATTCTCATCACAATAAATTCCAGAAAGTATTATGACAAATTTCCAAAAAGTCCACAGCACCCACAAATAGCTAGCAAATTGTTAGAAATTACTCCATAAAGCAATAAAACAGTTGCAAATAAACTTTTACACAAGATCTTTGGAGAAAAACAAACAAAAAAACCCCCATCTTAAATCACTTGTCTCACAAAAGGCCAAACTTGTAAGCTTTTAAATCGTTTCTTAGGATTTTTTTATGCTGTCTGATGGTCCCTTAGTGTTTTTTGTCAGACATGTACTTCTTTTTCTCTCATTTTCTCTTCAGGGTCTGAACAGCTTAAGAGGATTTTTAGTTATATTTTTTTGCGATGATGCACAAAAACAAGCAGGCTGAAGGCTTTCAAAACCCTACAGATGAGTCTTTCGTGGTGAAGAACCAATTTTAATTGGGATCTTTAGACACTGTTACCAGCTTCCTGTAACAACAACACAACTTGTTCCACTTTCTGGAAACTGTGAGAAATATGAAGGATAAAATAGTTAGAGTAACAATAGTTTTAAATGATATCAGATAAACAGCTTAATGTTCATGCATCTCTTTGGTCTTGTGCCCTGATGTGTGTTTCAGATGCTATTAATCTGCTATAGAAGTTTCTGATATTTTCTCTTTGCTTTCTTTGAGCCATTTCCTGTCAGGCCAATTACAAGAACTAGACAGGACATCGTAGAAAAGACTGAAAAAGAACAACTTAAAAAAAGCTTGGACAATTATTAATCTAGTAAAGTGCAAAGACATTACTTTTGCGTAGAGCTACATGTTAAATATTTATTTTTTCTTTAACCTATAAATCTAAACACATTATTATTTTCCTCTGTGGTAGTGAGGTAAACCCCCCGCATTTCTGCCATTTGTAATAAATCCAGTGTAATGATCAGAATTTGGGACCTGCTCTGTCTGAGTTCATTGAGTCCTTTTGTAAAAGCAAGAGTGACATATTATGCACTGCATGTCAGGCTCATTTGGGGATTTCTCTTTTTGCGTCTTTGGTAATAAAATCATCGAGCTCCACACCCAGTTTAGCAGCAGCACAGTCTTACCACAGGGGAAGTACAGCTCATACATTGAAAGTATGCTTACATCTGCAACTGATGTCAGTGTATCGCCGTGTCGTGTAGTAAGATGAATTCCGGTGTGAACTGCACTTCAAGAATGACTGCTAAGAAATGGCAGATCTGAGAGGTGACTTGATGTTAAGTTTGCTTTTGCTGTGCAGATCTGGAGCTACTTGTGCTTCACATCCAAAAATAATAAATGAAAGAGTCAGTTGAACTGAGTGAGGTGTAATATAAAAGTCATAGTAGTAATGAAATCTGCAAAAGTGAAACTCTTTAGTTTTATCTTTATGTTCACACAAATAGAAAACAAAAATGTTTATATACTTATATACTTTGAACAGTCTTATAAAACCATCCATATGTATTGCTTTATTGTTATTCTGGAATTGTTTGTAAATTCATGAAATCCCACCAATACGCATGAAGGATTGTGGATCATACTGAAACTGGAGACATTGTTTTTACCACAAATAAATGAACATGAGAATGAAAGTAGCAACAAAGACAAAGTGGGATTTTAGCACATGAAACAAAAAGCTCTGTCCACCGGGGTTTAGATCCAAGTAAATGCAACTTTTGATGTCTAAATGCGGTTGATTACTTTCTCTAACAAAACCTGATTTTTCTATATTATTTTTTTCTCAAGCCAAACTTGGTTGGGACCAAAGGGCTATAAAAGTCTGATTCAACATTTCTTACTGGACTAAATAAAAACAAGGGCAAACCAACCTTATATAGCTGTAAAAAGTGATCTCCATGGACATCCAATGTTAGGTTTTTAAACTGATGCCTCCAGTGTGGAGGCCCTGAGACACCTTCAGAGAAGAAAGAAAAGAACCAGTTTTATTAGATGTTCTTGTTTCTGGAAGCACAAATAGAACTGAAGTAAAGCTGCAAAAAGTCACAAACAAAAGGACTGGCTAAATGTCTGGCCGATGAACTTTTAACAGTGACAATAGATAAATGTTTAACTGACGGATCAAGGTTTTGTTTTTCCACTTGTGAAGATGTACCGGTGTTAAAGTGGGCTGATTTTTGGCCTGCTTTCTTTTGCAAGTAGGTACTAAGGTGATGGCTAAAGGAGTCCATGGTATGTCTCAAACCCCCCCACCAAGCCCTTTAGGACCACTTTTACAACCTAAAGCACATTATCTTGAAGAGGGGTGGCTCTGTATTTTCCTGGAATTAACCGTCCTCATTTCAGACAATCACAAAAATGCGGCTAAAGTCAGCACCTACATCAAGAGTCTTGGCAAAAAAAAAATTGAGTAGCATAAACTCAGATGCCCACGCAGCGCCTTGCTTGTTCATCATAATCTAGTTTGGTGGAAAAAGAGTTCTTTAATTTTATTTCAACAGAAAGCCACCGATCAAAGTCTTGACACCAGACGCACTCCGCACAAGTATGCGGTGGCCAGAGCCAACTGGGTGACGGACAGCAAACGTCCCGTCACAGAACTTTATTGGGGGCCCAAATGGGCGTCTATTCATGTGTCTGAGCAAATCACTGTCTGGGCAAAGAGCCATGTCAGCTTAGGTGCCCTTTTTTTGTGCCCTCCTGAGTCACTGACTTTTTGTGAGCTTAGTGCCACTCTCTGCAGCTATAGGCAAGTAGATGTAACATAATCCTGTCCAGCCTGCAAATATTGAATTTAAATCGTGACTAATTGACTTTTCCCTCATTCTTGATTTGTGTAGCTGATTGTGGAATTGGGAATGTGTGGTATGTTTCCTAACAATCCCACAACAATTTGTTGAGAAGGTGCATCAGCATGCATGATTCAAAGTCCTTACAGCCTTTTGTGGTATTTTAAACAGTAATAAAAACATTGATTATGCCTCTCCTAGTTTTCCAGTGAAGGGATGTACGCTTAACGGAGGCTTTGTGATTCATCAAATTCCAGGCTTGCTACAAGTCCAAAATGCTATCAAATAGAGGAACAAAAACAGTGAAAATTTGATCAGATCAGTGAAAGTCCAATACAAGTGCTCTACAGCTAAACTAAGCTCTGGTTTCCTCATCTTGACAAGTTGGTTCATTAAGTAAGCTTGGCTCCAGGGTTGAATTCACACTCGCTCTTGCCCTCTCCCATGACCCCACTTGCCAGTCCCCTACGCAAGTGCAGGTTAGCATAAACAGGCAGCATGTACAAGCTGCTGTTTCAGCCCTTATGAACACATCCTCAAATCACCCTGACCTCACACTGTTGCAGCCTTCATGCATGACCACAACACGTCTTGGTCCTCATTCTGATTACCGCTCATGTACACACAAACCCTGCTATGCTGCTCCACCCAAAACTTCGGTGTCGGCCCTAATCAGTAAAGCAGTCTGCGAGGAAAAAAAAAAAAAAAAAAAAAAACTGAGCCAGGAAACATTTCCTCCTCCTCCAGCTGTCTCCACCAGAACCAGTGCCTCTCGTCTGCAGAGGCCGGTTGTGCTCCACTGACTCTCTGGGGTAAATGGAGATAATGGGAGTCATATGCTAGCAGTTGGTCCGAGGGGCAAACTTACATGAAACATTTATATTCTTTATGTAGTCATGCGACTTGTGGGTGGGGGCGGGGGGAGGATTGGACAAAGATGGCATTGTGATGTAATATGACAAGACTACGGCGGCCCAAAAATGTTTTATCCAGTCCCTGTGTAAACAACTCCCTCATATGTTTTCTTTTAAGAAGTTCTCAGCAAGCCTTGCTGTCCCTCAAAGCTAATTCAGCCCTGTGTGCACACCCTCACACCCGAGAATGTTTAGTGCAACTACCCTTACTTAACGCTAAACCACATGTTAGAGGCAGGGTAACATTGCAAGCCTGGAAGAGCCATTAGCTTCATATGTTGTTCCACATTAGAAAGTTGTCATTACCCAACATTTGACCTGAGCTATGATGGCATTTTCTATTTAGATACTGTCAGTAGGTTTAGTGACTGGTTGATGAAGGAGTTTGGCCCCCAAGCCACTGCAGCTATTTCTCCTGAGAAAAGCATGAATGAATGAGCATTCTTCCATTTGAGCAAATTACAGCCACATATGCTCCATCTGCCCTCCATGGGCTTTTTAAGAGTCTTGTTTGGAGCAGTATAGCTTTGCCAAATGCGGGTGCAGGCGACCGCAACTTCATATATGTTCCTCCTTTGCTCGGGTCTCCTCACCACATCTGTAGTCGTTTGACGCGAGTCCTGTTTTTTTTTTTTTTTCTGGCATTAGTTAATCTCTGCCTTCTGTTTCAGCGCGTTAGGATTTCCACATGTCCAGAACCAAAACGCCCCATTATTTACAAGGATGAGGAAGCACTCGGCCGGCTGTTTTATTTACCAGGACAGTAGTTCTGTAGGCGTGAAGTTCTTCTGGTAAATTGGTGGTTAAACACTTCTGAAGTGTTAGGGTGTTGAATGCTAAATGGAAATATGCTTGTCACCTCTTTTTTAAGTCGTTCATCCAGGTTTAGTGAGTGAACATTTTCCCTTTCTTGGCCTATTTTGTATTGTGAAATAATGGATGCTGTTTCTGCAAATATAGAATTGCGTGCATTCATATTTTATTTATTATGTTCTACTGTTTACATGTAAAACAACCTGCTTCTGGGCCCGTCGCAATTCAATTTAGCTTATTGCAACTTAAATGAAAAGTAGCTTGTTTTCCTGTTTTTCCTTGATTAAAAATCCTCACCGCAGATACAAACTCCAATGGGCATGTCTATGAAGTGGAAAGAAAATGGATGGATGGCTCCCAATAGATTTTCTCCTAGGTTTGTCGTGTTTAGCTTCAGTTTGGTTGTCCATGTCTAAGAAAAGTACCCCCATCAGCATGATGCTGCCAGCACCACGTGTGACTGTGGAAATGGCTTCTTCAGAAGAATCTGCAGAGTTGACTTTCTACCATACAGCGTTTTGCTTGCATGCCAAAATTCGACAGGATTTGTAGGAGGATGTGGGTGTTATTTAGATGGAATATTGTACAGATCATATTTTATTAGTTCATTCCAAGTGCTTACCTTTTACAAACAACCTGAGCGGCTAAATTTCTCTCACAAGCCTCTATTTGCCTAATACCGCTGAAGGCGATACAACTGTGTATAAGCATACCTCTTTCCAGGATGGAAAAAAAAAGAGCAGATTTGAGTGAATTACAAAAAAAGCCCATCTTTTTTTTCTTTTTTTTGCTTGGTATTAATGTTTTTCTTCTTTTAAATCTCCTGTTTTGGTACAGGTATCAGCTGTACTGTCCTACCTCGACCGGCTTCGTCAGCACTGCTCTCTTCAGATGGGAGGTCACAAACTGCTGGTCCGCTTCACCCAAATGCACTGTCTGCATTCTGCCCTTGTATAAAGATGGCCGGCCGTGGCTTGTTTCTGCACCTGTACACCCCGGAGCAAAGCTGCGTGCTACCATGGTGATCATTTTCTCAAAAACACTGGAAAAGAAGAAGGGTGTCAATGATGTAACGTCCAAGAGCCCCGACAGACAGCCGGTGAGAGAAACTTTACCTTCAGGTTCATTTAGTACAGAAGTCATCGTGGAGGTAATCACATGTTATACAATATTTGCACAATCCAAGTCAGTATTACAGACTGGATGAAGTAATACAGAAGTAAATGTAAAATGTGCAGAGCTGTTTTAGTTCAAAGTGTGCCTCCTCACAAGATGACCCATGCCAGGTCTTGTCCGTGTCAAGAAATTTTCTGCACAATTTATCACACAATCTTAAATATGCCAACATACAAAGTATTGGTTTGAAATGAAGTGTGCTTCTGTTTGTTGATGTGCAACCATTTCATGTTTGATTTATGGTTCTGAAAGTCAACAAGAGGATACTTTTTATTTTAGTGTTTTTAAACGTAACCTGTCTTGTATCCTGTCTTGGCATTTCAGGCATACCGTACACAGAAGGCTGCATTGCCCGGGGTAGTTTTGCTCTGAAAAGAGATGTCTTAAGATGGTGTCCTAATTGCATGGTTGACTTTATTGAATCAAGACTGCATCTAGCATCAGAGTAGACAGGCCATAGAGTGCTGCCATAGAAACCTGTGTTTGTATGACTTTCATCCATTTGGATTATTTGTGCATGGGCGTGTGGATATAAATATGTGGGTGTGTTTCCTTTTTTTTAATTACTTTGCATTTTTCTTAAGGAACAAGAGACTAGCTTTAATCAACAAAAATAAAATGGTTTACAAGATGTACTCCAACTACGCAAGTAGGTGTTTAACACAAAAATTATTTTAAATTACTTCTGGATTCCTTGGTTATGACATCCATCCCTGAGGGCGTAATAAAAGGCGTCGCTGGGCTGTCCTGCTGCAGATCACTGCTGCAGATCACTGCTGCAACATAAATATGTAAATCTAAAAATCTAAGAAAATAAACCCATTTAGTTTAGGTTGCAAAGTGTTTTGCTGCCATTTTTTCATCATTGGCAACAGATTTGCTTGTTTTAGATTTGTTTGGTTGTATCTTAGAAAATGTTTTTATTATTATTTTGTTGTGGAAACGTTGCCAAGGTGAGTGAAAGCAAAGGACCACATTGTGACATGGTGTTTTATCCTTCGTAAAATCCACCTCCGTCTGGTCTTCACAGTGAAGAAGTGAAGTGAATTCTTAGATAATGTGCTGTGGGTCCATGTCCAGCTTGGTTTGGAGTTTTTTCCACTTTTCGTTTAGAGCGCTGAATGTATGGACAAGATTAGTGGAATAACAGTTTTTTTTTCAGGTTCTTCTGTCATTCCCATTTTGTAAATAGCATATCATGTCAAGTCATTTTTACACCTCAGAAAAATGAAAAGTCATTTATTTATTTATTGATAAGTCCTTGACAGTCTGAATCTTATTCCTTATTAAAACTTATTGTAAAGTAGTGTTCATTTGCAGCGTTTGCATCATTTCAGCTGTCTTGATGAAATGTCGCCTTTTGTCTTTGGTTCTGGTTTCCCTCTTCCTTTAGTGAAATGTCTGGCTCTTTAAGTTGCTAAATGTTCCAGAGGTTCAAAAATAAGTCGCCCAAGGATGTGCTACTTCCCCGTCTCATTTCTGCTTGACTCTGAGTAGTTGTCCTGAATGCTCCAAAGTATCTTCGCACTCTGTAAATAAAATAAAATATGAAACATTGACCGGAACAAGACCTATGCACTAAAACAATACATTTTTCAGAAAATAAAACAACTTCAGGTATCTTGATGTTTTCATAAGAAGAATGTCAAATATGTACAGGGTATATTTTTTATTGCTAGTAAATGAGTGGAGTTTATGTCAGTGTTTTTCTTTGCCTGACGGGCAATTTTGCAGGAATTTTCTTTCCTGCATTGCAGTTTGTTTTGTATTTTACTGACTGTTTGCTTGTTCTCTACAGAGTGATCTCCACATCATGAGCAGAGGGACCACCCTCTTCTCCTGTGGAACCGTGGGTGAGTTGGTCTTACTTTATCCCTCCTTGTTTTAAATACAAATATACGCTCAAAATATAATTGTTTAATGACAAACTGTGGCACAATTACCATTAAGGTTGCTTGGCTTTCTATTTTAATTATTTGCAATTCAAATATAAATGAACTGACTCCTATAATAGGGGCCAACAGCCAAGCTGTAAGCGAGGGACATTTGGAAAATTCTCAGTACATACTGGAAGTGATCCACTTACTGCCAAAGTTGGAACTTGGAAACGTCAAAGTTGAGAGATTAAATTATATTTAGATCATCAGAAGTGTGAGGAAAAAATTGTAATGGCTGTCAGCAGGTTTTTATATGCGAGGCCATATAAAATTTTGAGGTTAGGACCAAACTCTGGCTTTTCCACTCGGACGTCAGGCCCTCTCTTAGTTTTTTTTCTTTCTCTCAGTTGTTTTAACTGCACAACTGGAAATGTCAGCTTTTGAGTAAAAATTAAATGCATAATTAAATTCTTCTACCCATCAATTAGTACCAGTGGATTAGAGTATTTTTCCTCTTCTTTTTCTATGGGATAACGCCACAAACTAAAAAATTCCAAGTCACGTTGCAATCCTGCTTTAAGAATTTTGACAAAATAGAGGCACTTAGAAGACTTCTTATGTACTAACCTGGCCCCAAAGCATTGGTCTAATGCATTGCCTCTAATTCCTTGATTAGTCAAACCATCAAGTTCAGTGACCCTGACTTCAACTGTCTTGTTGTTAAGCTTAGTCTCTCACTTCTCCCTTTCTCCATCTGTCCGTCATCCCCTTTTCATGATAAGGGTGCACCTGCCTCCATACAACGTTGCACAGCATTCTCATGGGAGTGAACTGTAATTGAATACATTGTCGCCTATGTCAACAATTTCCCCCAGGCTCTGTTGGAGCTGCAGTAATTACTCTCTCTGTTAAAAGACACCCCACTGTAAATACAAGTTTCCACTTTGACCCCTTTTTCTTCTTAGCAAAAATGCGTTGATGTCACACGCATTAGCGCGCTCTACGTTTTCTACTATTAGTCCTGCTCTTCTGGAACAAACACAAATGTATCTTTGTTATTTTCCAGCACTACGGCATTGAGGTCGTCTCTGATGCCCGCTTACGTTCTTAGTCCGCCCAAAACGGTTGTTTCAACCAGTGATGAAGCTTTCCCGAACCGTGAGAAGGCTTTCCAAGATGACAGGATTTAGACTGCCAGAGGATGTCTTTACCAGAAGCCTCAGTTGATTCATTTGGCTTAGTCGCTTAAGCAACTGTGGCACTTTACTGTCTGCTTATTATCTCATGCAGCTGTGTGGCAGACCTCCATGATGATGGTGAGATACCTGCCAAATCCTACCGTTTTTCAAAGCATATTTCTGCGTAGCTCTTTCGGTTCATCTCCTCTTACATAAGAATTTGCATTTGAGCTGGTAAGAATTTAAAACATTCAGGGATGCTGACTTTCTCAGAATTTCCTAAAAAGCAAAACAAAAAAGCTAATCGTCCTGCCTCCTCTGCTTTGAGGAAAACAAAAAAATAAAAATAAAAATGTCTGTAATAATGAAATGAATAGACGAGACTTTCATCTGTGGTTTTTCTGCTTGTGTTCTATCTGCTCTTGTGGAAAATAATCCAACACAAACACACTGTGATCTCTCTTAGTCATACTGTTGGTTACCTAACTTTGTGCTTTAATGAGCACTTCTTTGGCAAATTCCTCTTTAAAACGACCACCTTTTTAAACTTCCTACTAATCTTGAAGCTCTGGTCAATAAATGCTAGGTTTTACGGTGCCTTGGAAGAGTTAGTCATAGTCCTTAAAGTCTTTTTCAAAGCTAGTCACGCCACAAAACTCTTAACTTGAATGTGTTTTATTAGATATTATGTGATAAACCGGGGGGTGTTAAGTTAATCGCAGAAGTAGCCAAAACTTAAAACAAAAACTTCTGTGCTGATGTGAGCTTTAAAGTCTTTAAAACGCTATTTTCAAGAAAAAAATGAATTTGTGTATTTGTGCCATTGTTGCCTGATTGGTTCCCTTGGCATTGTTCTTCCCATTAATGTGTGATGTTAAGTTCTGTTTGGTGGAAGATAGATGGTAAATGAACTGATTTCATGTGGCGCCTTTCTAGTCATACTGACCACTCAAAGCGTCGCATCTGCATGTGTGTAGAAGCTCAAAGTCCAGATGGTGTCATCTCAACTTATTGCGAAGCACACTCACCTTTTTTAAAATTATGTGTGTGTGGGAATCGGTTTCAAAGCACCATTTTGTGCACCCATGTCTGTACTTTCAAGTAAATGTAGCTGTACATGAATGAATATATATATTGTGTAACCTACTGGCAATAATAGATTTATCAAATTCCCTTTTCAGCCATAACCTTTAACCCAGGACACATCTGTAATAGACCGACACAAAGATTCCACAAACAAAGTCAATATTTTGAACCTAAAATCACAATATTGATAAAGGATTCTTTAAATGTAATAAGTCAGGCAGTATTCATTGTGGTTTTTTTTTATTGGTTTAGTTTATCAAAAATGTTTAATTGCATTTATTCATATATATATATTTAGTTTTTATGGGAACAGATGCTGTCTTAGAAACTTGACTTGTAACTTGCTGCTGCATCAGTTATAGAAGTAAATATTAAGTCAGTCACTCATGTTCTACTCTGAGTCACGCATTTCTTAAAGTCAACATTATCCATTTTTAAGGTTTTATCGACATCACACATGAGCAACATTGGGTTGAGCTGTTTGGGTCATTCATTTATGAATCAGCATTTTCACACAAAGGAGTTTTGGCCTGTTGTTTAGTACAAGTCAAAGCTTCTTTTGGATTTTCTTCTTAGCTGTGTGTTTTCTTTGAAGCTTGCCGTAGAGAATAACATCTCCTAATATCTCTAGAAAGCTTTCAACACTTTGGTAGTACTTGTGGATATAAGCTGAAGGCCACAATACTCTTATAAATGTGATATATTTTTCTTAGCTTTAATGGTTTCAGATCTTTGTTTATGTCAGTCTGAGCCTGTTTTTAAAATCTTTTTATTAATTTCAGAGGCAGACAGGTGGTTGGACCTGGGACGAAGCTGCGCCATCCAGCAGAAAGCTACAGATTCCAGTTTGGAGAGCCTGTGGGACGTGGTGCCTGAACCCGGAGGCCTGCACTGGGCCAAAGAGCCGGGAAGCACCACAGCTATCACCAGTCTGATAAGAGATCTCACTCTGGGTAACACCGGCATGATCGGCACCCACGCGACGCCCGCCCAGACACATTTCACACCCGCCACCCAAGCTCCCGCGGCTCCCCCGAGCAAGCGGCAATGCCGCTCCCTGTCCTTCTCAGACGAGTTCAGTGGGTTCCGCTCATCTTGGAGACCTCAGGGCTCCCGAGTGTGGACGTCGGTGGAGAAACGTAGGTACCACAGCGGGGGGAGCGTCCGAGGCGGAGCGGGCCACTTCCCCCCCATGCAGCGCAGCTCCAGCTTTAGTTTGCCCTCATGCTTGAGCGCCCCGTCAGACGGCGCCCGGGACCCGCCACTCTTCAACCAGCAACTGCCTCTCCACCTTCAGTTCACCGCCTCTTCAGTTTCCCCCAGCTCTGTCTTCTCACACCACTCCCACAGTCAGGTCTTCCTCCGGCCTCTGTCCCTTTCCCAAGAGCAGATCAGTCTGAGAGAGCTCCAGGGGGAGGAGGCGTCCGAGACCAGCTCTCCAGACTCGACCCCGGAGCTCGGAAGGAGAGGCGCCGGCAAGGGGAGTTTGTCTCGGAGCAGGTCCCAGCCCTGTGTGCTGAACGACAAAAAGATTGCTATGAAGCGCAGGAGGCCAGAGGATGCCCAGGAGCAGCGTCCCTCCCTGGATTTGGCAAAGATGACTCAGGTTAGTTGGAAATGATGACACTCACTGACAAGAACACACAAGCACACATTCATTTGAAACCGTATAAGTGCTCTCCCTTTTTTCACGGGATTGAACTTAAACCACTTTCAGTTTATGTCAACAAGTTATTCTGTAAAAAGCACTTTATTAAATTCTGCCAACTTCTGGGTGAAATATTTACACAAATACCTTCTTATACATGTGTATTATTTTTTTATTTATTTTTTATTTTTTACCAAAGGTATCTTGAGGTGATCCTCAATCATAATTAGAGAATATTGTCTTAGTGTGATTATGCTGGATTAAATCGTCCTGAAAGATGTTTTCTAAATGAAGTTTTCCTTCAGTTCATGGAGTGGAGTTTCTCATGTTCAATCAGAGCTAAACAAATTATATTAACTATGATAATTGTATTAATTATGAATTTAGTTCCAAAAGTTTAACTTTTATCATATTTAGTTTTATTGTAACTCAGTTAAAACGTTACATCAGCATCTGTGTAAAACTTGGACTTCAGAAAATACTGCAGATCAACACCAGCAGATTACAACGGCTCCCCAAATCATCATAACAACCCACCGTTTAGCCCTCTACACTCTTTCTGCAGAATGCATTAAATGTATGGCATCCTTTTTGTGCCACCTGGTTGAAAAAGACTCGCCTGTGATTGGCTGGTGGTTCATTTACATACAACTAAAGTGGCGAGCGCAGAGACTGAGCGAACAGAAACAGCCGTGCGCAGGCTGAGTGAGAGTTGTCAGAGTTGAGCTCTACTGAGTAAGCATTTGTGAGATTTATTCGCACACGAGTCAAATTATTGTTCATTTATAGATATGATTTATAGATCACTAAAATAATACCATAGAAACTTTAAAATAAAGAGAACTTTGGAACATGAAGCAATAATCCAGTCTTTCTCCTCTTTAACTTGGGTTAAATTCTTCTGATCACCATGTTGGTTCAGGAATGGGTTAACACAAAGGTTGTGACTGTACTAGACCATGTCATCGTCTAATGACTATGTCACTACTGTGTTTAGTCATTAGACTGACTTCAGCCATAATCCATAAGATTTCTTTGTAAGTCTCCCCTAAACCCTTGAATGCATTTTCCTTCTCAATCCTCTAAAGGCTGCAGTTATTCCTGTTGCTGTGCACCTTTCTCTACTATGTTTTCCTTCCACTTAACTTTCCATTACCATTCTCTTAAAAACCAACTTCTTAACCAGTGAGCTTATGCAGTGTTGCATCCTTTTTAGAAGCTGAAAATAAATTACCTTTTAAATGATATTCAGATTTTATGAGTTGCACCACGCACATCCGAGTTGTGCACTGTATTTTTTTATTAACACGATTGGAAAATAATCCATCCCACGGAGGAACTTGTTATGGTAAACTAAGTGTATTTTCTCTACTGTCAAAGCAGTGAAAGAAACAATGGGTGATTAATTTTTAGGATATTTGGATGTGCTGATCTCCATCTTGCCTTCCTCATGTCGAGAGTTTGTTTGTTCTTTTTGTAAGGTCAGAGGAAGCGCTGGAACATTATAAACGACCCCTGGACAAACCCAAACCCGAAATAGAACAACACAAGCTGTTTAATCACATGCACCGTTTTAAATCTCGCCCTGATGGTTTTTACAGAGCTTGTCCTTTCTCATTCCGTTTATAGTTTTCAGTGAAATGCCGAAATTCTGGACTCAATCGGCAGCATGAATGCCAGAATGGCTTTGGGCTATCGGATTTTAAACCATGTCTATTTTAACTTTTTTTTTCTTTCTTTTTTTTCCTGAGCACAACTTTACGATCCTCTGAAATGTACTTCCGTAACATTTCTTGTCAGGGGAATTTGTCATTTTCCTGTCCCCCTGATTAGAACCCATCATCATTTTATCCATCTACTCTCCCTTCCTTTTTTTTCCCTTTTGTTTTACAAGCTGCCGTGTTCCCAGCCAGTCACCCTTAGGACTCAGCCAGGGCTGGATCAGCTCGGCCTTGGTAATGGAGCCTAGCAGGCATGTTTCCTCCAGCCGTGCCAGCTGCTAAAAGGGGGGGGGGGAACAAGAACACTGATGACACATCTATATACACATTAAAAGTGTACGCGCACTCCTGGAGTCAGCTTTATCTCTTTCAATACCTTCGCTGATTCCAGGTGATTGTTAAGGAACTGTGTGTTCTGAAGGTCTGGCAGATTTGCCAGATTACCTTTATCTATTTGCACAACTGAAGCCAGCATTGTTGAAGCAGGAGAGGCTGTGCAGGTTTGATGGGCCATTTCAAGGCTTCGCTATCCGTGCGCATCCCTTGCCCACATGCATAGCTGCATGTGCGTGATGGCAATCTCTCTTTGAAGCTCTTGCTCTTCACCAGTTCTATTAAAGCTACAATCTCTTTTTTTTAATTTGACTTCTGAATTAAATTGGATTTCTTGCTTACTAAACGATAAAACTTCTTCAAGTTGGAAAGCTTGCTACTTTTTTGGCCTCCTTTCAAACCGCCTATATACACAACATGGAGGTGAGTCCGTATCTCTCAAGCACATCTCCTGCTCCATGTGGAGCTTGGTGCATGCCGCTCTCTATGTGACGCTGGTATTTGGTACTTTATTCATTAGCGTAACGATCTTACATTGGTCCTTGCAGCAGCTTGGTGGCAGCCAATGCACTTTGCACCAACGCTCCTAAGAGGGCTGCAGTAACTTGAAGCAGCGCCAGAACAGTGAGGGTGTGATGATCTGGCAAGCTCAGATCTGCTACAAATGATGTTATGACCAAATCGAACTAGTGCATGCCGACCACACCTTCTGGATAATCTAGCACTTCTGCTACCAGGCTCCTGCATGTCAAACTCAGAACTTGAAAATATTGTAATTTTTTTTAAAGAATTACCATAACTTCCCTTTCTTTGCAAGCTGCGAGCATGTTGAAAATAATCGTTGTAAGAAATATGGAGTGCTTCTTTATGCTCGTCCTGCGAAGACAACGTTTGGGTTTGTTTTTCGTACAGTGCTGTGGCCCAGTTGGGTCTTAGTAAGTCAGCACAGGAGACAATATTTTTTTGTGAGCTAAGCTGCATAAAGTGCTACAAGCCCATAGCTGTAAATATAAGAAACATGTGTTTAACACGATCTTACGGCTTTTATTCAAAATTGCTTTCTCATAACTTGCCACTCTTCTTTTTTTTAAAAAGTACAGTGATATGTATAGTTTTCACACATTGACTTGTGAAATTTGCAAACAGCTGAAATTCTTTATTTTGATTAGTATGAGCAAAACTCGACCAACCTGCACAACAGGAAGATTTCTGCTGAATCTTAAAAAGTCTTAAAGTTTATCATCTCAGTTTTAGGCCCTATATACTTTATAGTGATTTTTTTTCCCCAATGTATAATATCATATACTTTCCATTATATCAAAAATAATGTTGTTATGATATTACTGGTGAATGTTTTGTAGATTTTGAATGACAAACATATTTGGACTCTTTTCTTGCTTTTTATTCCACATAATGTTCCCACTGATCTTTGTTAGCCTTCATAGCTCAGCTATTAAAAAATGCATATCAAATGTGGTTAAGATCTAAAGTGTCAAAACGCAGAATTTGCATGCACTGAGCTCGATGTATAATAAGGTTGTAATTTTTTTTTCTTGATTTCAAGATCAAACACATTCACACTCTGACCGCATTTCAATACATTGCACACTTCTAACATTTATTTTTGAGACCATAACTGTCCGAAACCTCAGCGCGTCTTGATGCTGTTCACCAATTCATACCTATCTGTTGCACAATACGTTGCCTAGAACTTCCTGGTCCATTTTAAAATGAAAGCGCAAGACATATTTTATATCTATTTATTCCCGTTCCTCAGGTCTTCATCTTTCCATGTTTTCTTAAAAAGTGGGTGTGTGGCATACAACCAAACTGTCAGGGTGCCCTGCGACTTTGCCTCGGGCTGTCGTTATAAATCTCTACTTCCTCTCATACCTTTTATGTTTGTTGAGTTGTGTGTGTGTGTGTGTGCGCGCAGATGAGTAACGAAAAGAAAAGGGAGGAAAAAGCAAACGTTGATCATGATTGACAAACAGAAAACTTTATACTGGAAGGGTTAGAAATGGAGCTGTTCCTTTTGAAGGTGTGTTTGTGTCTCACTAGGGAGAAGGATTGCGGCAGGATGAGTCTCCTGTGTGTTTTGTCGGTGGAACATGGTGTAATTTGGCCTCCAGATTCCCCCGGACCACGTCAATGAAGGAGGGTGTGAATTCTGGGGATGCATGTCATGCTAATTGGCTATAACCCGAACACTGTAGGGATTTGCATGTTGCCACCACCAGGATTCCTTGAATATCCTTCTAGCAAGCAATGTGTTTCAGTTCACCCCTCAGTCAACTCAACTGCCTCTTTTATCCCTGGTTGCCCTTCCACCTTGGCACGCCTCTGTTTTTTCCACAGAACGGCGGGCGTCGCCAGCTGTCAGGGGGGTAAAATGTTATCTCTTGCTAGTAGGTAACTTGCGGAGCGATTGTTGAGGCAGCGTACACTCTGCTTTTTAGGAAATGGCTTTTCCAGCGTCTGTCTCATCACTTGATAACCTGAGTTGGGTTATTGCAAACCCTGACGAACAATGACAGGGAATCTTTTGGTGGTGCTGCGTCAACGGTTTAGGTGGCATGTTGGGCAAATTCAATGTTTGTTCATGTGTGCACAGATTTGTATGAGCTCAGAGGGAAAAAAACAAACAAAAAAGAACTGGCAGACTAAGAAAGAAAATATTATTCCAGGAGATAGAGGAACAACTCCTCTTTCCTGTCTATTTATAGCTTCCTGCTGGTCCAAGTTCTCTCTTCTGCCCCCTCCTCTCCCTGTATCTCGTTCCATTTCTGGGATTGCAGACATGGTGATCAATGTTGAGTTACAAGCCCTGCAGGCTTGTGGGAACTCCTAGTCGGGTGTCTCTCTGTGTGTCCGTACATTCAAAAATAGCACGTTTCAACTTGCCATAAATGTGTTTATGCGCATCTCTATGTAGGGGTGGGTGGATCAATCCATAATATTGATAATGACACCTTGTCAGTATCAGATTGATGCTTTAGCTTTAGATTCCTTTTTGAAATTATACTTTATTATTGCGTTACAGTTTCTTAAATCTACCACAACGACAATTTGTTTTGATTTCCTTTCAGATTATCATTTTTTCCCCACTTTATTTATTTAGGAAAAATACACACAAATTTGCTTTTTAATTTTTTTTTTCATCATGTTATACTTTGCAGACAAATATAAACTTGTCTTAGTTTTTGGAAGAAAGGAAAAATCACAAAACACATAGAGGTCAACATTTTGATGAGGCATCCAACTTAAAATTAAAAAAATAAAGTATTGGTATCAGCAGAACTGACCCTGTATTTATCTGGTATTTGATCATCTAATAGCCATATTCAGCTGTGATGCTCAAATAGTAACTTGAGTCGCTCTGAGGCAGTCAGAGCTTGTGAGTCTTATCTGGTGTCACCTCAGAACTAAATGTACGACGGCGTGAATTTTTAAACAAAGGCCCTTCCAATTTTAATGTAAGGTAATTTGGAGTATTTCTATTCATAATCTGCGTGACTCTTCTCAGTTACAGTGCAGGACTTTTCCCCTTTCACTTGCAGTGCTGTTGTTTGCCCAAATTATCAGGAGGAAATTTGCCTAACGTCTTGGCGGGTGAATCTGCAGCTGCCTTTCCATCCTGTGTTGTAGATTGCATGTTTTCATTTAAAGGCTGTGCTCCAATGGCTCCTGCTTTGAAAAAAAGAAATGCCTGATTGGTGTTTATCGTTTATACATATACATTTAAAAAAAGCACCGTTTGTGTGTCGAGTTTATTGTTTTTAGGATTTAGTTTGCTGTGGCAGGAAAAATGCAGACTGGGCCACACATAGCTGCCTGCATTTCTCCTCGCAAGAGAAGCGAAGACCGCTGTTGTTGCTAAAATTAACAGAAACGCCAAAGGCCCTCGGAGTAGCAGGTGTCTGAATTGTCTGTTCCTTCCTTCTCTGTAAACACCGTTGTAAAGCAGAAGCATATCAAGTTAAGAGTGCCATTAGAGCAAAATGTTGTGTTTTGTGACTTTATTTAACACTGTTGACAACTTCTCTAAGGATATGATGACACTGCATTTTGCTCAAATGTGACAGACTAATAACAAACCCCGTCACCCTCCGTACCAGAGTACGCCATGCAAACAGTGTTTTCCTTTTTCTGTTCTGTGGAGGAATGCCCGAGTTCTGTAGCAGCTATTCAGTTGACGGTGTTGTGCAACTTCATCCTTAACCAAACTTTTTTTTTTTTTGCGTTCAGTTCAAACAGGTCGGCTGTCTGAAATTGCTCAAATTCAAATCACGCACTTTCAGAATTTAGCGACAAAACACACAGTGCTACGTTCATAGTCTCTACACATCATGAATCGTTTTTGTGAATTTTAGCCTGCAGTGCACCTAAAATCTCTTATCTCTGTTTTTCTCCTTGAATTATTAGAAAGAAAATGAGTCTGAACTGTTGACTAAAAAGCACCTGCTGAAGAAAACGGTTTTAACCTCTGCTATGCCTGGCTGTGTGAGTTTTCAGAAAGAAAAGTTGGCAATGGAAGAAACACATTAAGCCGCCGTGTTAGTCCCCATCCTGCTTCTGATGTACCTGCTAACCCAAAGCTGTTTTCACGCCCCACCTGCAGCAGGCATCTGCCCTGTAGCAACAGAAGTGGAAAGCAGAAACAACTAAACTTTATGTGTAAGATTCGATTGTTAAGGCATGCGCCTTCGGTTTATTTGTATAAGTTATAAATCACAGCAGTTGCAGTCTTCGCCAAATCTTCATCCGCGGAATATCCAAAGTCTGCCTTAAAATAATCTCTGTGTCTTTCATGCAGTCGTGATACATTTCATCGTTGCTGGAACCATAAATGATGCTCTCTGCCTGAAAATCCTGAATGATAATGTCTTCAGTTTCTGACCTTAACATCAAGTGCACTCGCAAACACGACACGCTTTGAGCAGGCTGTTTTTCTTCTGAATTAAAGCAATTCTGCAAAACTTAGTGGGGCATCTTATTCTACATGTGTTGATCTGAAAGCTTGGTATACAGAAGTAATATAGCTTTGCTGCTCCTACCCACCACCACACCCACTCAAAGCACGGTCTGCCTTAGTAGATTTTATAGAAAGCATATTGTGCAGAAGCCATCCGTCCCCCCCCCCCTCCTTTTCTTTGCCCTCGTCTCTCCCTCTGCTGCGATAATTAGTAGTGGGGTAATACTGAGGGGGTTAAACGCAGAGTTCCAAAGCTTAGAAATCCCCTTTTCTACTACAGCAGAAATGCCTCCCACTTTAACATGATCACCTGTTGTCAGATGAAGCATGCTAATCCTTTAACTTTAAGCCCAGACAGCAAAACGTACTGCCTTAGATTTTTTATTTATTTATTTTTTCTTTGCAGATCGGGCTACGTCACAAAAACACACAGATTTCCAGCTCGTGGCTTCAAAATCTACTTTTCAGCACGCTTCAGACAACGCTACAGGTGTCTGTCGTGTGAGATTAGGCTTTGTGGAGCAAACCTCATCTCTATTCACCTCCATGCCTTGAACATCTGCTGCCTGAGGGCATTCTGGTGATCATTAACCCCTGCGCCGCTCTGCACCTCTGCCTTTGTTCGCTGCAGAGAGGAAGCAGATAACTTTGAGCCTCTTTCAACGTCACGTTTTGGAAGCGGGGATGCGGTGTTTCGCTTACATGCGTTCCATCTGAAACTCTCAGCGACCTAAATAAGGAATGACTTTTACCATACTTGGTGAGTCTCTAGCCATGAATCAGCCCAGACCGCACTTGGACAGAAGATACTTTCTGTGGTTTGCAGCTCATCCCGTTGATTCTTTTTATTTTATTTTATTTTATTTTATTTTTTTTCCACTATCGACCCAGATCGGTCGGAATCATGCGCATGTACCCCCAGTGGCTTCTGTGTGCGCTTGTGTTTACATGTACACATGCTGTTGATGAAAGGCATAGCCAGCTTTTTGGCTGCCCAAACAGAAACCCAATCTCCTCATATGTTCCTGGGGAAAACAAACTTGGGTTTAAATTGAGAACTGTCAGAGCTCTTTAACTTTTATAGTTTCACTGAAGTGGTGTTAAGCATTTCTTTCTCCGTTCTTTCTCCCATCCAGAAGCTTCAGACCTTCCAAAGCCTCAGCTGGCCCGGATTCTCGTCCTCGGACGGCTTCGAGTCCAGCCCGGGCGGGCGCTCGTTCGATCCCGCCGGCCGGTCGGTGGCGGACTTCGCTGCTGTGTCCGAGCGGGGGCTGGAGTCGCGGACGGACATGGCGGCGGACGACGAGGAAGAGGACTCGTCCTACGGGGAGCTGGACAGCGATTCCGCTTGCAGCGTGGACTCGCGGCCCGGTTCCCCTGCGTGCTGCACTGTGGACAGTAAACGCACCCTCTGGAAGGGTGACTGCGGGAAACAGAGGGACATTTTCCAGCTCGGCGGGGAGCTGGACCTTGAGCAGATTGAGAGAAACTGAACATCCACTGTATAAGGTCACATTTAATGTACCGAGAGGTGACTAATGAAACGCCATGAAAGGGATAAGATGGTGAAAGGACTCAGAAAGTGATCCGTAATGAAATATTAAGTATTTTGTTGAAGGTTAGCTTCTGAATTTCACGTATGCCTTGAACATTCTTTCTGCTTTAACCAAAAAAGCAGCACCTTTTGAGGATTTTTTTTTTAATTTTTTTATTTCTTATGAGTTGGTGATTTGACTTACCTCAGGAGTGGAAAATTGGGGGTTTGTGTCTTAAAAACCATCTCCTAACCCTCAATCTCTTTCCAACCTGATAATCTTTCCAAAGTCAGCTCACTTTAGTGTTTTTTTTTTTTTTAGTACTGTAGTAGTAGCTGAGCTCATGTATTCAGCTCAGATTTGCTATTTTCAGAGTAATCTGAAAGTTGGGGATGAAACAGAAGACAAAGAGGTCTTCTCTCAGACATTCAGTCTTGTTTTTCTCCTTTGTCTATTGAGCGCACACATAAATCTTTTAAGTTTGAATGTAGGCTCCATAAGCTTTATGAAGAGTTGAAAAAGGAAAAAAAAAGAAAATCAAAAAGTGCCTTCTTTTGAATGCTTGTTCTTGTAGTTCTTTTCAAGGAGAGAAGCCTCACCCTAAAGCCACTGTCTCTGACGTTTATATGCAAATTGTATATTTGAATTAAACACTGAAACTCTATTTGGGTTCAAACAACAGTGTGTATTTTTCTACTTTTTTTTTTTTTTTTTGGAGGGGGAGGGGATTTTTTTTTTATATGCTGTTTGCGACGGAGCAAAGATTTTAAGGCCTTTCTTCTAACTGAATGGAAATAAATTCACAACCTGCACAAATACGTCTGGTTTATTTGCTTCTTTCATTTCTGCACAAGGCAGATTTCTAGATCAAAGTTGAAATGAGCAGTTTCCAGGTGCTCTTTAGAAGCTGCACCCTTTCCCCCACAGTCACTTCCTGCATCATGTTTCTGAACTACTTCTGTTTTGTTTTTTTAATACTCTCTTTTCAATCTTCTGCAGTATTTTCAGATTTTTATTTACCGGTAAAGTTTCATTTATAGTTCTTTTCTTGCAGTTTTTCCAAAATTTATCATGGTGACCAGAAGTTTTACCATAGCTTACTGTGATTGTATATTATTGACCACATTACACTCAGATTTTTAAAAAATAAAAATAGAAAACTTGTAGCCTGCATTTCAGCAGCCTTCACTGTGGTGGCCCTAATTAAAATCAGTTACCTTACATGCAGCTGTTCTGTGAACATCTCAGAGGTTTGTTAGAGGATGTTTGTGAACCGACAACAGCGTAAAGACGAAGGAAAATACCAGACAGGTCCGAGGAATAAGTTTAAGCAATATAAAGATGCAAAAAATATATATATATATATATTCAGGATCCAAAAATTAAAAAAAAAAAAGTTTGATCTGAATCTTCTGCTTCCCTATGACACTCCAGGCAAAAACATTTATCAGAGAAGCAGCCAAGAGACCCACAGCAACTGTGGGGTAGCTGGAGAAATCCACATCTCAGATCTGGCATTGTTGAGTAGAGAGAAGACGATAGTCATAGGTTTTATTAAAAACTGCAATAAACCACGTAGAAGATGCTCTGGGCAGATGAAAAATATTAGTTTTTGTTTGAATGCAGGAAACTAATAATTCATCCTGTACACATCATCCCCATAGTGACGCATGGTGGGGGCAGCATATTGCTGTGGGAATACTTTTTCTTCGACAGAGGCAAGAAAGGCTGATCAGAGCTAATGGAAAAATGGATAGAGTGGAGCTGAGACGCCTCAAAAAGCTTGAGACTGGCACAGAGATTCACCTTCTAGCATTACAACAGCCCCAAACATACAGCCAAAGATGCTACAGAGAAAGTAACATCCAATATATCAGAAAGGCCTAGTCTAAGTAGGTCTAATTGTGAATTTCTGGCAAGGCTTTTCAGCTGTAATTGTAGCAAAAGATGACTACAATAGTGCTCTACAAATTTCCAACAAGTGAGTATCTTCAGTTAACGGTTTAAATTAGATGGCAAAAGTTAAAGGAGGTAAGGCACTGTATGGGTTGGCACACAGCAGATAAACAAATTGCAGAGGAAAAACATGCTCCAGATTTATCCAAGAGAGTTTTCAGCACAAGTCCTTTCTCAGGATTTTGGCTCCGGTGCCAAGAGGACTGTTTGTTCCAGTAGGGATCATGTTTTGGCTTAATTACAATATTTCACAACTCTCCCTGTGTGTGTGTGTGTGTGTCATGGGCGTAGGTTTGGGTAGGGACGGTAGGGACATGTCCCGACCAATATTCATGTGATATGAAAAAGTCCCGACCAATTTTTGCCATATTGGCTCAAAGAACGTGGATCTACGATCTTTGATTAGCAGCAACAGGCGGTGCGCGGAACGGAAGCTTCTTAGTTTGACATTTATTATGAGCCTCCGAGACCGTGTCGGAACGGTGCTGTCAAGGTCCCCACCAAAACTTAGACCGAACCTACGCCCTTGGTGTGTGTGTGTGTGTGTACGTCTGAATTTATTTGTTTAATACTGCATCACCGTCCACCTACAGATTATCTTTGATTATCAATCACTTTATTGGATGCATGAGATTAGTAAGGGGAAGGAATGGTTTATAATTACTGGAGAATGTTTTGTAGTCATATTGAATGACATCTGACTGGTCATGAAGCCATTTATTAGCTCAGTAAGTTTGTTGGACTTTTGATAAGTCAGGAGTGAAAATATTTGCTCAGAGGTACCGTTTTATTCTCACGACTGGGTGCGATTACGATCTGTACTTTCCTAAAAGATTGCCCATGACCCCAAAATAAAGAGGCAGGAAGCCCAGACTTGGAATATTCCTGGCCTGCAACTCAGCAGTGACCAGAGGAGGTGACATCAGGAGAAAATACCTCAGGACTTCTAAAGCGGGCAGACAGAGGGAAGACACGTCATCGAGGCGAGGTTTTTTCCCCTCCCAGGGATTTCCTATCATGTCTGATGTCAGGCCAGACACACTTACAGCACCTGCCGCCTCAACAACACGTACTCATATGGACGTCTGCGTCCAGGCTGCAGCGGGGGCTTCTGTCATCGTCGTTATTAGACACCAGGGGATGCATGTCTGAAGCACAGAGAGGGGACTAATTGTTTTTCCAACACAGGGGATAAAAAGCACAGACTCGCTGAACTGTGTTTATGCTCAAAACAGGATGCAACAAGCAGTTGCCGCTTTTCCTCCTATGCCGGCCTTGGAGGAAGGTGAACTCTGTCGTCTCAGCACTCAGCCTTTGCCTTGCACAACAATGCACCCAAACACGTACGGCACGGAATCTCATGCTGTACGAGACCCTGAAAATAGGTTCAGAATGTGATCACCCTTTGCACGCAGAAAGTTTATCACCTACAGTCATAAAAATCCCTAACTGCCCCATGCCTGCCTTTTTGTTCCATGTTGGTAGGACATTAGTTCAGTCCTTCTCTCTTCCACTGTGCTGGAAACACAACGTGATGTGGCTACATTTGCCCATTGCTTCTCTAGGTTTGTATTCCATGCGCATGCATACACACACTTCCTCTCTCAGGGGAAGTGGCAGGAAAACTGGGGGAGAGAGTTAATATCTGAGCTAAAAACACTATAAATAGGGAGCATTGTAGTTGTAGTTGGCAGATGTGGACGGAGAGAGGGAGACAGGAAAGGCCATGTTAGACAAATTTACTGCTCGACCTCGATTACATGTGGGAAAACACTGGCTGAGCAAAAGGCTGTGCTTACGTCTTTGCAAACTTGTTTTAACTTTGCTGTGGGGACTTGACGGGAGCTGGACTTATGACATTATGATAATTTATGTATCTTCATGCTCAGTGAAACGCTGATTATTTTAACCATGTATGTGTATTTTAGGCCTACATGGTTTGGCTTTGGGATATATGGTATTCAAATGACCTAAAGTCATAAAAACAAACAGTATGTGTGTGGAGGTCCATGAAAAAGCTCAGGCTTTTTTTCTTTAGACTTTTTTTTTGTATTTTAGCACATGATAACCACAAACTTCAATGTATTTTATTGTGACAGGCAAATACGGAGTAGGATAAATGGAAGGAAAACAATACAAGACTCTTAAGGCAAAGCAAACTGTTAATACGTTGAGAAGAATGGTAAAAAAAACAAAAACAAAACAAAACAAAACAAAAAACAGTAGAGACATACTGCTAAATGTGGCAGTGTGCCTTGTAGGCGCTACTTAAGTGCCTGAATGTAATTGGCTGCGGAGTTGCCCCTCCCTCACCTGGTTGACGTCACGCTGTTTTTCTTCCGGTTCAGACTTCTGCGTTTGCTAGCGCTGCACGCTAGTTAAGGCGGGCTTCACATCTCTTCATCAAGCTTACTTGTGGTAATTTTCATTTTCTGTGTTACAGCCGCGTATTTGTTGTGGTGCTATTGTCTTCCTAAGTTTGGATGACGGGTCAAACATTTGAAATGATCAAATTTAGCAAAATTGCTTTATAACCTAACTATGCTTTAAGCTTAACATTTTTACTGACATAGTTGATGGCGTTGTTTGTGATGCTTGTTCACTAATATTCCGAGGTTTTCACAGAACAGTTGGATTTTATTCAAGAATAAAGTAAATGGCACTGAGTACATGTTGTAAGATTGTTCAAAAACAAAACCATATATTGTCATTCCTTCACATTACTTATTTTACGCTACTTTACGTTTGTATAAATAAGCTTATGGCTGTAAAATGACAAGCTAAGAAGCCTTTTGTCCTGTAAATTTGTTAAAATGCTGCCACATACTAGAGTGCGTGACAGGTGAATGAACCCCTGATCACTGACCCTGTGATCACTGAAACAACAGTCATTACACTTTTGATTTCCAAGAAAATAAACAGGAATAAAATTGTCTTGTATCAGACTGAACTAATATTGATTTGAGTATTGATTTAAACCCGAGTTCTGTGGCTGTTCACAGATTGATTTCTGTTTTGTTTCCATCAGGTATTTTTCATTCACTAGTCTTGCATATCCCATAGTGTTCAGTCCCCTATTAGTATGTTATCGGCTGTCTTTTGACACAATAACACTGTGAATTGTTTTCTTATGAACATCTGGACTAAAAAGTATAGTTCTCAGCAATCTGCAATTTTCTTGGAGCTGGGACAAATACATGTCTGCAAGAAGATCTATGATTTTCTCTAGTTCTGAAGAAACACAGTTGTAATAATAGCCAAGAGGTGTAACAGCTAGAGAAAGAGATTCATTCAGAAATCATTGTGCAAGTAAAACTCGGAAGAAGTATGTTGATCTGGACCTGCCTGCTTGAAAACCATACTGCTGAGGTGGACGTGGTTGCATTTGAAAAATTATACACTTCATTAGGTTTTAATCAAATTATTCTCTGGCGAAGTTATTGATTGTCCTCTTTTAACTTTTGTTAACAGTTATAGATTTGTAGATAAAGTTCCTTATAAAAAAGTGTTGCTGGTCAAGACTTTGTTTCAATAAAGTTTTTTTTTTTCCTAAATGAGGTAAAAATTGTCCTGCATGTTGCCAGGTTTGAGGTCACCTGATTTGCTTAGGAGATTAAATCTTTTTTTAAAAAAATGACAACTGAAAAGTATTGCTTTTGAACATTACCAAAATGGCTCCCGCAGAATATTTTTCCTAAACTGTTTAAAAATAAAATATATAAAGTATAATTATACATTTTGTAATATGTATGACATTCTTGTGCAAATTCTCATCAGATATCTGCCAACCGTCTGAGCATAGCAGAGGTCTGCTGCGGAGATGCAAGTGGTTGTCAAATAGTCTTGGTCATAAGACGACATATTTGTTATGTCGATTGATTTGTCAGCTGACGGAAAGAGTGGTATTTTAGTTATTTGTTTTCTTTGTCTTTTCATGCTAACTTCTGGTAACCACAGGTACCTGACAGAATTTAGACCATAAGGTGTCCATTGCAACTTTCCACAAAAACTCTTTCTCATAGTACCTTGGTGTAGTATACAGCTTAATGACTGGAGGATAACTTTATTTTAAAAAAGTATTACTTACACCAAAGCTACTCTTACATTAGCTTTGCATTTCTCTTTACCTTAAAAATAACGGCTAAGAATACCTTTTTGTATTTGAAAACACCTTGTGCTCAAGGCGGGGCCACTGATATGACCTGTGTTGGACAGGTGTGTTTATCTTTGTCTACATGCGTTGCAAGTAAGTGGTTACACGCATCGGCAGACACCTTGTTCGACAGGTGGCAGGTGGTATCACATGTCACTGATTGACTAGTTCTTCTCACGGGGGTGACAGAGGGCAGCTGAACAGTTGTAGACCTGTAATTACAGGGTCTGTTGCATGACAACCATTTGAAGTGTACCTGGAAATCTGTCACGTGGAAATTTTTCTCATGGCTATTGTTACTTCTGGAATGGACTTCAGGTCTATATTTTATGAAATATTCATTTGCGGCCAACATGGGGTGAAATAGAGATGGCACGCGTTGCATCATCTGGCCATTACATGCAGGTTATTTGTCTGAAATAAAGCCTGAAACACACAGACATCTCTGTGTAGAAGGTCTGGTCCTGATGTGGTGTGTGATATTTATTATACCAGCTGTTTTGTGGTACTATTCAATTTGATCTTTTTTTTTTATTTTTTATTTTTTTTTAGATTTTATCACATTACAACCGCACAATTTGATGCATTTTACCGGGATTTTTGTGACACACCAACACAAAGTTACGCACAACTGTGAAGCGGAAAGTAAGCAATTTGTGGTTTTCAATTTGTCCTTAAAAATAAAAACCTGAAAAAATGTGGTGAACATCTGCGTTGAGCCTCTTTCACTCTGAGTAACACAGAGGCTGCAACATCGTGCTGCTAAACATTTATTCCATTTTGGAAACGAGTCAGCCAAACATTCAGCTAAGTGCGCTGGGTGTTTGATAAAATATCAGACGGCGCAAAGGTCTTTCACTCAATGGAGGGACACATGCTGAGAGGGAGGAGACGTGTTCGTTTTTCTTTTGGAGCAGAAGTGCGGCTCATGCAGGACACCGAGTGTTGACATGCTACATACACAGTGACGACTGAACAGCAAACAATGGAAGACAGAAATAGATGTGTTTTTGGAGAGGCTAGTCCTCATCCATCCATCTCACTGGAAACGTTGGGAGTAAACCCATACAGAAAACATCAGCCGTGCAGATCCCACCTCACTGAACATCTGCAGTAAATAACCAGTGGCTGAGAGACTGGAAAGCAAAGCAAGTAATGGATCTTCTCTCCAAAGGATATGGCACAGGTCTACCGATGAAGAATAACTTTGTGTCTTCTCATATTGTTTTTGTAGCAGGTTGGAACTCAATTAAGCCTCTTCCTTAAAAGTCTATACTGAGTTAAATCTCTGCATGACACAAAGCTGGAGTAAACAGACTTCATCTCACTGCTGTGTCAATTTTTTCATAATGTGGCTTCAGCTCCTCAGAGTCACACTGTCCCGTCAGTGTGACTCTCTGGTGTTTGCTTTTCTGGCTGCAGCTCGCTGTGTGAATGACTGGAGCGAGCAGGGTTGGCTCAGGACATCGGAGCCATAATCGGATCTAGATCAGTGATTACTCAGAGGTGACTCCTAAAAACAGCCCTGGGGTGAGAAAACACAGCATATCTGAGGCCTTCCTGCTTGCCTTTGACCTTTGCCACGGCAGTCGACAGGTATGTCTTTGTGTGTGTGCACAGATGTTTTATTGTGATGGTCTTCCATTTGAGGCTACGGATGTCTTATGTCTGTTTAATATCTGGAGTATCCTGGAGTTCAAGGTTAGGCATCTCGGTTTAGCCCGATAGGTGTTATTTCTAAGAATGCAGGAACATGTGCTTGCACAGCGTAGCCTTCACCCATTTGAACAAAAGAAATCCAGAGTACAAGACGCTGATTATATTTTGGATTCCATGTTGACCACCCACTTCTGGTTAATGTTTTCAGCATTTCCTTTCTCTTTGAGTAATGTGGTTTCTTTTACTAGCAAAATGCCTTGAAGGTGCATGTAACATTTTGCAGTTTCTTACAACAAACATATGGGTTTCCAGTGCTTTCCTTTGTTTACCTTTGTCATTTCCCCTCTGCAAAATGGCATTATGCTTATACAAGACTCAACTTGCCAGTAAAACTAAATGCTTGTTGCAGTCATCTAGATTAAAGATATAGTCGCGAATCCTTTTCTTAAGAACTCTTCTGTTCAGCTCACCTCACAGATTTTCCATTTGTTTCAGGTTTAGGAAGTGATGTGGCCTTGAAGAAAGTTTGATTTGTTGTCTTTGGAATAATTTCTGTGTTGATTTGACTGTTTTGGATAATTTTCACATGTAATGTTTAAAACGCTGCGTTTAAGTTGGCATTGCTGTTAGAAAATGTAGTCATTTTAGGGCAGTTTTGAGACGATTATATGAAGAGCAGGTATATTTAATGACTCTTAATTAAAGTTTGCAGAAATCCTTGATGTGTTGGAAATACCGACAACTGCAACAACATGCATGAAATAGTGGAAAATTACAGACTGATGTTCTAACGCTGCTCTGCAGGTTAATTAAACCAAATCGACAGATAAAATCAGACTGAATTTGTTTTTTCCTTTTTTTGAAGGAAATCCAACGGTTCGGGTCTCTGTAACTATGTCGTGAAGATTACACAGCCATAGTGAGAATAATCAGTGGTGATATCCATCAGGCCTGCTCTTCCACCCTCTCTGGCTGGGTGCGTCCAGGAAAGGCGCCTGCCGTGCGCTCACATCTGTAAACAAGGGCAGACGAGTAGGCAGCAGTCCATGATGTTATCATCCTGGCATTAGCTGCTGGGTAGATAACAAATGAACATGAAAATGCTAATTGGGTTCAAATTAAGTCCCCCGGATAGACTAATTGGTGGGTTTCTGGCTAATCAAGACAGGCAGCTACAAGACAATTGATTGGCTGGGCAGATTAGGCCTCAGCGGAAACATGTTGGAGAAAATTTTTACATCCCAACTAGTTGATTTCCGAAATGTTTGTAGTAATTTTTTATTCTTATATGCTGAAACCAGGTATTTTCTAAACACAGTGTAAAAAAATGCAAGACTTTTTCCTCATCTCTTTTTTTTTTCTTTTTTAACTAAAACTAAAACATTTCCTGTTTATTAATTTGGGATTTAAGACATAATTTTTATTTCATAAATACCAAAAATAATGACAGAGTTAATTCTTCATATATTTTCATTTGTTTTCTTTAAATTTCAATGTTTCCATTCTGTTCATTAGAGTAACTACTGTATATTAAAATTAAAGAATTGCATGACTGATGTCAAACATTAAAAAAATAATCAGTTCTTTTCTTATTATTCTTAATTTTGAATTTTTTTTTGTGCCTGTTTTGAAACTGAATATGTATGTGTGGAAAACCGTCGCTTAGTGGAGTCAAAAGTAGTGTCAATACATGAAAACTCATCTTGTGTTGAAGTTGCAGAATGAAGTCCCCGCCTCCGGTGAAAATGTTGAAATATTGTAACATTTATTTCTGCAT
Source organism: Poecilia formosa (assembly GCF_000485575.1). Taxonomy (NCBI): domain Eukaryota; kingdom Metazoa; phylum Chordata; class Actinopteri; order Cyprinodontiformes; family Poeciliidae; genus Poecilia; species Poecilia formosa. Next base: position 2,999,649 of record NW_006799951.1, read on the forward strand.
TACTCCATGCAGAATGATTGAGTTTTTTTTCTTTTTTTCAATTTTCTATTGCAATAAGGTTGGTCTCTCGTGTGGCGCATGAAGAATGGTGAAAGGTTTACTGTAGAGGAGGAGCTGCATTGCAGACTGTTGAGTGGAGGCCCAGATGGCCAGGCTGCTGGACTGAGGATGCATGGAATGCTGCGTGATCGCAGATGGAGGCTTAGCAGCAGAGCCGTTAGCCAAGCTTAGATCAGGAAACAACACCGCTTTTCCCTGCTAACGGATCATTTACTGTTAGTACACTCACAGCATTCACACCTGCAGTTAAACTGCAGTGTTTTTGTATGTGATGGATTTTTATTTTTTTTTGTTCAGCAGCAGGTCTGAGTGCAGTATAGCTAGACATGCTAGCAGTGCTGGGAGCCATCTTTCTGTCCAAATAGTGCTGTGAAACTTTCATTGTGATGCTATTGTAAATATTTGATTTGAAATCTGAATTAGTAATTGAAGTATTCGGCGCTATCACAAGTCAGTACGCCTAAAACAGTGAGTTACCATGGAGACCAAACATTGGCTGGTAGAGAAACATTGCTGCCAGAGGTGTCACCCAGAGTTGTTAAACAACTCTTTCTGCTTCTTGCATAATCTGATAGTGCTACTTCGCTGTTAAGTGCTGTGTGACCTCCTGTATCAGAATGTATTTGATCATATTTTGGACCACTTATTGCTATTGTATTCCTGAGAATCGTAGCTAACCATGTCCGGCCCTTTATGATCACAGGACAAAGAACCATTCTATAAAGCTAAAATAATCTCAAAATAGCTTCTTGAATGTGACAATAAATTCACTAGAGTCTAAAAGACCTCTAGAGTCACTGCTTCTCAGTCACATAGAGCACAATTGGGATGGGATGTAGTATTTTTCTCAAACCTTTACTAAACTTTTAAACTTTTAAATTAGAAAAATACAGGAATTGGGTAAATTAGGTGTTCCACTGTAAAAAAAAAAAATAAAAAAAAATCACAAACTTGTGAAGCTTGTTTGTCTTCCCTAACAGACTTGTTCAACTCATCAGAAAACCTGCTCCTTCTCCTTCAGGAACCAGTTCATACATTTTAATGACATACCCATATCCCTCTTTGCAAGATACTCATTAGCAGCCCTGTCGGCATGATGGATGAATCCAGTTATTTTGTTTTTGAAACCCTGCAGGAAGGAGGAGCAAACAGGACTCTGGAATGCCGTCAAATCCTGCGGGGTGGAGGATATTCTTTATGCGGTCGGCTTCAGTGCTTCAGGTTCCCACCAAGCACTGACAGATTACTAATCAGCGTTATCCACTGTTGCTTCTTTGGTGTGGGTCCATGTCAAGGATATACGCAGATAGTTCTGTTTGATCTGGCTTGCGGGAGAGAAAATTATTGCCTAGAAAAATCCTTGGTAAAACACTCTGCAGCTTGCTATTATCGCGCAAGTAGCGGTACATTGTGTGTTGCACTGGCTGTGCCTCTTATTTTACAATTTTCATACGAGCACAGACCTCAAGGCTGACGTGATTTAGCTCTGCTCTAAAGAGCGACCGGGTTACACCTGTAACTAATGCAGGAAGTAACAAAAAGAGGCTTACAATTTGAATGCTTTCATCTGTCTGCACCTCTTTTTTTTGCCTCCTATTGTGGGCCTTAACTTTCTTTTCTAAGACCATGTTTTCACTTCCCTTTTACGTCTTCAATCTCAGTGTCACACACACACACACAAACAGAAACTAAGTCAGGCTTTGTGTGGAAGATCAGGGCAACTGACTGCAAACAGTCGGTGCCTTTCAAAATGCGCATGCAGCATCACAGTGACCTGAAAAGAAAAAAATAAAATGAGAAAGACAGTGAGAACAATGGAGCTCTATGGGAGAGCAGAGACAGAGCCGATGTGCGTTTTTCCTGCCCCTCTATAGGTTTGCATGTCCATGACAAAAAAAAACAACAGAAAGGCCTCCTTCCATGTTTGCACGGCGAGTGCTTTCCAAGTGTGCACGCTGTGCCTGCACTGTTTGTGTACAGTCTGCGTATGCCTTTGAGTGTTTAAAGAATGCAGTGGCCTGTGTAGGAGGCAGTCGCTGTTTGTGTAGCTGAGTGAGTCGGTTGATGCGCTTCACGCCTGTCTGAGATCTAGATGTTTCCACTTGTTCTGGTTCTTTTGACTTGCTCCTCCCTTCCTTTGACATAGCCTCATAATCATCAAGATGAAGGGGTGGGGTAAGAAGGAGTAGGATAGGGGGTGTGGGGGTGGTTGAGTTCTCCTTCATCTTCTTTTTTTCTTTCTTTCTTTTTTTTTGTCTCCTTCTGTGCACTCACAGATCTGACCTCGAAGGAGGAGCGCGGGGCACATCTTTCCCAAGGCAATAGAGTCCACTCTGAGAGGAGGAAGTAGACCTGTCACTGCTTCTCCAATTTATCAGCTTCCCGTTAAGATTTACAGCTGGTAGCAGCGCTTACCCCTCTGCACGAGAATCCACGAGCTGCTATGAGGAACGAAGCACACATGCATGCACATGAGCTCTTTCACGTACTCAATGCCCAAGTGCACACTTTCTCTGAGAAAAGAGGAAACTCTTTTCGGGTAGACTTAGTTGAGAAATGTAGGGGGATGACTGAACCCAGAGAGCAGTTGCAATGCAATTGTGTCTAAAAGCTCCGAGACATATTTCTTGTTTTTGTGAACTTTTTGAGAGATTGGGGTGTTTTTTTTTTGTTTTTTGTTTTTCTGACCATGGTTAATTCAAAGGCCCCACTGTTAGTTCCTAGCTGCTGGTTACATTGCCTTAGTTTGAGATGCTCATCCTCGTAGACCCCGGGGTGCTCTCATCGAACGAGAGGCTGGGCACATCCAGGATAGGTCAGTAGTCCATGCCAGGACAACACAGAAACATAGTGAAGAGAACTGCATGCATGTGTTGGGAGAATATAAAAACACTCCATGCAGTCTCAAAGCCTGGCCTTTATGCTGCAAGGCAACAATACCAACTTCTGTCCCGCAGAGCAGATCACATTTGAGTAATCATTTATGAACTTCACGGGGAAACAATCAGTTGTTGTAGACAAAGCTTTAGGGTACGCAAGAAAATCTGTCAATTCCCTGGACCATCTCCGAAAAGAGAAACTAAGCGGTTAGGCTTCCACCAGTGCAGAGCTTGCTCCGAATGGCTGCAGGGGAACTGTGAATGTTAATGCACACTTGGTGACACCTTTGGACAATGGTCTGGAGCATTTAAAGAATGCCTGTTTAACTCTTTGGAGCAGAAACTGGTTGAAAATTGATGAACATGAGTCATATTTGTTTGTGTAAGGTGGAGATGGGACTGCATGTGAACACAGCCCTTTAACCATTCCAACTGTCAAAATGAAAAAACACACACTGTGAGATCATTATCCCACGAAAATAACTCAAAAATAGTCCAAATACTTTGGATGTATTTTTTTTCCCCGTCTTTCCTTTTCACAGAAAGTTTCTATTTAAGTCTTAGAAGGAATGGAAAGAGATATGAAGCAGTTGATTGACCTGTTTTGCTTTTGCAGTTTGCACAGTTTGTGGTGCATTTTTTTTCCCGAAAGAAAAGATATCTCACTAAGTAAATATTAACATGCACTGAAAAACCTTAAGCAAACCTATTACAGCAGAAAGACTTTCAGTATTCGAGATGTCGCATGAACTGACTAGTACATTATTGTGAGAGAACGCAATACCTATTGCAAGGGAAAGCAAAACGTATTGCATGAGATTGCAAAAAATTTGCAATGTAACCAAAAGTATTGCATCCCGATGCAATACTTTTGAATGTAAAAGTATTTGCAATACTTTTGCGAGGGAATACTTATTGAGAGGGAATGCAAAACTTTTGCGAGGAACCTATTGAAACTTTGTATAAACGATGTATTTCTCAATAAGAGCCTTTTTAAATTTCGGAAAAGCTCGTTATCGACCTTCAGCATGTCATAGAAACGTCCCACAAAAAGATCTAACAATACTAAATGAGTGAAGTTTGTGAGAAACAACATTTCTGTCGGATTCAAACCATTTGGCTACAACGCCACAAACAGCCAAGTTTAAACAACTTCTCTACAAACTTCCAGTGTTACAACCAACAGACTGACATTTTTTAACCACATATGAGTGCAGATCAGCCACAAAGCATTCATCAACCCTTGTCCCTCATCACATTTTCAGTGTGTATGCTGAGATAAATACAGGAAAAATTCAACACAATGTTGTCTACAAAGGCCTTAAGGAGTTAGGCTTTGGAAAACCCCACAGCACACTATTCATTTTCCCTCTCATGCCTTTGCCAGCCCACTCCACCCGACTATTATGGTGGGGTGGCTCTCCTGGGACCCCCCCCTCAACACAGACACTAGTTTGGAAACCCCAAGCATGGCAGCCGGTTGCATTTCAGCGAAGGAAGAAAAAAAAAGAGGGGGGAAGGAAAACACAAAGAAAAGGAGAGAACAGCGTCACTCCTGCTGCATCTTCCTGAGTCTGTGACTTCCATCCCTTGTGAATGTAAACAAAACCACGAAAGAGAAAAAGCACAGGCAAAGTGAAGAAAAGATTTTTATTTGTTGTTGAAAAAAATGAGTGGTGATAAAAGCGGGAGAGATGAAACAGTTCAGAGGAAAAACATGTCTTGGCAAGAGGCGTGAGATACAAGTCACCAGCTCGTTTGCTGCAGCCACTGCCAGACGCTGATGGAGAGAGAGAGAGAGAGAGATAGAGAGCGAGAGAGAGAGAGAGAGAGAGAAAACGCAGTCTGGCAATGAGAGCTGGCCTTCTAAAAAAGCTGGCACAGACAGATGTTTTTATGTCCCATCAGTGATTTACATTTAAGAAAATGCTTGTTAGTTTCAGAAAGGATGAAATTGTGTCTTGCTCCTTTTTTTTCTTTTTCTTTTTGCAGTGCTGAGTAATGTCTAGTTTCAGTTCCCACAGATATGTTTGTGGGCAAGATTTATTTTTACTTGGACATTTTCCATGGCACCCAATTTACAATATATTGCTAATTTGTGGTTGTTGCAACATCAATGCATGCAATGTCAATATTGCAAAGAATTGACTGGACCACAACATAAAAAAAACAAAACAAACAAAAAAAAAAACAGAAAACAAACAAATTTAGTTTTGTGCACTCAGGCTCTCTGCCTTTGATAATGTAAGATCTATATCATGTTATCATGTTATTCCCACATCCGAGACATACTTGGATGTGCTATTTTGACACATTCACATGCTTGAGAAAGTCTCCAATCTCCCGTGGCAACCATTAGGACTGGCTTAACACTTGCTCATACACTGACCCAATGCAGTCTCCAAAGACTTCAGTCCCCAGCTGAGCTCCCACCCCACAGTGCCTCCTCCACACTGCTCCCCAGACTAGCGGCAGCACACCTGGTGGAACTTGATCTGCTTCTAAGTTGCGAATGGAATCAATGGACGACATTGAGAAGGGGGAGGAAACTCCAACTGCCCCCAGTTATGATCTGTAAGGCTGGCTTTGCATTTCAGTGGGTCTGCTCCTCGCATCAACAGTAGTAAATTGTGGTGGAAACATGTTTATTTTGCAAGACATACTATTAAGAGCATACTTAAAATCAACGCCACATGAAGCACCAACAATTTTAAGCCGAACATATTGAAAGTGGTTGTATGCTTGTGAAAAGTAAAGCTTAAAAAATTGTTCGTAAGACTTGCTGCGAACAATGTTTATTACCGACATTCTGACTTTTCCCATTTCGTTAGCTGGAATTCTGCTACCGTGGGTGACCTCAAACGACTTCCGAGGCAACTGGAATGCAGTAACAGCATTTTCATAACAAGCGAGGGTGATTGTGGTATAAAATGGCATTACGTACCTGGAAAATACATAAAACGGACTTTAATGTAGCATAAAAATCATCATTGAGAAACATGGTTATGATTATATTTGCAGTGGTCATGAAGCAGAAAGACACGAACAACAATGAGTTGCATCTCTGCTTATCACAAATGCTGCATTGACCAGCATTATGCTTTACCCAAAATCAAGCAGCCCTGCCCTATAACAGGACTCAACAGGTTTTAAGTCAGGAGTGCACTGTATTTAGCTCAGGCTCCCATGACCTTTAATCAGCTGCCATTTCCCTGTGAATGAAAAGCATCTCCCAAGTCATGATGCTGCCACCACGATGCAGGAATGATGTATTTTCATTTTTCAGGTCCTGCCTGAAAAATGAGGTCTCATATTGAAATACGCTTTGATATTGACTGTAAGATGACAAAATGTGAAAATGTTCCACGGACAGAAATGCTTCTGTGAGATGCTGCAAACCCAGACTCAAGTCTGCGGAGTCAACAAGAAACTGACTAAACAATCCCAGAGAAGCTGCCATAAAATCACAGGGTCATCAGTTCATGTGCTCTACACACTGTTAATACTGGAAGTTCCTGTCAGCCAACGACAAAGGCCTACACCCTGGTCCAGTGTCACAACAAAGTGTTGTGCAACCTGTAAGGAACAAAACAGAACCATATTAAAAGGTGTGTGTGTGGGTGGGTGGGTGGACCTGAGCAGAGAACAGGATGCCAGGGACAGATTGATTGGGTGTCAGGAGAAAAAGAGGAAGGCGTTTTATGAGCAGTGAGTTCGAGGCTGTTTTTGACATTAGTCCCTATTACACTTTATTTATTTTCCACAAAATGTTCATCTATTACTCAGTTTTCAGAGTAAGACCTCTTAATTAAATATGTGGTGATTTAAAGTATGTTCCACATGTCACAAATCTTTAACAAATTTTCATCTCTAGGGATACATACACAGCCATACATCGAACAGACATATAAATATGCAGCGAAACAATTTTTTGTAAAAAAGAAAAAAAAAGAGGATGTTCATTTAAAATAAATTGCTACTTATATCTTGCACGTGGCGTAAAAATACAAACCATAACGTTTGTACAACTCTGCTAAAAACATCTGAAACATGTCTTCAAATCTGAGTCATAGCTCCCATTCCTGCTTAATATTTCACATGACTTCAACATTTCAAAAACTGTGGCTACTGTGGCTCAAAATAGTTAAACAGAGCGGATGCTTAACCAAAAGCACATACACTTCTTCAGACAGACTCATACATAAACCTTTGTTGATTCTTCTTTGTTTTATCGTTTTATATCTGGCCAACAATATTTATGAAAAGTTTCCTCCAATTCTGATAGTTTTAAGCTCAAGAGATGAGAAACCTCCCTGCCATACATCAGTCTGTGGAGAAAGGCCAGTCAGTGAAATGACTGCTACTTATTGCTGAATGGATGTGAGCCATATACGACGCTTTATGGCTAACAGTGACACTTTCCCTTTTTATTTTTTAATTATAATTTTCAACAAATTGTTTGTGTTTAAGTATGGTATTTTTTTTTTTTTTTTGGCCATTGACATATGGGTAAATGGAGAAAAAATTAATAGGAATAAAAACGATGGCAACGTAACACTGGTGGCTTCTTTTGTCATTCTCAGTTCCGTGCCATTTTCAGAGGTCAACTCATCTATGTTGACCAATGTAGTTTACAGCAATAAGAAATGGTAAGGATGAACCATTGCTGTGTCTAAACATAGGAGAAAACATAAATCTTCAGAAACAAAGGCAACAATTTTCCCCTCCATCTCTTTGTGGAGAAACAGGAAAACTCCACAGCTTTTCCATGAAGGACTTTCTTTGGAGTTACCAGTGCAACGTTTGTTGAGTTTCCAATTCTCAATTTCTGTGAGAGAGGTGACTGGTTATAATCCAGGCCAGATTTTAATTATTGCAGGAGATGCTTAACCAGCTAATATTGGCGAGTGAAAAACGTCCACAAATGTAGCGGGTTTGTTGGAAAGGGAGAAATGAAAAATGCAGGGCAAACATTTTCTTCCTCCATTAGTGAATGCTGCGCTACCCGTTTGCTTTGTTGGTGTAAACGGTCACATATTAGTGAAACAGCCGAATCAAAGTGATCCTAAAGTGATTATTTTGATAAGTGCACAAACTACGATGTGGAGAAATGAACACAAACAGGCTGAGTGACTGCCTTGCAGACTTGTCCTTCTACTTCTGAACCACAAACTGGTGTAAGATTTCTGCTTTCCATCTGCTCGCCTACACGTTTCTCCGCCTTTCCTCCCCCTTTCCCCCCCTTTGTCTAAAATTTGCATTCAATAAAAACCAACAAGCACAGAGAGAGAGATTTTTGTAGTGGAGACCTCAGACACAAACAAACGTGTAACCTTGTTAGAATAACCAAGTTAAACTCTTGATTCTTGATCATGAGAAACACAGTTAAGATGTTAGATTTTCTCTGATGCTTATTAAATTAAGCTGTAAAGCAATATGGCTGTTATAAACATTAGGCCCCCTCACTCTTTCACTTAGCTGTTTTCAGATATTTTCATATGCAGTCTTTTTTCTTTTGTTTCCAGGATTTGATTGCGATCGAATAATTTGCTTACAGTACTGAGTAATAATGTGATTATTTGAAACCCATGTTTGTTATTTTGTGACCTCTGATGAGTCACCATCATCACTCTCTGCAGGGTGTTGAGTCGTTAAAAAAATAGAGGAAGGAGACAGATTTCTTTCCTGAGGTTTCGGGGTGTTTTTGAAGACTGCCGCTGCTTTGACAGTCATTCTTCAATCGCGTGGACAGATTGTGCACCAAGCGGGGGAAATTCAAGACCATTGTTACCTTTTGCTGGAAAGGTTGACCAACAAAAGCAAGCACCACCGGTCGGCAAGGTAACAAAGGAGGCCAGATAAGCTTCCAAGAACACAGCTGTGTCATGATCCGTACGTGTTTGGAAAAGTCTTGCGCGTGTTTCCAGTTTTAATAATTTAGTTGTTATTCGCTTAGATCTGGCTGATGTGTGTTTTACTTCTTGGACTGCATATAACAATAATAATTAGTAATATTTTTAAAATTATTATTAGTGCACTGGACTTGGGTTCCTTACATTAGCTTTTCTTTCTGGTTACTGTTTAAATTTTCCGTTTATCCTTCAGCCTGCTTCTCTGTGCACTTGTTTCTCGTCTCCTAACTTTCCTCTACCTGCTCTGCTCCCCAGCTGCTCCTCTTTACGAGCAATTAGCTCCTCTGGTTACTTTGTAGCTCCCACCTCTTCCTCAGTATTTAAGTCTACATGTTTTTCAACTGACTCCCTCCATTGCTCTTCATATTCCCCTTTGTTCTCCTCCTTGATCTCCTGCGTGCGACTCTGCTTTGCACGTTCTAAGTTTCCATTAAGGTTATCTGTTCTGCAGTTCTCTGCTCTTGGCTCCTCCTCGGCAAACCAAACAGGACGAGCTATCTGTGCACTTTGCTTTGGATGAGACTGTTGGAGCCAATCACAATAAACGCTCCCCCCGCCCCCCCCCTTATTTACCAAAGTAACCAAAACCTTTTCCAAACTGTAAAGGTTCTGCATGAAGCCTAAGGAAAGGTTATAAATATATTTTTTATTTTATATCCCTGCCACAAACACATATCTATTTTGTGTTTCCCTAATGTGGGGGTAAAAAAAAAAAAAGAAGAATATTTTCAGCATCACCTTTCTATATAGTTCACACAGTGATTTACCCTGTAACATGCACAACACCGGTGTCCCAATGATTACATTGCTAATCTCAAACAACACTTATGTTTGTGCTGATGAAGATTCACTCACCTTTGGAAGTTGGCTGCTTAAGAGTGACATCACATTTAATTGCTGTTGATAGTTTATCTTTAAATATGGACAGAAAAAAAAAAAACATCGTAAGGCAGTGATGTCATGGCAAATGTGACAAAACCCTCACCTTTTTGCTGGACAAAGTCCTTGTCCTACCGGCATGTTTTATTTGTCAATTTACTGTTCCAACATGAAGGGTCAACATGGTTATTTAGAACGTAACACATTTATGTGATCAGAGGTAAAATTCCCTAAGAGTATAAGATCATTCCCAAAAGGAGGAGTTGTGACATTTTTTTTTTTTAATAAATCGCTGGATCGGCCTCACTAGAGCCGCTAAGCAAACTGAGTTTAGTGAGTTTTTAATCCCAAAGATTAAACTCCTACAAGGCCCAGCTTGAGCATGAAAGAGAAAGAATGTGCTTGCCCATGCAGATGAGAGCACAATACAAAAATAGGGCAATGTTTACTGCATGTCTAAAGGGTTATCTGTGATGAAGGAAGTGCGTGTGTAATGAAGGAAGCCTTACTGAAAGATAAACACACCACACCTCGTACTGTCTTGTCCTGTTGGATCGCGTCTCACTGAATCAGCCCGACTCTCTATATCAACAGGAGCAGCTGCTTTCATTTGCCGGGCTCTTCAAACTGGTTGGTGCTTCAGTAAGAATGAGCCACTTCTATGGATCCAACCTGACTATATAAAATAAACAGTTTTTCCATGATAGTTTGTTCATTTATTTATTTGTTTTACTTTGACTAGTCCACCTCAAATGTCCATTTATTTTTGCTGTTGTTATTTTAGCTGTTCACTTCCTGTTGTGCTTCAGATCTTTGTCCTGCTGCACAACCCAAGTGTGCTTGAGCTTATGGTCAGAAAATGATGAACGAGGATATTTTTTTGACAGAGAGCAGAATTCAATGGTACTTAAATTACATTTCTACCTCCTTGTTGACACGAGGTTCTGTTTCTGATACGCTGTGGTAGTTCTACCAAGGTCGTATAACAGGATACGCACCTTTCAAGAGGTTCAGATTTTATCTTGTCAATCCACAGATGCGTCAAAGATCTTCAAGTTATTTTGTTGATGACTCCTTGTGCTTATTTTGGCCGATAGTTTTTGGTGTTTGCCACTGTTTGTCCGTTTATGGAAAATGGCTCTGAAAGTGGTTTATTTCAGTCCTAAAGTCTATAAAACCTCTTTAAAACACTTTCTGGGTTGAAAAACATCATATGTTTATCATCTGTTCTTGATTTTCTTCAAGAACAGTTGATAATACAGGTTTGACAATAACAAGTCTTTTGTGTACTTATTGAAACTGCAAAAAAACAAACACAATCTAATTAATCATAGGGAATAATTTACCAAGGAGGTATATTATTTTTTTCCACTTATGGTCAAATTGATTTGTGTAGCTTTTTCCCCACTAGACATGATCATCAGTTTAAAACAGCTTATTAGAATTTTTCAGATGCTTTTTGATATTGACATTTATTTGATGATCTAAAACATTCATGAGTGTCTCGTGTGAAGAACATCAAACTAGGTGTCTTCAGCAAGAACGAGTTTCATGGGAAGAGCTCCGACCAGCAAGAAAAAAGACGCACCAGCTGACATCTGCTCCGCTTGTGTCACAGCGTATCATGTGTTCTTGAATTGAATGCATAAACTAAACAGAAAGACGGCACATTTGTCTGCACACACTATAGGATGGCCTGGACAAAGGACTCCTCTTTGCCAGACAACGCTCCCCGCAGGTTATTCCTGGTGCTGCGCTGGAGAAGAAGGATGAAAGAGTGGCCACAAAGGAAAGAATGTGGTTCCTGTTGTGGTCTCAGGGAGTCACGGGCAAGTCGATGTAGGCGTGAGGTATCTGCTTTTTCACATTTGGTGGCCCCTGGGGGTGCATGAGTCAAGGTCTGTTGAAGAGGAGGAGCTGACTGGAGGAGAAAATTTGTTTATGGCCCGGAGTCGGAGGGGTCAGAGATGTGGGCTACGCTCTGACAGCGCAAGGCTACAATAGGTGCCACCTCTGTTTAACCCCACAAAACTGAATGTTTTCAAGAACGGATTCTGACTTCAGATGCTCACAATTCCCTTTCGGGGTGTCTCCAAGCGTCTCTGCAAGCAAAAACAAATACGGACAGAGGTGTGCATGACAAGTTAACCTCAGTCAGGTAACATCTCTGGAACTTGAATGCAAAAAAGGCCAGTGTGTGTGTGTGTGTGTGTGTGTGGGGGGGGGAGATCTGGTTGTGTTTACTGTGGGAACTGTGTGTTGTGACAGCAGAGCTAACACTTCTAAGGCCTTGTTAGTTGTAGTGCATAATATAAATGACTGCACGACTTGTTTCCCCGCAGTCTGTGTACACATGCTCCGTGGTTGGCAGACTCCCGTAACTGTCGTCAAGAAGCATTGCCGCAAAATCAAGTTTTGCCACCTTCTGCCTGTCAGTCTGTCTGCGTTTATAGCCGAAGGGCTGTCACAACACTGCATTCACATCATGCAACCAGCAGCCTGGTAGTTCTTCTGTTTTAGAATTGATAGAAAGATTCTCCATAAAAATCTCACAACAATAACAATAGGGAGACATAATTCAGATCAGAGATAGGCACTGTTTGTGTCTCACCCAAACAAACTGGTTTCATCTGACAAGACACACAAACAGCCTCTTTAATTTTAAAATCCCCTGGAACGAACCGTTGTCCTTAATTTGAAGTGAATGCTGAATGAGACATGGTTTTGATTTTTCCTTCGCAAATACATGAAAAGTGTGACATGCATCTGTGTTGAACTCCACCGAGTCGATACTTTGGCAAACTGCGTTTTGCTGCAAGTCACAGCTGCGAGTGCTTTTGGGTGCATCTGTCAACTTGGTACATCTAGAGACTGACATGTTTGCCCACTGTATGAAAATAGAGTCAGATGAATAGGGGGAGTACATTTAGAGTCCATTTTCAATCGACTGGCCCATTCTGACACATTAACATGGTTTTACTTTTGCCCGTCGTCTAAAAAGTTCAGTTTTCACCAAATCTGGCTGCATCTTTTTTTCTTTTTTTTTTTNAATAGAGTCAGATGAATAGGGGGAGTACATTTAGAGTCCATTTTCAATCGACTGGCCCATTCTGACACATTAACATGGTTTTACTTTTGCCCGTCATCTAAAAAGTTAAGTTTTGATCAAATTTGGCTGCATCTTTTTTTTTTTTTTTCCTGTGCACTTGTGTCACTGTTTCCCAGCCCTGGACCTCAAGGTATACTGTCCTGCATGTTTTAGAGGTTTCCCTGCTTTAATGTGCCTGATTCAACTGATTGCATTTATAATCAGTCATCGATTGAAATCAGCTGGGCTGTGGGAAGGAAATACCTAAAACATGCAGGGCAGTGTGCCTTGAGGACCAGGGTTAGGAAACACTCACCTACATGACTCATTCTTCAGAACCCTTTGCAATTTCAGATTATGGACTGAACAATGCTCTGCGAGAGTTTAAAAGCTTAGTAAAAAAGTTTTATAGGAGTTTACAGCTAATAAGTTAAGAAGTAAACAGAATTTTCCTGTAACGTTTGGTATTCAAGGAAGTATTTGTTCAGCTATAAATCGACATGTATCAGGTCATAAAAGAATAACAACAGTAATGCTTGAAGGCACTAATGAGCACTTATCAAGGCAGAAGGAAGGTTCTTGCAAGTTACATTGAGGCCGAACGCCTACATTCAAAGTTCAAGAAAGATCTTTTATAAATGAAAAACTTAGTCTCATTTTACAGTATGGACACAGCTTAGTTGTTGAAATAACTAATGGGGAAAATACAATCTGAAGTCTACTCTTGTTAGGTTTTGTTTAGATGTGAGAGAAAAAAACACGAATCTTAAAAATGTCAAGGCAGCTGAACCTTTAGCCTCACAGTCTAACAACTGAACCACCGGTTGAAAGTATAGATGAGCGACTTCTTTTTAGCCAAAACAATCTGGTGGCATCAACATTTATCCATCCAGTCATCAAACACCTACATCCACCTTTGCTTGCAGGGTCAATGGGAGGCTGGTGGTTATTCCCAGCAGTCATTGGGTGATGGGGGTAAGTAACATCCTGGACAGGTCACACAGGACAAACAACCCTACACACAAGCACACACTCCTAAGGGTAATTTAGAGAGACCAGTTAACCAAACACTGTGAGAGGAAGTCGTAGTACCTAAAAAAGAGAACCCGCATGTGCACAGGGAGAAAATATTAAATCTGTGCACAAGGACACAATGATACAAACCCATCTAGCTACAAGACCACAGAGGTCTACCCAATGTGGAGTCTGGCATCAAAGTTCTCGAAAAAAAACAAAAAACAAAAACAAAAAAGAACCGGAAAATGATAAAGAGTGTCACAGATTTTCCCTTTCATTTATGCTGCAGAAGAACAGAGACAATACAAAGATGCCAAAGGAAAGGTTGCAAAACAGCAAGTGCCTTTGCACACACAAATATTCCTTTGGATCAGAACAACCTTAATTTTCAAGTAAAGTGACATTATTTATTAACTGTCCCAGTTAATAAGTTTCTGCCCCTGAAAAATGCTTCAGCATTAGTTAAGCAACCACAGATAGGATTCATTTATCGACCTATAAATCATACATGAGTGATCTCTGAATGCTGATTACCAGTCATGCATTTCAGATAACATGTAAATCAATGTTGACTTTTAATGGCAGTGTTTAAGACCTGTGTTACTAGTTGAGAGTGTGTGTGAATGAGAGCTGCAGCAGCGAGAAATAAGCGGCTAGAAAACCTTGGACAGCGGAGTCATTTAAAATGAGACAAAATGGATGTGATATTTTGTTGGTATAACATTAAGACACAAATTCAGCTTTCACCTTTTATAAGAAAACGTCGCATACACAATGTTGCAAATCTTAAATTTGCTGTTGTTTTAATTATATAGCTTAAAACGAGAGAGAAGTCCTAAAAAAAAGAAAAGAAGAAGGAAAACAGTTAGGCTTTATTTAAATAGGCAATTTAGCTGGATTGTTTTAATCACACAGGCTGATTTCCAGGTGGTAAAACAAACCCATGTTTGTAATTGATGCAAATTGTGCTAAGCCCGTCAAACCTTGGCCCAAATTGTCCCAAATTTTGACAACCCAAACCTGACCAAACCTGGAAACCATTTACTGGATCAGATCTGGCTCACAACACAAATAAGTGTAGCTATAAATGCGTCCTATTCGGTCTCAGATGAATGACTCTTTGTTGTTATGCACACAATGAATCAGAATCACATTGCTGTTTGTTTTGTTACTTGTTAGTGTTTAAATACATTGAAATACATTTTATGTTGGTCACGAAGCTGCATTATAACAGAAAGGAGGAGAACATTTTCATTTTCATTTCATTTTCATTAGCTTAGTTGTTTTACTAAACTAAAACACTATTTTAGCGTAAAGTATGTCTAATTTTTTTCACAAGGTCAAGGCCCCCCCCCACCCTGCGCCAGACCTCCAGGTACATGCACAATAATATATGAATAGTTCATCTACCTAATTAACCTACTATTTTTATTTTTAGACATTTAAAAATATTAACATAAAAAAAAGATTCCTCATGTTAAAATCATAAACCTACAGCAGGTAAAATTAGTGCTGAACTAGTCAACATTTTCTCTGGTTAAATGTTTCCATCTGACATCTGTTGACATAAAATTCACAACAGATGTCGGTACAAACTCAAGTAAACCAGAAATAAAAATAAATCACAGAAAACAAGTCCCAAAATGCAGTTATGGGCAAAGAATTGGAAGAACTGCAAATTGGATCAAACTCAGGTTGTTGTCTGGGTTATTCTAGCAGTTTTTATTTTTCTTTCTCCAAAACTGATTATCATTGGCTGTGCGTTTGGGACTATTCGCTTGCTTGGGAAGCCACACTCATTTCATGTTCAGGTTCAGAGCGTCCCAGTAAATTTTTTGCGTGCATCCCTCCTTCCTTCAGCTGTATTAAGTTAGCCAGTGCCATCTGCTCTAAGACAACATGTGCTCTACCGGCTAACAGGCTTTTATCTCCTTCAACCCATGCACGCTTGGGTTGTGTGGCAGGACAAAGTTTCAAAGCACATGAGAAAATCCACCCCTAAATGACTCAAAATCGCAGGTTTTGCAGTGGCCTAGTCAAAGTCTGGAATTAGTTTTGATTGAGATGTTGCAGCATGACTTCAAACAGGCGGTTCATGCTCGGAAACTCCCTCCGTCTCTCCAGTATTGTTGAATTAAAGCAATTCTGCAAAGACATGGTGTAATATTTGCCACAGGAATATAAAAGACTTATTACTAGTGAACACAATCGGTTGTTTACACCAAGGGTGGCACAAATTAGGCTTGGGAGGGAAAAATAGAGCCGTTTTTTTTAATTTATTTATTTATTTTTTAAGTGAAATCATTGTTTGAGAAACTGCTGCTTGCATCTTCTCAGTTTATGTTTGGCTGATGTCAACACTTTTGCTGATCTGGAACATTCAAGTGTGATAAAAAAAAGAGAAGAGCATGATAAATCTAGGGGAGGGAATATTATTTTCAGCAGCAACGATAAACTCTTTATTTCTGTGCAAGCTTGCACATCATCATTCAACTTCAGCGGTTTTGGAAAAACAGATCAGCCTTAAGCTCTTGTATCGCGAACAATAAAACACACGTATGGTTAGCATCCAGGTGCGCAAGGTTAATTTTACATGGAAACATAATGTATTTACAGATAATGCCGTCCACTGCCCTGAAATGTCATTCTGTTGCACCATGTTCCAGGAAAATGTCATTTAGATACCAATCTGGCAGAAGGACAGGAAATTTGAGATGCTATAACCAAACCAATAATCCCAGTGGTGATTATTTAACACACTGACCAAGATGCAGCTGTCCTGGATATGCAGCCAAAATGTCCCTGTGGCTTTGAACCTGAGCGCAGCCTTTGTGGCTGCGGATAGATGACGCTGGGTGGGTATCTCTGTGTGTGTGTGTGTGTGTGTGTGCAACATTAAAACAGTTAACCCTCCTCCAGCTTCCAGCAGACACGACCCAGAACAGAACAGCTAATGTTTAGCAAACACAGGTGAAGGGTGTGCATATGTATGAGTGTGTTTATGTCTCTTTATGTAACCTCATTCCGACCCGGCTCATCTTCTAATAGTCTTTGTTAAGGCCACTAATCATTTCGCAGACTGTTGCACAACACGTCCATGCTCTTCAGAGAACAGGTTGTGCTGCCAGCGACGCTCACACTTAAGAAGAGAGCCAGCACAAAGACATACACTCACACCCGCCGATCTTCATGTAGCACAGCGGCTGTTTCAGCAGAGAGCACATAGGGATTTTAATCCAGAACTAAAACACAAACAAATTAGTTTTATTCGTGAAAAATCATAATCTACTCCACCTTCTCTGTAAGTACAAGTAAAGGTCCACTAGATGGAGCCATTTCACTTTTAAAAGTGGAAACATGCTGTGTGCTGTGGTGGCGCAGAGGTTAAGCACGGCCCACATATGGAGGCCTTAGTCCTGGACGCAGCTGTTGCAGGTTCGATTCCCGGCCCTTGCGACCCTTGCTGCATGTCTTCCCCCTTTTCTCATTACCCACCTTCCTGTCAATTAACTATCAAATAAAGGCCACTAGAGCCAAAAAAAAAAAAAAAAAAAACAGTGGAAAGATTTATTGCGCACTCGTCAAATCTGCATTTTCACTTGAGTTTCAGAATGAGTAAAAATATTTTGTTCTGTAATGTTTTTAGCAATTACTAATCACACTGAATTACATTCAGAGAAGCATAAAGACACATCCTATCTGTCTGAAATGATGGCAAATGCAAGACTTCTGGGAGATCACATTTTCACAAGCAAGCTTTCAATAACTTGATAATTCTACAGAAATTCTGATGTCTTTTGCATTTATTTCTGTTTCTCAACTTTATTGTTATAGTACTTAAAATACTTCTCAGGTTTCATTGACTCAATAACAGCTGTTGAACTTTTTCCCGCTCATCAACATAGTTTTAAAAAATTGAAAAATGTGTGTTTGTCTGCATATATATTTACATTACAGCCTCTAGGTAAGCAGGTCCAAAAATGTCACAGTTTAAGACATAAAAAACAATCATTAAATAATAATTTACAGAGGTCATATCCCTTATTTTCACCCATATACTAAATATTTAAGTTAAATTTATTAATACAATTTGAAAAGTAAGAAGTTGAACTCAATCAATTTTCAAATTGTAAACATCGATTTAAATATTTACTAAATCTTGTCATGTGCTGCAGTGCATAATGCAATCATTGAAACTGTCACTGTGGCTCAACAGAGACACAATCCAACTTGTTTCAGTTTCGAACCATGATACTCACTGCAGCCGTGCAGATTGACATGGGCCAGGATGCAGAACAAAAAGAATGAATCTTGAACATGGTGTAAAAAATCCTTTTCTCTGTGTGTTTCTATCGTGGGACCCAACACACTGCAATGCTTCAGATTTTTCTCTGCTCCAGCATACTTGGTGTAAATTAACAACTGGTTAACACGTCTCTGCTGAATTAGACAGTGAGTGTTCTGAGAAAATAATTCAATCAATTCAATCACGCTCCCTGAAGCACGGACAGATGCACATGCATACGTCGTGCGGCGGGGGTGGGACCAGAAGATGAGGCGCTGGAAAACACAATTTAGGTCACATAGCTCCATCTTCTCTTAGGAAATAGTTTCTTTCTCTGCTGTATGAAAAGTGCTTACTGGATTTGTCTGTGGGTGAACAATGGCAATATTTAAGTTCAACAAATAGGACAAATGTAACATAAAACCCTAGACACCTTGGAGATATTTCAAAGTATCTGGAGATAAAATTAAAGAAAGTTAAATATTTCAGTTCTTGGGCATTTGATTTCTAAGAATATGACATATCATTGCTGCCATGTTAGCTCTAGTCCTATCTGGTCGTCCCGTTTGTGTTGAAACAGAAGACTGTTTTTGGTAAATGTGGTTTGTTACAACCAGTTGTTATGCCCTGTGGAAACAGTGGAGTCGCACTACCAATTGTACTTGCACAGCACCTATTTCATATTGATTTGATTTGAATTTATTTTATTTCTTTACAAAAAGAAAATCATCGCTTTTCTCCTCTGCTGTCTAACTTTCGGGGACAGTCATTTTTGTTTAATTCAACTTTTGTATGAGAATCTGCAGGATTTTTATTCACCTAGTGTCATTTTGAGCAGAAGGAAGAATTATGTTTAGATTTCTAGGAAAATCAAGTCAATGCTTTAAATTTATTAATTTAAAGCAAAAATCACAGTTTGTGATTTACCAACATGATTATTTTGCACCAAGAACCAGGATGGTTTGGGTAGCTTTTTTCCTATAGTGAACAAAATTGCCATTTGAAAAATACCTCTTTACAGAAAAGGGGGAAATTACTTTGTTAAATTAGAGCCAAGCTGTTCTTTGTCGAACAAATATACTGTAAATTCAAGGAAAAAAAATAGTTTTTTTCAATAGACAATTTAGCCAAAATCTAATTATTACTAATCAAGAAGATGGGCTGTAATGCTCCTGTAATTTGATGTTAGTTTTCTGCAATAAATAGTTGTGAGGATGGAGGGAAAATTGAGTTATTCCCCTTGAGAGTGCTTTTCGTGTCCCAGAGGTCTTATCAGTTGCCCTTCCTGTCCTTTATGCTGCCCTGTTTGCAGCTGACTGTCACCCGGCCAGATAGATCGAGGTCTAATAGAGAGACCTGTGCTGTTAAGTGATTGAGCTGTAAATATAAAACGACCTGGAGAAAGACTCTCATCATGTGTGAACTCATTCAACACTCTCTGTCCTCTTGCTTGACGTCTGAGAGTGTCTGAATCATGCCTATCATCGAACCTGGGGACATCTCTGACCGTAAGGGAGGAGAGCGAGTTGAGCGGCCCGTAGCAAACGTGCGTGCGTGCGTGTGTGTGTGTGTGTGTGTGTGTGTGTGTGTGTGTGTGTGTGTGTGTGTGTGTGTGTGTGTGTGTGTGTGTGTGTGTGTGCGTGTGTTTGTGTGAGTGAGTAAATGTGCTTGGAGAGGCTGCTGAAGCTTTAAACTGCAATTCCGGGATGATTTTCATATCGGGCAAACAGGAAGGGGAGAATTGTGCAAGGTAAAATTTATGGAAATGGTCATAAAAGGTGAAGACTGCAGAAATGGGATACGTCAATAAAACTCACAATCTACTGCAGTTTACTGAGCAGATGAGAGACACGGCTGTTAGGCAGCACAGATCTAATTTTCTCAATAAAGCCCCTTTAAGTCAACAACACTAAAGGTTTCATAAATCCTAATACAAGACAGATTAATCAAGACTATGTTTATTTTTGGCATAGCTCCGCTGCTGCAGTAAATCTCTTGGTAATAGTAGTATTAGCTATTTTATTAAAAAAACAAAAAACAAAAAAAAAAACAGCTTCAAAATAATTTTATCTACAGATATTTAAAATTTTCCAAATTCTTTATAACATTTGAGGATTATCATGAGGTGGTTCTTTTCTTGTGATTAGACATTTTACTTTATATATTCTTAAGATTATTTAATGAATCTTCCCACCTACATTTTCAGCATAATGTCTTATCACGAAGTAGCATTTATTTTTATTCAACCCATATTAATTTGATACTTTTCTGTTAGAATTGAAATCATTATAAATATCCAGTATTTTTGCTTAGAGGTGAATTTGACGATTCAGTGAGTCATGTATGACACTTCATCTGAACATCTCCACATTTCATCCATGGATGGCTGACTGCGCCACACGGGCAGTGGTGCCGAAGACACAAAGGGGCAGCTGGGTCGGGTGGAGGGGCTTATGAAAGCCACTTCTGGGGGGAGCAGAGGACCCCAGCTGTACTAATAGCAAAGAGGGGGCATTATGTGCTAACGTACAACAATTACACCACAATCATTTTTAAGTTATGGGGCAAGTTATCTTGCCTGAAGGCGGGTGGAGAAAAACAGAAATATTTGCTATGCACTTGTTTTCCCGTTTCACCTTTAAAATGAGAAAATATTGCAAGATGCTCACAACTTCAGTTCACTTTACGTTGGGTTTGAAGTTTTGACTCAACTGCCAAACTAAGTCAGACTTTTCTTTTGTTAAAGTTGCAATATGTAGCTTTTATTTTATATTAAAAATATGGGTAACACTTTATTTGAAGGGGGTTGAATAAGACTGACATGACACTGTCATAAAAACCTGTCATGAACATCAATAAGCCTTCATGAATATTTATGACTGTTGTCATAAAGCGTCATTCGGTAAATTATGACACTTTTAATACAAAGTTGACATTATTCAAAATGTCTTTGTTATGACAACTTGACATTAACCAAGAAATCATTACTGATATAAATTTGTTATAAAAGTATTACTGATTTCACTTTAAAAATTAGGTAACTTTATGTTATTAAAGGTAAAGTTTAAACAGTCATGATTTCCTGGTTAATGTCAAGTTATCATAAAGACATTTTGAATAATGTCAACTTTGTATTAACAGTGTCATAATTTACCAAATGACGCTTTATGACAACAGTCATAAATATTCATGAAGGCTTATTCATGTTCATGACAGGTGTTATGTCATGTTTATGACAGTGTCATGACAATCTTATTCACCCCCTTCAAATAAAGTGTTACCAAAATATGTTTATGTCACCATGTCATTATAGTTTATGAGACAGGTAATCTGTGAAAAGCTCAATTTCCTCCACTTACTCCCTGAGCTACTGTTGCCATCTGAAGAAACGCATTGCTCCCGATCCAAAACAACCAATCAGAGCCAGGAGGAGGGTCTTAGCGCTTTCAATCAATTCTGCTAAATGTGCTAGTGGGGGGAGAAACAACTTACCATTACAGAAAAAAATGTTTATCTTCCGTCATCAGTGGTCATGCTAACTTGCCTGAGCATTCACAACATGCTAAGCTAGCTGCAAAAAAGCAAGGACTCCTGACTCCCTTTGGTTATTTCTAGTTAGAACTGGGAGCACTGGGAGAAGGCAGAGGAGCAAAACTGTCATGACATAAGTGACAATTTCAACAAATGTGTAAAATAAATATATATATTGTAAATGTTACCTACTGCAGCTTTAAGACTCACTCAGAAATGGCCTGGCAGCCTCTATCCACACTTAAAGATAAATATTTATACATAGCTTTTTATGTTACTACTGCTGTGGCGGTCTAAAAAGACTGCCACGGCAGTAGTAACATTTAATCATGGCTTATATTTATGTTCTCGCTTGCATCTTTTACTGACAAACTTTAGAATTCGGGCAAAAGTAATGAAAGTAGTAAACAATCACAGATGATTCAAGCTTTTATCTCTCTCTCTTTTTTTTAAATATAACAATAAATTATTTTTTAAAGAAGTGACAGTAATTTTTGAGTACACAAAAGGAAAGTTGTGTCTTATTCATCCGGCCTGGCAGCAGCTTTTCTCTTGGTTTTCTGGGTTAAAGCAGAAGACAGCTGTCCTGTCTAAACATTTTCAGGTCTTTATTTGAGGCAGTGGTCACGCTCAGTGTCAGGACCACGGCTCCTCGGGGGAAGTCTGAGCCTGGATCAACAGTAATCCTTCTTCCATGGAGGTCACACTCTCGTTATAAGAGAGCAAAGGTTTCCCTCCGCTGTTTGCAGCCAAGTCTCCATTAGCGATCTGTTAGCCACAGTCCACTGAGACGGAGGCCGGCCTGAAGCACGAGCTCCTGGGAGAGAGCGCAGACATACAAGGCCACACACACACACACACACACACACACCCACCCACCCATAAGCATCCAGACACACACCCGGGCTCACGGCACAGAGCTTGTTTGATGAAAAAGAACAATTAAGGGAGAAATGAGGGAGAATTATCGGGGGAAATGGTTGATGAAGACTTTATTGATTAGAGTGGCTCCAATGATCCAGCTCTCTTTGTAGCAATTACCACTGGCTGCCAGCAAAAGTGGGGGGCCTCAACGTGCAGGGGCCCATCGAAAGACAATGATGCTGCAGACGTGACTCAAGGAAGCGTTGTAGCCGCATGATCCCAAAAAATTAGGGTAGAGGAGGAAGACATGACAATGTATGACTGCTTTGTAAATAAAAATAAACATTTCCCCCCCCAATAGTTTGTTTTACTTTCATAAA
The DNA here is from genome assembly GCF_000485575.1 of Poecilia formosa. NCBI lineage: Eukaryota > Metazoa > Chordata > Actinopteri > Cyprinodontiformes > Poeciliidae > Poecilia > Poecilia formosa. Next base: position 3,022,544 of record NW_006799951.1, read on the forward strand.
TCTGCCTTGTTTTATGTAAAATATTTAGAGAAAGCTGAAATATGCGGCGCAGAAGAAGAAGAAAGGAAAGTCTTCCTGTCTAATTTCTTTTGTCTCTCCTTTATATAAGCACACACACAATCACCAATAACTAACTTTATTCAAATAACTGTGAATAAAGCAATAAAATCTAATAGGGCCGCATCTGAGCAAACAGAGACCTACCAGAGAGCTCATTCGTGGTTTGTTTGTTTGCTCAGCTCAGCTATTTGTATTTAAATGGGGCTGATGCCTGCTCTTACACCAACACTGACAACACAACAATGGCAGACACTTCCATGGGGGGGCTTTTAATCTGCCCCCCAAAACAAATCTTACATATTAACTAGAACTAGGAGGTCTTCGTAAGAGGGACCAGGCTGCTGGTTGGGTTGTGATTCTGCCTGGCGAGGCATGAAAATGTGTACAATTACAAGATGAATTTTTATCAGTGCGGCAGGGAGGTCAAAGGTCATTTGAGAAAGAAGTCTGCGCTTTTGAGGAAGACTGTTTTTTTTTTTTTCTTTGCGACAAACAATATTAAAAAAAACTGCAGCGCCTGTTAAAGTTTTTAAGATTTTGTCACATTGCAGTCACAAACTTAGAAGTATATTACTGGGAACAATTATGAAGTACAAGGAAAAGAATACATATATATTTTAAAATGTTTGCAAATAAAAACCTGTAAAGCATGAGTTGCATATGTATTTACTGACCCGTCAACATTTTTAAGACTTTTGCTGCACCTGAAGCTTTTTGTGGAACGTCTCAACCAGCTGTTAACATCTACAACTGTTTGTTTCTGCTAATCTTTTAACTTTCTCTCCAGCCTGAAGCTTTTTTTTGGAGCTGCATATTGGATTGTTCAGTCTAACCCTGTTTTAAAGTTTGCCGAACTGTCTGTTGTGTTCCTTGTGCTTCATTAGGCTGTTTGTTCACTTTGATTTGGTCTATCACATAAATGCTCCATAAATTACATTAATGTTTGTGCTCGAGGCGTGAAAAAAGAAATGTGAACAATCTAGAGAGGAGTGAAATTTTTGCAAGGCAGCTTTTGTGATTTGCGAGGTGAAAAGAAACCTGGGCTGGCCTTGGAGGAAAACTGTCATTACTATTAAGATAAGGGAGAGAAGAATTCAATCCTAAAAAAAATAACAAAACTTCCCCTGAACGTACCTTTAAATCCAGTCATCAAATAAAGCTACATTTTCTGTACAATTTGAGTCTTTGTACAAAATAAATTATATTTGTTGGACTTTGTTGACTGGAAATGAAAGTGCAAGGCAACAGAAATCTCAGCAGCGTCCACCGTCTCACTCAGTGCACCAACCAGCCTCCAGCCTCCAGAGCTGCTTTAGCAAGGGCACCCAAACAAGGCAACGGTCAAGGGAGAAATACAAAGGGACAAAGACAATCTGTTTATGCACTAGATGGAGATGGATGGAGCGTAATCTGTTTCCTTCCATTTCGGCGGCCCCTCCTGCGCCATGGCTGTTGCCTACTTAACCGCAATGATGATTAATCCTACACTCACTATTTATATTTTCTAATTGCAATTAGTGCGAACTATCAATTACACTTAGTGCCTAATTGCCCTTCATGAAGTCAACTCCCCAGGTTTAAACAGGTCCATTTAAATAATGTAACTAATAGCTCTTGTCTTTACGTTGTGGATACATCTTCATTGCGGCGCGCGTAAACCGTGATGGCTGCTCGTAATTTAACGCGGCAAACGAGAGAAGGAGTGCAGGTGGCACTGTGGGACTAATTATGGTAAATGAATTATGATGTGACCTTCTCAGAACAATGGCTAATCAATGCTCCTGGTGAGTGACAGTACTCTCTATATGAATGCCAGAGCTCTTATACCAGCAGATCTCTGCCGCTCTAAATGATAAAAACAGGCAGCTGAAAGTTTTTTTTGTTTTGTTTTGAGTCTATCACTGATCTTTTTGGGGATGTCAGAACCACTTTTGTCCGTCGGAGATACACCAGTCATGTTAACATTAACAATCTTCTAGTTTACAGACTGAGAAAGAAAATGTCTTTCCAAAACACAGCGTAAGCAGGTGCAATGGGGAGACAACAAGCAAGTCCCACAGTTGCTTACAGTTTTTTTTTTAAATTTAACACATGCACACTATTTACATTTAATATCTGTATAAATCCGGCTTGAACTGTGAGTATAACCTATTTTGAAAGAAGACAAAGTACCTATTTTTGATAAATATCTATTACTTAGAAAGTTGTTGTGATTTCTGGAAAAACTGTCATTCCACATATGTGTTTAGGTCTTAAAACGGAGAGGATTTTCTTCTATAATGAAACTATGCAAAAAAACAAACAAACAAAAAAAAAATACAAACTGATGTCAAGAAAAGTAGATTTAAAACAACATTGCTGTTATTTTGAAAGTCATCTTGTTGTGAAAATTTAAATTAACTACTCCATGGAAAATCTTAAAAACTCTTAAAAACCTTTAACGTTTAGATCTGAAGAAAATAAAGACAAAATTCACTGTGTTATAGGAAGTTCTGGTTTTTTTTTTTTGGCATTGAAAATCACAAAGATGTGTGGTGTTTAGAGAGAAAACCTAAACCTTTCAATTCCTATGAGGTGGTCTAACTTATCCACAAATAACACCCAACAAAAACAATGTAACATTAAAAGAAGTAGTATTTGACAGATCCATTGTATTACTTTATTATATAGATATAATAAAAAATGCAGGGTCTAAGACAGGGGTGCCCAAAATCGGTCCTCTTTATTTTCTTCAGCTCTAAATGTTAAAGGTCCTTATGTTTTAAACGCTAATAAAAGATCTACTAAGCTAAATGACACATGATTCTTCCTTAGAGGCCGGTGAAGCCAGAGAAAAGGGAGAGAAAGACCTGGGATGGACTTCACATTCCACTTTCCGCCCTCAAAAAAAACGTCATAAACAATATGACATTCTCAGAGTTAAAAATAGACATTAAACGAGCTGGTGTCTTAATTTTCTCTGCGTTTTTAGTCAGTTTGGCTGCCAACATACAACTGTGATGATCTACTAAATGTCCCAAATCATTGTACACAAAAGAAACCAGTAAAAGTTTGATGTTGATGAAAGTCGGAGATAAGAAAATGCTAAAAAAAAAGGTCAGAAACTGATAGAGCAATGATGTATACAGCTTTATCTATCAGCACAAAGAGGCCCACACGAACACACCAGAGGAACGTTAGCTGACAGCAGCAGTGTTTGAACTGACCTTTACCTTGTTGTGACAGGAGGTGCACCATGACTGACAGTGTCCCTCAGAACAATTTACCCCCACCCTGCATTGCCCTCCATCTACTCTGTGATGCAGTTGACCCCTTTACAAATCACCACCAACTTTTACACATCTGCTGCCTGTCAGCATCTGCCAGGCGCACTCACCCGTCCCGCCTGTAATGAAAAACTCTCATTACTCGCCTCCACCCAACAGGTACGGGGCCGTTAGGACAATTACCGGGCAACGCCGCTGACCTTGTTGTCGAACAGAGTCGAACAAACAGAGGAGTCTGACGGAAAAGGAGCCTGGCAGCAGGATCCAAGCTCTGCCGCTTGTGACGAAGATGCTGTTCTGATCTCAAGCAGCACCCGTCAATGACATCTGCTTTAGAATTAAAGGAAAATTTGAGATGTGAGGATACTGCAGAGCTTAGTGCTTCACTGACTTCACAAAAGGCAAACCAGACAGATCTCAATAGAGATAAACATCCCACTATGGAGAAATAAACAGAGATTCTCCTCAAAAACAATGCATGTTGGCAGATCTAATCTAACTATCAATGAATAGGCAGTTTATTTCAGTAGTTTAAAAAAACTTAAGATTATTTTATTTTATGGCCAAAACAATCACTGGAGAGACTGCAGTCATGATAACTGTCACTGACAACCTGCATAAAGCGTGCTGCATGCAAGCGTGATCATGGAAAGTTGAGTGGAAGGAAAAAAAGTGTGGTTGAAAAATGTGCACAAGCAATTTTCAAGGTGCTTTGCTTTGAAAAACACCTTAGAGAGATTGTGGAGGTTCACATACTGCAGCTGGATGTATCCAGGACATGGGGAGGAAGTGTAGTACACTTTATATCAAACAACTCCTTAACATGAAACAAGTTCTGAGAAAAAATAGAGTGGTGAGATGGTTGAAGTCCACAGTCAGATTCATAATAAGGAATGTGACCATTGTTGCCCTTATCCTGAATAAGTTTGAGTGACACCATCTGAAGTCTATGCCTTATGATTCCAGAACCTGCTTTGCTTCAAAACCTTCTCACAGTTATACACATTTTCCTTCCACTCAACTTTCCGATCTTGGAAACAACCTATGGCTTTCCTTTCTTGCGGATGTTGTCAGCGATGGCCCGCTGGACAACTCTGAAGTCAGCAGTCTTCCTCATGATTGAGTAGGCCATAATATAAATACAGCAGTACAGTCTGTGCTGCAAATGCCTCATTAAATGTCTCTGGTAGAAGTAAACCATCCCATAAAAGAGGAATGGATGGGATAAGCTCTGCATCGAGGATCAATTTGATTCAGTTATTTTTGCTAAGATATAACAGTCAATCATTTCTACCTCCAAATGAGATGAGGACCCAAAAATAAAGAGCCAAGACCAAGAAGACCAAAAATAAAAGGCCAAACATGCTTGGTCCTAATGTCAGTTTTACCTTTTGTGTTTTGGGATGTTGCAAGAGTACCAAGTGAAACCTATAACTCATCAAGAAGAGCTTCCATATTCCACACAGAAAGGTCTGGAAGCTGAGTTTGCAGCACAGCCCTTTTTGCTGTGATGCTCGGATGATTGGTGATGATCGATGGGGAGATCGTCAGTTTTTTAGAAGGACAGGCTCAGGGAAATGTGGCATAAATGTAGAGTTTTCATCTTTGTTCTGTTTGGGCTTGGCAAGTCCTTCCCGTCTGATGCGATGGCAACATTTCCTATTTAGCACTAAACATAAGGTTCAGATGATGCTGATGGGAATGTCATTAGTGGTCCAGATGTTTGGTCGCATTCCAAAGTGTGGGGGAAATTAGAAGTGAAAACGCAGAGGGAAAGTCACCAAAATCATCAGGCTTCACTGGAAGAATGTTTGTTGTCAAAACACAAATTTCCTGTTCATCTCTCTCTTATCAAAGGCAGTCAAACACGGTAAAAAAGAACAACGGAAAATAGCTACGCTATGAAAAAGAAAATCAGCAGAATTACCTGTTTCAGATGAAATATCCTTCCTTAATGATTGACCTGGCTCCTGTTGCTCTTTTGTTTGAGCCCCATTTCACAGGAGAGAGGAGGAGGCTCTGCTGGAGCCCCAAGAAAACAATGAAGACAAAAGTTGGAGAGCACGACTGCGACTCATAATCTTGCTCCTGCCATTAGACAAATTATCCGATGTTTAGCAGCATCCATGGGAAGTGGCTACTTTATTGACCCCAGAGGGGGGTCACTGAATGGAAGTGTGTCTCTTCGGCTCCCTGCTGTGTTTGACAGTGATCTCTCCTCTCTGAAGTCTCTCTACGGCTCAAGCAGACCCCAGAGCTGCTGTTCCTGCTCTCAGAAGTCTACCTGCAGGCCTCTTTGTCCTCTGGGCTCGTCCTTTTGTCCCGCTGACCCACGCAAACAGATGTCCGGCCGCTGGGCTTTCTCGCAGGAAGTTGTAAACCTCCAGCGTGCAGCGGGCTCCTTTCATCTGGAGGGCCCACAATATACCCATGCAGCTGTGATAGACATGCAAATGGTGGCATGCAGGCAGGCCTTTGGTGGAGATTTCAACAAAAGTTTGACTATGCACCTACAGACTGTACAATGACAGGGGGGGCAATGAAAGCCGCATGTAGATCAGCAGCAGAGCAATCACACAAAGACAGGAAACTGTGAGGGAGGTTTCTATTACCCTGTAAACATGGCTGCATCCTCCATGTTTCCACCGCCACAAACTGCAAACACAGTTCCTTTTTTTTTACTTCTGCTTTCTTCTCGATCTGATCCTCAACCTTGATCTGAACCTACTAAGACATGGCTGCACACCTGAAGTGAGACTGCATTGATCTGAGAAGGAGCCAAAAGAGCTGTGTTAACTCTGGAGGAGCTGCAGAGATCCACTGCTCATGAGGGAAAGGCTTTTGACAAGATAACTTATATAAATATGGCCTTAATAAAAAAGAGGGGGAAGGCCCACTGTTGAGATAAAGCCAAGGTTAGTCATGGGGGAACAGCAAATATGAAAAAGATGCTCAGATAAGACATAAATAGATTGATTTTGGCGAACAATTAAGTTTTTTTTTTTTTTTTTAATATTCTGATTTTCTGAGACAATGAATTTTAGGTTTTTTGTTATCTGTAAGCCTTGATCACTGTGCATATTTAAAAAAATAAATTAATCAGAGAGGTAAGAAAGCACCAACCCCCCTCCCCACCCCCCAAAAAACAAACTTAAAAATAATTTTAAAGTCAATTCTAATATGAGAAAACTTTTGCTAGTCATTTTACACATCAGTGTGTTAGCAAAATTGTCCTGTAGGGTTTTTGTAGAGTTTGGAATAGAAAACTTTTAAATAAAATCAGTCTAGATTAAAATAAATTAAACTGAAAAGTGATAATTAACTGAAAATATTTTAAAAGGCCAACAATCGCTTCAAATTATCGTATTTGTGCTGCTGCGGATTACCTTTCAAGTCTTCAAAATGTCTTAGGCATCAGGTTTTATCTGTACTGGACACCTGCTTGAGGATATTGATTATGTGCTGGTTTCACCATTTTACCCATAGCCAGTTATCCAGTTTTAAACAGCACACTGGCCCTTTGTGCTGAACTCTCATCACAAAAACGTAGAAGCAGATTGGCTGTGAATTTAAATCAATTGGATTTGTAGAAAAAAGTAATCGGTTGCATTAGTTCTGTGGAAACGCTTTCACTCTTTGTGCGCTTTCTTTTGTGATGTTGGATGTGTAAATGCCCTGTTCTTTATTTCACAATTATTAAATATAGAAATTTTGCTCTTTGGATTTCCATGGCTTACATAACAACATAGAAAAATACATAACAACTCAAACAAATACCACAAACAATGAGGTACGCAGAATATGATTTATGCTCGAGTTTGACGACAACTCAGGCAAAGCCATAGCTAGTTCCTGTTATCCATGAAACATTACACAATGAAAAAATAAGTAGAGATTTAAACCTTAAAGGGTCACAGCAAACTGTGTCAAGTGCATGAAAGCAGTGTGAAGAGGCATTCATGTATGGAAGCAAAGACTCAAAATAGACAAATACATAAAATACATTTTGTAAAAATAAAGAAAGTCAAAACCTCTTCATGTGAATCATATAAAGAAAATGAAGTATGTCCAGGTCTGAGTGCCGTGATTTGTAATTTGTTTGGTGTTTCAGCTGACCTTACAACCTTCATCTCAGTATGAAGTCTGCTGCAGTCCGTCACATTTGACCCTGCAAATGTGACGGACCTCAGTTCTGTCCAGCTTTCCTCGTACCTGCTGAAGAAAAACAAACCCACAGCACGAAGCTGCCTTCATTATATATTAATAGCGCATTCAGGATCATAAGACATTAGGTTCTCACAACAGAACATTTTGAATATACAAAAATGTATTTTTGAAAACCCTAACTTTCCTTCTACTCCAGAAATTTGCAGGTAAGCCATAACAAAATATAAAACGGTTCAACAGGTATGAAAACTGTTTTGAACATACTATGTGAAAGGTTTGAGCGAAACAATGTTTTCCTGCCATGTGCCATGATCCTGGAATAATCTACAAAAAAATGCATTCAGCAAAAACAAAAAAAACAACCTTTTACACCCACTCAGAATTTTACAGATACCTTCCTGTGTTTTTCTTTCGAAGTTACTGTGTTTTGGATAGCAAAACTGTTTTACTGTTTATTGTGTATTTATAATTTGGATATGTGTGACTGGTATATTGGAAATTTCTTTAAAAGTTTATCTGATCTTAATGGGACTTCAAAGACATGTTAGTATTAATAATCCTCATTTTCAAAGTATGGAAAAGCAAAGTTTACAGTTTGCAATTAACACTATTACAACTGCAGTACAAAATAAAAAACACTGCAGTACTATATACATATATAAATATATATATATGTAGTAATTTTGCTCGATTAAAACATGTTAAAAGAGTCAAAGGTGCAAAGGCAGGACGATTCCCAATGAATCAAGAGCCATCTGCGCCCAATTTACATGCAGCTCGTCAATTATTGGGTTTAATGATATGGGTGATTATCATTGGACGCTTTGAGACCATTAGGTGGTCGTGTGAAACACTAATAGTGTTTGTGTCACGTGTCTGGTTGAGAGAATTGGGGGGGGGATGAGTCGGGGCTCACCCCCTTTAAAGACTGCGCACTGGTCATTTCATTCACGCTGCGAGACAGACTGACAGCAGCAGAGGGGAGTGATGTCTGTATTCTGAGGAGGAACCTCTCCAAAACCCGCTCCACATGAAGTTTGAGCACTGCAAGCCCGCTGCCAAAAGAAACGATAAGCTCATCTCCATGCGCGTAATTACGCACAGCAACCGCCTTTTCCGACATTCCAGGTCTTAAAAAAAAGCATCCAAGGATGATTATACCCGTGGAGCGATAATGATGTCTAGCCATAAGATTTCCTTTTCTATAGCTGATATATTGGATCCCAACAAATTCAACAGCAAAAGAGCAAACGAACTTCCCATCGCTAAGGAGAAGTTAACTGTGCCGGATGCAGAGGGGACGAGTTTGGATTGGACCAGCGCAGCGGCAAGAGACTTCAGGGATGAGCGCACAGATGCAGGTAAAGAAAACATCACATTTTTTCCACAAACAATTATATTATTTTAAGTTCAAAATACGGAGAGGTTTCCACAAAAAAATTAGTAAATTAAAAACGCATAAAATAAACTAAAATGAATAAAATAATGTTTTTTTTTTCCTTTTGGTTCTTCAAATTGAAATGAATTGAACCTAAAACGCAGGAAAGTGATTTGGTATCAGATTTGCTGTCATCTCTGGATGACCTTCCCTTAATTTCCAAAGCTGCGTTTCCTTTGGGGGAAGCCACAAAGGCTTGCTCCCAGAGCCCCCGCCTGTGATTGGCACCGGGACAGGCAGGCCAGATAATTGTTTAAATCGTCCCATTGAGGATGCCTCTGCGCGCTTTGATCGATATCCCATTACTGCTTCCTGCATATCTCCCTCCAGCACCTTGCAGGTACAAACCTCAAACCCCATCCATGTCTGATCCTAAATATCGTTCGATTAAAACTTCCTTTTAAATAGATGACATTTATCGATCCCCGCAGCAAATATGAAACTCCATTAGCACGTCACGGCTGGGGTGGCGGAGCTGGATTTAGACGGGATTTCTTTCCGCAACATGACATTTGAAGCGCAGGGCGCTTTATAAATTATTTAAGGATTAGTGACCAACTCTTCCTTCTCCTCTGAATGCAGCTTTACGCTCCACTGACCTCTGACCCCAAATCAAATATTTTTTAGATTAAAAATAAATAAATAAATAAAATAAAATCCTTGATATTGTAGTTAAATTTATCATAAAAAAAGACTTATGGAAGTTTCTCGGTATAATCATTTTTGTCAAGTTTAGACAGATTTCTAACTTATTAAGAGCTGTCCTTCAGCACCACAAAGCTGGACGGGGAAGGGGACGGGGGGCACACGCACACCATTATTTGAATCCAAGTTTTTCATCGCTGTTGCAGAAGCCTTGCACGTTTTTGATTATTTTTTTTAGTAAATTTAAAAAGGAAAAAAACAACAACTATATATTAAGAATCCCCTGTAAATTAAAAAAAAAACAACAAAAACAAACAAACTCTTACGTACAATCAGAATGCTTATTTGAAAGATTAATTTGCATGGTCAGAGTCAACTTAGTAAGTACTGAAACGGTGAAAAATAAAGATAAAACAAATGCAAATGAGTTGAAAAAAATTTGTGAATATCGATTTATTTTAGCAGATGAAGGAGTAAGAAATATGAAGGTTTGGGAGCTTGATGAACATTGTGTTGCATGCTTAAAATCTAAGAAAGGGAACCTATGTAGATGAGGAAAGGATCAGATTTATAAGACGCTGAGCAGATCCAGTTTCTTTCTGTTTTAGAGCAACATTTTCACACAGAATGAGCAAAAGTTCCAAGTCAGACTCATTTTCAAAACTTCAGCAAAATGTCACTACCTCAGCCAAAGATTTCTTTCCATCAGTCCTTCACTCTAGTTGTAGGGCTCATTTTTCTTGATTCACATTCATTCAAAAACTCAGTTTGTAGGCAAAGAACTCGTAAAAGTATTTTATGGGTTATTTTTACAAAAAAACAAAGATTTATGTTTTACGAAAATGTAACTTTTCGAGAGAGAACTGTGGCCCCGATGTCTCAGGATCCGAACTGCATTTCAAATGGCCCTGATACGTCGCGCCCACCTGACAACCTTCTGGAGGTGCTCCTGTATAAGGCAGCCTTTAAAACTTTGCTCTATAAGCGAAAGGCCAGTCAAATCCACTTTGCTTGATTGTGATTGTGAAGATTGTGTTAAATGAAAGTAAAGTGAAACACGCATGGCAAATTTGTTCTTGTTGTTTTTGATAAAACAACACAATTTGAGTTGGTATAAAAAATCACAACAATGTCCTTTATACCTCAAAACGTTATAATGCAACAGAAATCTATTGATTATAGGACGTGCAACTGTGCCTCTCTTTTTTTAAATTTAATGTCTTGTTTGCAAGTTTAATTTTTTTATGACCTTCCTTTGAGAATCTCTGTGGTCTTTTGTGTGATAATCAATATAAATAGGACATATTTTCTTTGGCTGGGCCTGCAATGTGGGGGTCCTTTCCCCCCCATTTTCCTCCCTTGGTGGCGCCACTGCGCTGACCTTATTTTGTCTTTACAGGAGAAGAGACAGGCGATGAAGACCCAGCAGTCCTTCCTGATCCCATTCTAACACGTTCCTCACGCGAGCGTGAGGACGCAGGCCGGAGAGCCGTGGCCACCCCGCGGGACCCATCACCGCACAAGCGGCGACGTGTTGACCAGGCGTGCGCCAAACCGCGACGCGCCAGAACAGCGTTCACATACGAGCAACTGGTGGCTCTGGAGAACAAGTTCCGCGCCACTCGGTACCTGTCCGTGTGCGAAAGACTGAACCTGGCTCTGTCCCTGAGTTTGACGGAAACGCAGGTGAAAATCTGGTTCCAGAACCGGAGGACCAAGTGGAAAAAACAGAACCCCGGGGCGGACAGCACCTTACAGACCGGCTCCAGCTCCCTGGTCAATGTCAGTCCAAACCCACCGTCCTGCAGCTCAGGCTCCGGCGTCTTCCACCAAACTTTCTCCAACTTCAGCTCTGGGAGTGTGATTTTCCACACAGCTGGTGGTGTTCCTCTTTCATCCACTAGGGGGCTCTTGCATCCCTTTATGCCAAGTGGATTCGTTCAACCTTACTTTAACTGACATAAAATAAATGAAGCTGACTCAGACTTTGAGCCAAGTCATTGTTTGAAATCTTTTCTTTTTTTATTTTTGGGAAAATATTTTCAGTACAGAAAATATTAATTGTTCATGGTATGCTAACCTTTTAAGGTTTCATTGATGTACAGTTACACATCCAGGATATTTAAATGTGTTGATTAAGGATTTAATTAGATGAAAATCGTGATGATGTATTTGAGTTGAAATATGAACCAATCTGAGTTCTTAGTTTTCACAAAAGCCTCTCCATCTGTAGTTGCTAACAAATCCCCCTTCTTTTGTTTTATTGCTCCAACTGAGGCATATCTGTCTATATTTTGAAAACTGACATGTTCGAGTTAAACTAAATGACATAAATGTAACTTTTCATAGAACAGTAAAAACATGCTTGCATGTGTGTGTGTGTGTGTGTGTGTCTGCTTAATACACCGTAAGAACATTTCAAAAACAAGCTGCTGTTCTGGAAAGACCTTGAAAAACATTTAGGTAAAAAAGACATAATGATGATACTTTGCATGGCTGACCTTGTCTAAGATCTAATTGTCTTATTTGTGGGGCTGATTTTTTACTTACTTTTTTCAGTATTAGACATAATAACTTGTGAAAGGAGATCTAATAGTTCACATGAAAGGTCTATTCTCTGGGCTTAGCTGCACAGACCTGTGGATCGGGAGGAGTGTCTATCTCCAGTGGTTACTGGGCCAGACGTGGGATCAACACTCCCATTACAAGTCAATACACACAGTCAGGATAAACAAGAGTCCATACACTTGTATATAATACCAATTTATATGTAGGCTCCACATAGAAGGCTGCCAGACCAGGATTTGAATCCATGACCTTTTCACTGCAAATGTGCAGCCCGGCACTCACCATTCAAGAGAAAATTCGTACTTTTCTGTGAGTTATCCAAACATTTCTTTGTCAGGTTTTGGAACGTACACTTGCCTATTAACAGGAGTTGTGAATTATCCAATGAAATAGCAGCAACTTTCTTCATTCAAACATCCACATATTCTGAAGAAGATTTGCAGATGTTCAAACCCAACATTAAAGTGGCAGGGAGGGATTTAGGTGACTTTTAATTGAGGATGGATGTTGGTGACACATGAGTTGGAAGGAGTATTTCAAAAACTGCTGACCTAATGGGATTTTCACATATAACCATATTTCATATCAGTGATCAGGAAAAGAGTAAATGGGAAAAAAAAATGTGAGGCTACTGTTCATACAGCCTAACTAAAATTTAACAATAACACATTAGAAAAAGGTCACTTTGTCTGATGAGTCAGGATTTCTGCTGTGGCTTTGGTCAAAATTTGGCATAAATAACATGAAAGTTTGGATCCATCCTGCCCTGTATCAGCAGTTCAGGCTATAGGCGGTGATGTGATGCAGCAGGAGATTGTTTTTCTTAACATACCTTGGGCCAAAACCAAACCAAACAAAATAAAAAAAAATAGCACTATGGAATAAGAAATGCACAAAACAACCTTAAAATCCATACATATCTTCAATGTTGACATTTTTGACTTTTCAAAGAGAGAGGCTGCACAAGACAGCACACAAGTACTCAGGTTTTAAACACCATTTCAGCTTTAGATGTAGCCTCCTTTCTTGTTTCTTTAATCCAGCTGTAAGATGTGCTTTCTGACACTCAAAAAGAAAAAAAACTAAAATATCTTTTACATTTTTTCTTTTAAGCACTATAAAGTTGTAGAATTTGCGAAACTTGTTTCTTTAAACTCTTTAAAGTCTGAAAAACCACCTAGAATAAGATTTATATTTGTTGGTTTGAGCTTCACTCAAAAGGCAACACTTTGGCCACCACCGGATAAAGTCACTTCCACGATACAACCACAGAGTGTCGCTGTTTCTTTGAATATAAAAATGTCATTTTCTTCTCTGTGTTCACAAACAACTGGAGTACAGTTGTGTTCTTTGTGATGTAGGATTTATTATGCTCATTATAAGAGATTTGATCTATCGATTTAGGATTTATTTTATGGACTCTTGAACCTTTTTATTATGTTTTGGTTATTGTGTATTTGCTTTTAAATGCTTGTTAGGTCCAGCTCTTTGCACATTTACACCATGACCCTTCCACTGTCCAATAACGGATTGAAGAGACCTCTGTGAGATGTTCAAAGTGTAAGTTATTTTATATAACCTAATCCCGTTTTAAATGTTTACACAGCTTCTTGTTCTTCATGACGTTGTTGCACAAATCTTCTCAAACAGATCAACTGAGGACTTTACAGAACAGCTGGTGATTACTCACTACTGGATTTAATTACATCAAATAGTAAAAAACCCTTATTGAGTATTTATGCCTCCTTGAATACTTGGAATTGTTGCAAAGTGCCAAGAGACAACATTCTTTGTGAACTGGCAATATATACATAAACTGGATTGAACTAACTTAAGGGGACTTCCGAAAAATTTTATTTATGGGTATCAGATTAAAAAGTGCTGGTTGCAAATACATGCTACGCTTACTTGTAGAGCTTTTTTTTGTGCAGTTTTTCATGCTGTCAATTAACAGCATTATTATATTGTATGCAATTCCAATTAAATACATTAAAGTGCGCTTTAGCAACATTTAAAACATGTGGAAAAGTTTAGGAAGACATTCTGCAAGACACCATATTACTCCACTCACGCTTTGTTTGACTGATGCAACATTTTACCCAACAAGCCAACAGAGTAAGACCGACAACAAGAGAGCAACGTTGATCCATGTTGTCCATCAGGAGAGGATCGGCTGATTTCAAACCTGTCAGCCAGCATCATTAGCTGACATTTTGGCAGTGTGTTGTGCTTTCATTTGTTTGACTCTCTGGTCTAGGAAGGCACCTTTCTCTGTATGTTGAGAAGGTGAACATCCTACTGATGGAGGTACTGTTTCTGGAGGGCAGACAAAAGTCTCCTGATATCACTCTGATTGTTAGATGGGTGTCAAGAAGCTTTAAATTGGAAGGAATTTTCTCACTTCTGTCAAAACTCTACACGTCTTCATGTCACTGAGGAGCTAGCATTCATTTCCCCCCCACCATTTCTCTCCTATTTCTCTCCTACATTCCTGACTGTCTCTATTTGTATCAACCCATACGTGCTTTCGCATACCGTCTTTGCAAAAGCTCACCAACTCACAGAATCAGCAAAGCAGCAAATATATAGTATCCCTCTGACGGCGCTCTCAGTTTTACACCGGCGCATGTAAATGTCTCCCCTTTGGTCCAGGGATATTTTTCACTGCATAAAGTCTGGAATGCAGAAGATTTGACATCCTGATCAATAGTCTTCGAAATCCAGCATGAGGAACTCACACCGTACTTTGGCTTCAGGCAGCTCTGACATGACAATACGATGAATAATTTTGCGGTGTTTTTGACGGGGTCCCATGGTCTTGGTGGAAAGGGTTAGCTTGTTTAAAATTCATGTTTGAGTGACTCTGCAGAGACAAGGTCACTACCGGGTCTGTGATGCATGCATGCGTGTGGGTGTGTTTGTGTATATGTTTTATGTTTTTTTTTGTTTTTTTTGTAAGTGCGTCTGAGTCGCCAGCGCATGGGAGGAAAATTCCATCTGTAGCCCCCGTTCTCTGTACTTACCCGAGTTGCAGGCTTGAATAAATAAAAGCAAGCAGAGGATTTCCTGGTATGTGTGGATGTTATCTTCAGCTGCGGTGGTCCACAGGGACTGGGCTCTTCTCCACGGAGGATCACAGGTCACAGGCAAGCAGAAAGTTGTACGGAGAGAAGAGTAGAAGTGCTTTGGAGTGAAAGGGTGAATAAAGTTTAAAGCTGCATGTAAATACCGGGAAAAGAGTCTGGCTCGATTGGCCCTTTGGGTCCCTAGAATTGTGCAAACCCAAAACTTTTAACCTGCTGCGGTCCGCACTGAGGGAAGCCAAGAGTAAAACCTATCACCTACTTTATAACAAAGATCAGGTAAATATCAAGTCTTAAGGCTGCATTAACAGACTTTATTGATACTCCCACATTAACTTGCTTCTTAAATACACAATTTTGACAAATATTGAATCAATGCAAGAAAAAAAAACCATGCAGAATTAGAGCTTATTATGTGACACTTTTGTTTCCCCATAATAATGGAGCAACTGCGGTCACTAATTTGAACATTTATGAATAATAAAAATTACAATGTTCTGGCTTGTTGGGGGCACTCAGGATCTTCCGTACTCTCAGAGAAGCAGAAGAAACCATTAGTTCAAAAGCAACAAAATGCCAGATTACAGTTTACAAATGAACTCATTGACAAACAGCTTTCCACTTTTGATGATTTTCTGCTCATGGCGGATAACAGTAATATTAAAATATTATCTCAGACCAATAAAAAAACATTTTTAATGCTAAATGTAGACTTAATGAAAGGTATCTTTAAGACCTGCTTATGTGTAATTTTCAAATCGTACTTTCAACCTAACAAATGAGCCTCATGAGAAATCACATTGACCATTCGTACTCTCAAAAGCACACACATCTACACTTGGATACACACATTGGTAGACATCTTGGGGTTAAGAGCCTTGCCCAGGGCGTCACCTTCCAACTGCAAGACGACAACTTTTCTAAACATGTACGTGACAGTGGTGGATAAAACAGCAACTCGGTGAATTCAATGTTCCTCTTCAGAGGGTTTTTCACTCTGTTGTCATGGAAACATTACCTTTGTCATTGCAACCTGACCTAAAAAGGGAAGAAATACATAAACTGCAAGTTCCTCATGTAAAAGCAGCATGAAAACGCATCCGCGTGTCGTACATACAACAGAGAACTGTAAATGATATAAACTAATTTGTGTACATTGGTGCAGACTGTAGAGCAGACGGTGGCACCATCACTTAGATTTGTTCTACAAACCAAGATGGCAACGGTTCAGATTTTTGCTCCTACGCCTCTGCCGCATATTTAAAAGTCTGACTCTTTCTCTCTGTACCGTGCAGTACGTGGGCTGCATTGTCCTGCTGTTTGTGCTCTTATTAGGGCGAGAAAACACTAACTTCACCATGCCGTATTACTTGGGTTATTGAGGCCAGTTTATGAAATAAGGCATGTTTCTAAAAAGCATCCTGGCCTTTATTCTCTCTTGTTTTCGTTTTTCAACACGTCAGCCCAGGTTTTTACTTTAGCATGTCAGCTCTTGCCAGCTTTCAAACAAATCTGAACTCTTTTATATCGACCTGTCTTGCTCTTTGAATGAATGGTTGTAATGCAGACAGACAGAAGGACATGGGTATCTTTAGAGTAAAAGCATATCCGTCAGACTTTGCAGATTTCCTGTTAAAGTTTTTGACATCCCTCTGAGATGTTTGTGGCTCATCTCATGCATACCCCCAGCACAGCAGGGGAGCAGTCAAAGCAGCAGGAGATAAAACTGATTCCTTCAGTGCCAGGCAGCATTTCAGGCTCAAAAGCATCAACTTGTAATGGTTTGTTGGTCAGCTATAGAAAGTGATTAAATGGGGTTAGCATTGCAAACTGAGACAGAAGCTAAGCTCTGTAGCATCTGTAATATAATAAACCTCAATAAACTGTTTATTATAAGCATTTTTCAGAAGAACCACATTAAAGCAACAGCAGTTCACCTCCCTAAAGCCAAATGTGTATCCTTCCAAATCCAAACACTCCTTTCGTATTGCCTACAGTCTATCTTCATTTTGGCATTTACAAGAAAAAATGCACCAAAATGAAATCACCACGTTAGCATCAAGTAAACATTCCTGTTTCTGTATTATGATGACACCATGCAGAGATTCTCAAATGTCTGCACACAAAAACTGTCAGCAAAAAAAAGACAGATAATATCAAAAGTATTTCCACTTTCAAAGTGTCATGTTGTTGCTGGGGTTAAGAGGTTTAAAAACAGAGAAAGACAAAAAAGGAGCTTCTGTAGCAAGTTTTCATGAGAGTGCACACCCTTAGCACCACAGAAAGAGTTAAGATGTCCATCCAAATCATCAACACAATGCTAAAAAAGCTAAGGTTTGTAACGACCAGTCCTGAGTTCAGAGCAAAAATTCGTCTGAAAATCCAGAGTAACCTAAGCAGCGCTATGGACAAGAAATAACCTCACCATTTGACATATTTAGAAAATCTTTGCAAGGCAAATCTTGTTAATTCCCTGTTTATTATGTGGATAAACTGCCACAAAAGAGGACTGGACATGGTTTTTCAGTCAAAGTGCGCATAAAGCGTAGAGTTCGACCAGGAATGAAAACATTTATGCAGATGTTTCTCTGTTTTTATATTTTTTTCCTAAATAAATGTGCTCCTTAGCCGACAAATAAGGCATTTGTGTCAAATTAAAGCTATTTTAACAGGATTGTAAAACTTAAGCCCTTATATTTTGTTTTGCTGTCAAATCAAGTCAATACTCTGATTTCTTCAGGTCATCTTTACCCAGCTGTATTGACTTTTTTATGCATTGTTTATAACATCCTTTTTAATAGACCAATTATGGTGCGATAGCTGAAATGTCTCTGTAAAGGGGAAGCACATTTCTAGGATAAAACCTGATTTATCTCAGTATAAATAGACCGGAGTAGTACTGAATGTGATTTAGAAACTTGAGAAGGAGTTTCTTTTTTCAGGGAACTTTTTTTGGAAAAAAGTTTGCACAAGAAAGTCTGGAAAATGCATGTTCTCTGCAAATGGTGTCTTCAATTAATCTGCGGCATGCCGTGCTATTTAAGCCGGTCCAATCCATGTTTCCCCTTCCCTCACAAACCTTTTGACTCCATGTGTTGTATTCTGTGGACGCGGGCCAAGGCAGACACGCTTATGATTACATGAGCTCTGGCAGAGGAGCTGAGCAGCACATAAAAGCTGATTTTCCAAGGAAGAGGCTTGAGTCAGTGGGTGAAATGAAGGGGAAATCCAGATGCTTGAATCCACTAAACCTTTATGTTGAATTCCTAAACTAAAGACTGGTTCTTGAATGCTCAATCTGAAAACCAATGTACAGTCGACCCATTAATATGTTCAGCCTTGAGCTGCTGGATATTTTACTGCAGTTCTCACCCCACTGTAACACGAAGGAGCTTTATTATCAGGGTGTCATAACAATTGGGTAAATCTGGGTTTTGACATACTCTGTGGTCAGAGAGTAAATCTCTTTCAGTTTGTGATTAGGCTTTCCCTCAGCGGCTCCATGTATGATTTTATCCTCCCTCTTCCTAACTCTGCCAGAAGTGTTGCTTCACACCGAATGCATTTGAAGGTCATCGGCGCTAATAACAGAGGAGCACAAAGAGTTTAGCAGCCTGCTAACAACACAGACAGAGAGTTGTTAATAACACGCTTTGTGAGAGTCAAGAACCGCAAGGCTGGTGGAGAAACTGCTCAGGGATTTGGTGACAGGTCAGGCAGCGTGTTGAAATCTGGGCAATCAGCAGCGAGATTGTTTGTGCGCTATGCTTAAGAGTATAGAATTTCTTGTGCAAAGTCGAATTGAAGTTACGCAGCGTGCAAACATGCAGGAATCTTCCTCACCACCTCAGTTACTTTGGAGTCTTTGAGAAAAAAACAGATTAGGTTGTGAAACTGTTCACATTTTGTCTCGTTATGACCTCAAACCTCTGTGTGCTTTGGAAGGATTTTACGTGAGAGGCTGACAAGCAAAGGACAAAGGATGCAAATAAAAATCTAAAAAGTGTGTTGTGCTCTATTGTTTGTTACCACTGTGTAAATACTACATATAGCCATCATTATCTTTAGTTATAACAGTAAGTGTTTGACAGGGTTGTCGGGTTTTAAAGTGGATCCAAATGCAGACGAGGAGAGGCAGCAAGTAGGTGATGAAAACTGATGAACAAAGATATACAAAAATCACAGGGAAATGAGGGAGCCAGAGCAGAAGAAAAACACGAACCAGGAACATAAAGCCGGCAAGGTACTGACGGGGAAATAACGGGATATAACAGGAGGTACCAGCCGGGAGTGAGAGGAGAAAAGGTGTATAGAGAGAGAAAGTAACACAGGGGGCAAAGGAGAGTACACTGGGTACTAGGAAATGAATCTCACATAAAAGAATAAAAACATAGCCACATAAAAAGTTATGGTGGGCCGAACTTGGCCTTGAGTTTGACACATGTTTTAGAGGATCTAGTGCTCACGTAACATTCTCTAGTTGGTGGACAGACTGGTTGCTTCCTCGTTGAAGCTCTCCTTTAGGCTCTGGGTTTCTTACCTGGAAAACCTCTATTTTAAGTCGTTGCATGGAAAATCCATCCCTGGAACCTCTTTTTCCAAGGTCAGACTTGAAAGACAGCTTCTCCAACAAATAAAAGTCTCCCTATAGTTTTATTACATGTTGAGATCAACCAGAATGACTCTGTCTAAGGCTTTATGCGAGTCGTTGCAACTTATAGATCCTACCGCCTTCCAGACTGGAGATCCGCACACAAGGAACAGCAACTGAACAATCACCAACCTTAAAAGGTTACTGCTTTATCTCTGGACTAGCAAAACGTGAAGAAAACAATCAAATTAATTGAGAACAATATAAATATTCTTATATTTATGCTTGACTCTCTGAAGCAAAGTTTCACATAGGGAAATCCAAAATATCTGATGTGGCCGGAAAACGTTTGGCGTAACCTTTAGATTCATTCAGAATGAAAACCTGCGAAACATCCACGACGATCAAAACAAATTCAGCGACTGTTAACACCCAGAGACGCGCAACTGGGATCCCAATCAATTTACCGAGAACTGACAGCAATTACACTCATGCTCTCATGCACATGGATACACTCTAAAGCGAGGCAAGTTTATTCAAATGTGACTTATCTTTATTTAGCAGCAGCAGATTCCCAGGGCGCGCTCTTTCACGTGTGTGAAAGGAATCATTTTGCCTCTTTAAAGCCACAAATGGTTGGAGCTCCAAAGATTTATATGGCGGCGGCTTTTAACATTTCATTTCATCTTCCTTTATTTTTCTGTTTACTCCCTGCAAGAACCAGATGTCATGACAAATGGGTGTAGAGTCCGCTAGAGACAAGGGAATTAATTTCCTTCCTGTAAAGAAGAGGAAACGTGTCATCGACTTGAGAGGCCTGTATTATGTGGGATGTGCACTCCAAGGTTTCCATTTTTTGCAAGACAGCTTTTCTGTCTGTGCCAAATCTATATTTGCTGATAAGACAAGAATGTATTTGAGTTTGCTACTCTTTAGCAGAAATTCATGCCTGATGTCAAAAATAATGTGCGTAGTTGGAGATCATTCAGGGCATGGGAGGAATATTTGATCATCCACTCAAGTAAAATAAAAACATCTGAGAGTCGGATTCTTTGCCACAAGATGTGGGAATTGCACTGTTGTTTTGACCAGTGGATACAGTTTAATTAATGTAATAACATGCGTGAGCATGGGCCTACACCTGACCAATTTTAACACATTTTTGAGTAAGACTGATGACAAGTAGAACTGCACCAAAATGAAAATTTGGGTTGATATCAATATCCGATATTAATAATGCTGCTGTGGCCGAAAACCGATGTTTGCCGATCATATATTATAAATATAATGTTATATTATAAATAAAATATTTCTCTACCATTCTGAAAACTTTAAAAGGAACTAGCAGAAACAGATGGCATCGAGATGAAAATAAATATTGGCTGTTCATATCAATGTAGTTTTATTTATCGGACTGATAACAGTTTGTTTAAAAATGACCAATGTTGGCCAACACTGATGTGCTGATATATTGTGCATTCCCAATGAAAAGTAATGAAAAATATATCTAAGCTGCCCTTATTATCATGTATTGAGTCTTCAAGTAACAATGAAATATAGGTATCTCATAAAGATGGGCAAGTTCAGCAGAATAACAGCTTGTGAGCTGTCTCTAGGAATAAAGTAGAAAAACAGGAACATTTGGTATATGTTACATTTTTGAAGTTTCTCCCCACTTTCCCTACTAGTTTATAAATTATGGATAACGTATTCTTATCAAACCAATATTTTTTTTATACTTTTACCTTTTTGTCTTTCTTTTGGCTTTGTTGTTTTGTTTGTATTTCCTTCTAATTCATGTGAAACACTTTGAACTGCCTTGTTGCTGAAAATGTGCAATATAAATCAAATTATCTTATTTGTCCTTACTGTTTCCAAATCAAAACTCTAAATTTGTCTTCTTTTAACACGCTGGTTGCATAGTTTGGGGCAGGATATTGACCAAACCTCTTTAGCAAATGCCTTTGCACCTGAACATAATTCTTCAGATCAGGCTTCCTTTGCTTTGTGAACTAGTCTATGGCAAACTCTGATGTACCGCATACTCTCTCAGTGTTCAGCTAATAAAGTCTGCTGGAGCTCACCAGGGATAAAAACTGGACCAGTATGAGAAAGCGTCTCCCCAAATAAACTTTAACAAGCACCCCTTTTCTCATCCAATACTTTTCAGTGTGAGTAGATGGGTTCGTTATGAAAAACAGTAAACGCAGATTTATTTACCTTCATTTTTGTGCGTATTTACTTTTAAAATATTCACCAACACGACAGCCTAACGGTTTGGAGAAGCAGCATCAAACTCTGTCTGATTCTCGGTGAAAGAATGCATTTCAAACATGAAACCCATTCACGGAAATCTCCCACATTATTATTAGATGTTCCGCTTGTTCTTCCTACGCTGCTCCTTGCGCCCTCCCCGCCTCGCGCTCTCTCCGCCTCCCCTCCGAGCTGCGCGCGGCAGACCTCGGAGCGCGCAGTCTGATGGAGACGCTCCTGACGTGACGTCGCAGCCCGTTTCGCCGTTTGCCCACACTAACACGGATCGCACTGAGGATAGGCGGACTGTATCTTTACCGTCAGTTCAAATTGGGTTAATCACATGAAAGCGGCTGCATAAAATCGACTCAACTCCAATGTGAGTATTTTCTTGTTTTAAATCACGAACAGGGACAATGTATTTTTTCCCAGCTTAAATTTGGAGTTTTGATTTTTTTTGTTCTTTCTTTTTGAAAGGAGCTTGGGGGATAGAAAAACATTAAGTACCTGATTTTTAAAACGGCTACCCGATTTATTATTATTATTATTTTTTGTTATTTAATAGATTATGAGTAGAAAGGTAATTATTTTGTATGTAGTTTAGAGGGGATTAATCACCTACGTACTGCATCGTTGCAAACTGATCAAAGGTGAGCTACGCGCCTCCAGTTCTGTTTAAAAGCAAGTCCTGGTTAAACTGTTTCCAGTTCTGAACAGCTGGAGAATATCTCTGTGACATTTCTCCAGGGGGTAGACTTACTGGAGTTCTGTAACACGCAAACAGCTCTGTTATGAGTCAATTGTAAGCAGTGGACAATATCCATTTTTAATACTTTCCTACACATACACATGTAAAAACTATATGTTGCTGTTGTTTCTTTATTATCTGTGTGTCATTTTGGACATTTGCGGTGTTCTTATAAATTATAACAGTGTTTTTTTTTTTGTTTTGTTGTTTTTTTGTTTTTTACAATGACAAACAATTGCCATTCTTTGCCAAAATAACATTATGGAACAAAGAGATTCATCAGATCTGAAGGACCCAGCACGGTCGGATCGATGCCACAGTTGATGCACGCTCACGTGGTTGCAGGACATTAGTTTTAGCATACACCCCACTGAGCCTAGCTTCTGTGAAACCCTTCCCGTTGCACTGTCCATCAAGGTACTTTATCATGATGTGTGGTTTACAACAGTGTAGTAAACACAGTGATCGTGGAAAGAAGAACAACTACTATGAGTTCACAAGTTTGGAGAAGAAGGAGGAAATAGTGACTGACGAGCTGCAGGACGTCAGATACTTTCCGTGTTATTGGAAGCCAAAAAAAAGAGCTTCTGACCAGAACAGAGCAGGGGGAGCTCAGTGTTTTGGTCCAACAGTTGGCCCTTCTTCAAGGCCTCGGACAATTGTTCCTTAAAACTATCCACCCTGCTCTCTGAAAAACCGTCTCTGGAAGTCTGGAAGAGTACTTGAAGCTGTTTTCCACACTAACCAACATGTTAGTTCTGACCAATCACACAATACACTTCGCCTGGACAGGGGGCCAAAAATGTCACCAAGAAGTTGTGGCAAGAAAGGGTGACGACAAGAGGCTGAGGACAAAACTATTCAGTTTTTGTCACACAATTGCAACAATGGGAACTGCAGAGCCACTGAGCAATGAAAAAAACAAAAACTAATGCTTTTCAAATGATTTCCATACACAAAGATATTTATATTGCTTGTTCTTGAATCAGAAAATATTCATTTTTTTTGTTCTTCCAAAGGTTGACCTGTAAACTTTAGCTTATTCAGCATCCATCCGCTCGGGCTCCAAACTTTACAGTTAAATGTATCAGATGCTCTACCCTGTACATCCAGTCAGCATTGCTTTTGCTTTTTTCTACTTATTTCTCCTTTTGCCTCTGCTATATTAAATTCATTAGACTCTGCAACATTGTTTTCACCAGATTTTTCCCACGATTTCCAGTTTGCCAGAGTCTCCCATCATCCATCACTAATAGCCATGCCTTTCTGGTACAAAAATCTGATTGTGTGTGGGGGGGAGCCACACCTCAGCTGCAGTCAGTCGGACATGTTTCAATATTTAGAACTGAATCTGGAGACCAGCTGGTTGTGTGAAATAAACACTGAAGAATCACAGGTTGTGGCAACAAAGATATTTTTTAAGTCTTTCACATGACTAAAAAGTAAACAAGTTAAGGCTGGAAATAGCAATGGAATGGAATAAAGGATTGGCAGCATCAGCGTGGCAGTGTGACCGTTTATCTCTCTGATTTATACTCGTTGCAGTCACTCAACTAAACACCAGATGTCGATGTTGAGCGGACAATCCTGGGATAGAGCAGAAATGGAGGCAGCAGAAGAAGAAGAGATAGAAGGAAATCCTGTCTCTTTTATATAAAAAAAGAAATAAATGTATGAATATTTATTATGAATTTATATATGAATAGATACATATGAAATGCACCGAAACTTATCTTTGCATTTTTGGACACAGTGAAACGAGATACTTGCGCATGCCAGAAAACAAATGACTTATTTATACTTGTTTACAAGTATCGCGTGGCCTATCAAATGTATCTTCATATAGTGTTACTGTCTGACCCTGTGGTCACTTTCTCCCTCTTCCTCCACTGCTGAGGCCCTGACAGGTAGGCAAGTGACCTTTCCACAGTCCCACCCTTCTGGACTGGACTTCCAGTTCAGCTTCTAAATCACTCAAGTTGCCTATTTACTGACAGCTTGAGGGGGAAAGAGTTGACCCTTAATGTAATGGAACAGTGAGACAGATCCAGAGGGGGGAGTGACAGCATCTGTTCACAGTCCATAAGTCTTCACACACCTAAGTTAAACTTCAACTGCACCTCGCCCTCCAGCATATTTGGTCCGCTGGGTGGAGAGCCTTTATACAGAATTTGTGGAACAAATGCCTAAGCTGAAAAGCTGTCAAAGCAGTGCTTCTCTTGGCAGGGCCTTGTGTAGAAAGGCTTATATAACAGGGGAGCTATGATAAAAAAGAAGGAATAAATTGTGCCAAATTAGATTGTTTGGGCTGGATGCTGGGATCCACCACAAATGGAAGTAAGAGATTCTTTTAAAAAAAATATAATATAAAAAATAACATTCATTAGGTGCTGGAATGTGGGAGAGATGAATGATTTAGAAACATGATGGCAATGTCCCAGAGCTTCAGGACAGTAACTTTTTACCAGAGATTGCGTCAATAGCCTTGGCGCATCGCTGTCTTATTTCAAATATGAACACTTTGACAATCGATGGAGATACGGTTTAAACAAACTTGGAAAACAATTTGCAATTTGATTAAATTATATGTGATATCTGAATGTTTTCATGATTATTTGATCTTATCAGTCATCAGAGAAAAGCTGAAACACAATGGTTAAGACCATAGGTGCTGTGTTTATGGGGCTGAAATCTAAGAGTTTTATGAATGTGAGAGGTTTTTTTTATACATCTGCAGGGTCACATTTTGCAGCACTGTTTCTCTAAAACCATCACAGATTTTATTTGCTTGATTTGACTTAAATTCAGATGACTTTTCAAATTGTTTAAGATAACATAGCTGCACTATCTTGACTTAAACTGCACGTACGATTAAGTCATTTCATACTGGTTAAACTAGAAGTGGTACTATAATTATAACGCTGCAAGGAGGAGTCATGGGCACATAGAAATATTTTCTGTTATATCAAGAAGTACTTCAAGTAAAACATTCTTCATTCTAGACCTGCAGCTACAAGTCTTGCTTTAACGGCAACACATTACAAAGGAAGCAAAACTTAAACTGTTCTAACAAGTTCTTTCAAGGGCTGACCCAATGTACTCCTAAAAGAGAGATGTAACTCTGTACATGTGTGCAGGTCACTGTTGCTCCCACACTTATCCTGCACATGTGCACCACTGTGGTATTTAAGCAGCTTCTTCTGTAATATCACAACAAAGAACTATGAGAACATTGCTTAATGCAACAGTACTCCATACTTTCTGCACTGAGTCACTCTGTGCAAAGAGTCAAACTGCCTGCATAAACCCATTTATGATTATTTTGACTAATATTTATCTTTGCACTCGTCGGGGGACAGTTCAAATTCCATGGCCAGATTGTTAAATGATCCATAAACACGGAATAGCATCCACTGAAATTTGTGAATTCCACACTTTTGTTGCCAATACACATTCAGGGGAATCCCATTACTTTAAAATCTGCACCATATCCCCTTAATTTCTTCTGTTTTAGATGTTAGAATTGTGAAGATCCTTCATTTATAATTCTTCTTTGATTTTGCACTTGGTTCATTTAGCTTCTGCTCTATTTTTACCCAGAGTTCTTTGAGAAATTGCCGTATAGAAAAGGCTGTTAGTGATCAAAACTAACATTAAAAAAAAAAAAACAGGACAGCCCTCATAAATCCATCACTCTGCACTGCCCACCCAGACTGACACAAGATCTGCCATATGTATTCGCCCAACGCTTTCCCTTTACCTCCAACGTAATGTTTCACTTTAAAGTAACACTGAACCAGATGACACGTGGCTATAACAAAAATATTTGAATGCTTATGTATAAACTGGCACGCACAGATGCAAAATCTACTTCTACTTTTACAAACACCGTATCTGTGCTCCAGATGTCACTGTGGACTGTGGTTATAAATAGTTAATATGACCCTTTGTAAGGCTTGTGTCCATTTTGTTGAGACTGTACTTTTGTGCTTCAATAGCCAGTTAGTTCAATAGTCTGAAAATCTACACTAAGTTTTTATTTCTTCTCTCTCTCTCTCTCTTTGTGGAGAGTGAAAAGAGATTGGAGCAATAATCCAGCACGGAGCGATGGATTAAGGTGGTTTCCTGAGCTGTTTGTGCTCTCAGGGCAGTTTGAGATTTCCTGTAAAAAAAAAAAAAAGAGATTTTTGTTTTTTCATTTCTTTCACATTACTTTAACTTTTGATGAATTTCCAGTCCACACAGTAAACATTTTATGATTACCTCAGTTTTCTCATGTATCTTTGTTTGGCCAGTCTGCTTTCCTTTTGTAGCGTTAGAAATTTTGTTTTGCCTCCCACTTCCATGGTCTGCAGCCAAGCTTCCGTCACACAATGTACTGTAACGGATCAAGATGTGCTTACATAGCTGTAAACATAAGGACGTGATTTAAACATTTTTCAAGTGAGGCAGGGGAGTGCATGTGTGTGACTGTGCAGAGTGCTGGCTCTGACTGCCTCTTCTGTTTAACTAACAGAGATCCTCATGAGAAACCCTTCACATTCTGAGAGGTTTCAGTCCTACCGATTTGTGATGCACAGTATTTGTGTCGGCAAATCCTCATTATCAGTCCCATTTTTCTGCTGTCTAGGAAGGATGAGATGCGCATCGTGTTATCATGAGTGCAAGATGGAGGTTCAAATATATAATGAGATCGCTTGTGTCCATTTTTCCCCCGCCTTGTCTGCATACGATTAATCATCGTGCAGGACTTTAACTTCCCATTTATTGTCATAGCTAGCACCCATCTTAACAACCAGTACATATACTGCTAAATTAATTGTCAAACTAATGTCCATTGTCAAGAACTATGAGCATATTCTTCCTTTCCTATGCAGAGGAGAACCAAACCCATATTGATCATTAGTTTAATTAAAAGGCCAGTTCCAAATCACAGCTTTAGAGTCTGAAGATCCACAGCTGATTAAAAATAACGAGGACCATCATTTTTCTATTTTACAGTTGCAAGCTACTGATATGGTGTTATTACTAATAATTAAATGGAACCGCGGTTTGCGACATTTGATGAAAAAAAAAATACAAATCAATAGTTCAAAAACAATCCAATTAGGCCCATCTACAGCTGAAACCACAGTTAGCAAACACCATATAAAAAGACATGAATTTTTTTCACACTGTCTGATGTGAAATCAGAATAAACTTTTCTGCTCTTAGGTCAAGTAGGATTACAGAGAGTTTTTCCTAATTGCCAAATGCCAGAAAATGAGAGAGAATTTTTTGAGGTTATTTTGATTTATTTCTTCAAAAGTCAAAAGTTTAAATACACTTCATTAGTATTGGTACCATAGCCCTTATACTGTATGACTTGGGTCAAATGTATTTGTTTTCCTTCCACAAGCTTCTCAAAGTAGTTGGCAGGAATTTTGGCCCATTTCTCCTGACAGAACTTGTGTACCTGAACCTTGTTTGTGTGCTGACTGGGTCACACATGCATTTTCAGCTTTGCCCATTAAGGCTTGATAGGATTCAGATCAAGTCTTTGTGATGGTCTCTCCAAAACAGTGACTCCAAGCAGCACTCTGGAAAATGATATTAAGGCATTTAGATTTAAATTAGGCTATTCAATTTGAGGATAGCAAGGGACAAAGATAAAAAAAAATGTGAATAAAGGCTTGAAAATCAGAAGGGTTGTTGTTCCAGCAGAACCGTGACCAGAAAATGGCTGGTTGCCAGAAAGATTTTAGCAGCATCCAGAACAAAATGGTCCCAAAATCATAGTAGCAAAAAACAAAAACAAAACAAACAAAAAAACAAGTCCAGTGGGGAAGAAAAAGGTGCAATGCAAAAAACAACTCCAAAATATGAATGAAGTGCACATGAACAATAGAGTTCATGTTTGTAATATGTAAGGAGAAGCTACTCAATGTAGTGTGTGTGTTAACTTGAGTTCTTATAAGAATATCATCAAGCAATTAATGAAATGTAATTTGTTGCTTTATGGTGTTGAAGTTATATAACGTAATGCCCTTAAGATTTTGTCATTTCTTTATCTTTAGAATACAAAAAAATCAAGTGAAAATGTCCAATTTAATCTAAAAATAAAATAGTTGCTTCTCATCTTGACTTTGATTCCACATCAATCCAGATGCCAAGTCGTTTTAGGACATTATTGTTTAATGCACAGGAGTGCAACGTTTTATTTTGTTTTAGGTTTTTGATCTGACTTTACCTCATGCCCATCTTTTCTTTTCTTCATGTCACAGATCAATTTTCATACTAAATAAATCCCAGGGTTATATCTCATGCTCATTCTTCAACTGCTCATCCCAACATATTGTGTTTTCTCTCCCCCTGCTTTATGCTTTGTTATAGAAAATGTTTCTCTGATATTTTAGTTAGTTTTGTTTGTAGGATGTAAAGATGTTGAATTTAGGATTACAATCAGAGACACCTCCACTGTAAAAAGTTGAAGTATTCTATTATGAGTGGGTTTCGGTGTCATTTCAAGGAGGGCATTTCTGTCCACTGATATTTCATTAAATCAGGTCCTTAGTACCTCTAGAAGGATCAGAAATAAGGTCTCCTCCCAAGCCCAGCAGCTATCCATACAGGCATGAGGATATTTGCATGGATTCCTGATAAATCTTCCCTGAGCTATCCCATTATGACATCTGCAGATGTGTGTAACCACTTTCTATGCAACTTTTCATAACTTTTATCAACTTCCTTATCACATATGAGTTCAGATCTGGCTTAAGTAACTCAATCATTACAGTTGTCTCCAGGGGTGAAAGTAGTGACAAAAGTGAGACCTAAATTCTGAACATCATGGCATGGAGTGCATCCCAGTTTTCCATGTCTAGCATATAACCATTCATTTTA
>NW_006799951.1:3052709-3083172 GCF_000485575.1 Poecilia formosa
CAGAGCCAATAGAATCCGAGGGCGTTGAGATTAATACGGAACCTAAAGACATTCACCAATTACAGGGCGGAAAACGCATGCGGGGTAGATTGACGATGTTCACCTCTAGATTTTGTTTATGGTAGCTAGGAGACGGAAGAGGCTCTGGGCGGAGCCGAAAACAATATGAGATGGACTTAGGGAAAATGGATTATCGAACCAAGTGGAAATATTTAGTCTAATAAGGATTATGACCACGAAACAGCAAAGGTAGGACTGAATTTATGCTTTTCGCTTCGTGAAATTAGCGATTTCTTTTTTTCTTCTTCAGCTGCTGGTTCAGTGAGTTTTGCACGTAGCGTGGTGATTCTGGTATTGTTGGAAACGGCAGAGCTTCGGCTTTACTCTGATCGATAGTTTGTGGGCTTTGGGAATAGTCGCTCTTTCACTGTTGCATTTTTTACCACGTATGCCTCGTTAGCCTCGTTAGCATCTAATTACGTTTCGTTTTATCAAGCTACTTCGTGTTCAGGCTGGGTGTTGTTGATGTAGAAAATATTGTTTGTATCATTTAGAAGAGCTTTTTCCCGATCTGTGGATATGCAATATGCCTATATTGATAAATGTATAGCATGTTTTTTCAATCGATCTTGTTGCGGCAAGCGCAGAGGACCCAAATTTGGGTCCTCTCGCGACAAACAGGTTAATAAAATTACGAACGTTTCGATAAGCCAATCAGAGGAGGACGTGCTGGTCTCAGAGTCCTGGTGGCGTTCAGTTTGTCACCTACCGCCGAGATCAACTCAAAACCTTCCGCGATCGACGTGTTGCAGCCCTGCTCTGGCAAAGCACGAACAGTTCTGAAACAACATAAAATTAGAAAAACAAACAAACAAAAAAAAAACAAAACAAAAAAACAAACAAACAAAAAAAACGATTTCTTAAGTCGTGTTTTAGATTGCTCTTGAAAAACTAATCAGTCACGGCTGATTAGTGAACCCATTGATATTTTACAGCAGACAGCCGCTCCCCTCTCTTGCAGGCACTGCGTATCCCCTCTAAATCTTTTAGGGGTACGCAGTACCCGACCGTACCCACCTACTTTCTCACCCCTGGTTGCAAATGACCCTTGACTGTATGATGAGCATTATGTATACTGTTCTCTTTTGTTTTTAATTAACTCTGGCGATATTTTTTGTGTTCCAACAAAACAAGAGGATAATTGACAATTGTGAAGAACAAATACACAAGAACTAACTTAATCACATAATCCATAAGTTCAGAAATGTGCAAGTCAACAAAAATATGCTTACCAATGACTTGCGGAAGAAATTTAAAAAAATATATATACCTATTTAAAGTTATTGCATTAAAACGGTTTTATTTTTAAATTCTACTTTTCTTTGCTGAACTTTTCACAAGATTGTATGGACTTTTTTGCTTCTTTTTGATATACGGACAGAGTGGAGATAAATTGACATCCTCCTGTATCAATACCAAATTTAAGCCTCATAGTTATAAAACATTATCCTTGAAAGTAAAATTTTCAGATTTGCAGAGTCAGACACTTCATATTTTTTGATAATGGGGTGTTTTTAGTTTTGCATTACAGAACAAACTACATTTATATCCTTGAAACTCCTAGCACTGAGCCAGGCTTTGTGGGCACCGTACAGCCCTCTCCATTAGGGAACTGGTCCTTACATAGCAGACCACACACACTCTGCAGGTAACCTCAAACATCTTTGGGGTGGCTCCTGTTATAGAAATGTATGATTTTAAATGCCAATACTAATGTATGTATAATGTATTATGTATAAAAATAAAGTGTCTTTAAATAAAACTTAAAGACACTTTATTCAAAAAGGAAGATTATTGAAGCACTTTTAGGCAGCTAGTGTTGCTTTTTGGTTTCAAAGCCATGCATTTAACACCTGTTTCTGCTCTACAGGAGGAGCTTTTTTGCTAGCGATGGATCGACATAAAATGAAGACAAATGAGGACACGTGTGTAAACACAAGCACTTCTATGGAAACCCTACCTTTTTGAGGAAATGATTCTCTGGCTTCCTTTTCCACATGCCTGCTGCTCCACTTCTGAGTCAGCATGTCTCTGAAACACAACAAACATTGGAGCCACACACACAGCGACTACAGCTACAGGCCCCAGAACTTGCCCCTGACTGACAACTTTGGGAAAAGATCTGTCAGGACATTTGTAGACTTCAGGCACACAAACATGCCTGAAGGTCTGGACATAAAAGGTTTCCCACTGTTGTGTTTAGTCAACTTGTCATGTGTCTCGAAAGTCAAAGTAATTAGCTTCCTTGTGGGCCTGGTGCTGATGTGTCTCATCATGGCTTCGTACCTCCTGATGTGGGACAGAAAAGGACTTCTGCTCTCTGAGTTCCCCCATCCTTTCAGGCCCGTGGTTATCATGACCGGTGCAACAACTGCTGAAGACTCTCTTGACAGGAGCTTTATAGATGTGAAAACGCTGGTAAAAATGATCAACTCCAATGAGCAGAACACGTCCAGGAAGGTACCCGACGAAAAGGACGTCATCAACACAGACCCACATGTAAGTCTGAGAGACATTATTATGTACGTTAGCCAAGTAAATGACTAATGATGTTAATATTATAGGAGCAGACTGCACAGAGCCTTGTGAATGTATTCTTGAACCATTTCACAATTTGTCATGAGCATATTTTTGTGGTTTTCATGTGATTGTCCAACAGAAAGTAGACAGCAATTCTAAAGTCAAAGGAAAAGTACAGTTTTTTTTTTAAGAAATTCAGAAATTATGCCATGAAATGGTTTTCAGGACTCAAACGTCAAAACTTTTGTAATGTTTTGGTTCCAGCTTTGTTCACGTAGATACTGAAATGTCTGTCGATCTGTCTTCACATGTTGGCTGAAGAGTGTCTGTGAAGCTGAATCTTTGACTCATACCTCCAATTCTGAATTGGTTTCAGGTCTGGACTTTAGTTGAGCCATGGTAACACAACAAGATGCGTCAAACTAGTTATTACATTGTACTTCTGGAATCATGTTTAGAGTGAACATCTTGCTGGAAGGTCAACCTGCACCCAGACTCAAGTCTATTATAGCCTCTACCAGGTTTTCTTCCAGGATCACCCTGTATTTAGCTCCAGCCAGAATGCTACCACCCAAAAGTGTGTCAAAAAGTTAAAATTTCAACTCATCTGACCTGAACACCTCTGAAAACTACAAATGAACTTGCTTGTGAATTTCTTTACACCTTCTATTTAAAGGGCAGATTTGTGGTGAGCAAGACTATCGAGAGATTCTCATCTGAATCTTTTAGCCTCACCATGGGCCTCCTGGCTCCTCCTCTGGTTAATTATCTCATTCTCTTGACAAAATGTGTTAAGCGTTCAAGGAATATGAACATTTTTGCAAGAAAGTTCACTCAGCATTTGGTAAATCACAGCAGTAAGCACATACTCGACAGCAACTTCAAGTTGGAATAATCTCTGCAGTAAATATTTGTTTGATGAAGCTTATAATGACCTGTTTTTCTAAGCGACATACACTTTCTAAGTGTTGGTTTAGGCTTATCTGTAATACCCTCTGGTATAGTATGCTAATGCTTTTCTGCTCATTACAGCCTGATTAAAGGTTTCCATGTACAACCCACACTATTGCAGTGTTTGTAAAAATACCAATGATGGATGTTGCAACACGTGTGAGTCATTAAGTTAAATATCAGTTTGTGCCATGTGTCAGACATATATCAAAATGAAAAACGGTTAGACAGAGAGAACCAAGTAGGTGATGATTCATCTGGGGTAAAGCTGGAGAATCCTATAATATTGCCCTTAATTATGAATGACTGATGTTTTGATATGATTGTGGAATGACTTCAGGTATAACAGTGCCACAAAAACAAACATACCTGCAATCAGGATTTGACACAGTGAAAAACAGAATCCTGCTCCCATTTTTTTTATGTTCTTTTTTCTTTAGTTCTTTTCAGTGATTCCTCGCCATTTCCTGCCCCACGTCAAGAGCCCATGCTGGTACGAGGAGCTCTCCGGTGATCTTGGCACGGACCCGTACAAGAACAACCGCTTCAGTCTCCGCTCCAAGAGTTTCAAGAACGTGTGTGACCACATGAGAGCCAGGTTCCACCAGAATGTGTGCGACATAGACGGGAAACGCTTTCGTTTGCGCTGCTTGCCGTACTTTTACATAATCGGTCAGCCAAAGTGTGGCACGACAGACTTGTTTCACAGACTCTTGATGCTTCCGGAGCTTAAATTTAACACCATAAAGGAGCCACACTGGTGGACCAGGAAACGCTTTGGTAAGGCTAAAGTGATCTGGATCTGGAAGTGTGATGCTAACATTTGCAACTGTGCGGTTTCAAAAATCATGAAGGACTCATACATGTCACGTGATGTGAGATTCAAGTTTTAATAGTACCGGGGTCATACTTTACAATGAAGATGTAATGTGTGGCTTATTTGCAGCAGAAAAAAATAATATTTTAATAGCAGTTCAATAATTATTGGAAAGCAACACTGCATGATTTTTAAAGAAAATGTGAAGCCGGGATTAATAAAGCACACGGAGCTTCAAATAGAAGGGGTTCTTTATTCTCAAAAAGACACTGTTCCCTCTGACTTGAAACAAAATAAAAAGAATGAGATTCAATATATGGAGAAATAAATGGCCCGTATGTCGAACGCCTTGGCTTCAGTGAAATGGCGGGCTAATAACGCGGTTAGCATTCAACAGAGTAGAACGCAGCTTCACATAAAAGCTGAACTCTAACAGCATAAACAACGGCATAACAAACGGTAGTGGCACGTCTAGAAGAGGACAAACAGAAAAACATGACATTAGCATCATCTCTGTAACTTTGTCCACGGAAGATAATTCAGTTCAAACATTAATTACCGAACAATTTGGATTTTTCTCTCATGTGGCCATAGAGTCGTCTTCTCCACCAGGTCTCGGATCAAAAAATGTCCTTCTCTTCCGTTTTACCAGTTAGTGCCACAGTACATAAACAAGAGGTTTTTTTTTTCTACTTCCGGTAATTTTAGACCTCTGTGTAACAACAGCACCACATGCTGACAAAAACAAGAATTACAACCATCTGATGAAATAAAAGCAAAACATGGTTTACAAAATACATTTGACATGTACCCATTTTTCACCTGGTTACAAAAATATCACACATTGCTTGACATTTGTTGTTGGTCAAGCAATGTTAAACTATTTTCCCAGAATTTTAAGTACTGTGCCTTTAAAAAGTGTTCATTATCCTTAAACTTTTTCGCATTTTGTCAGGTTATACACAAACTGCAATGTATTTTATTGGGATCTAATGTGATAGACTGACACAAAATAACGCATAACTGTGAAATGAGAGGAAGGTGATTAATTTTTAATAATTTAAAACAGCTCAAACTTGTGTTGACAGATATTCCACCTGATCCATGGATGCCTGCAGTTCTTTCAGAGTTACCACTGGTCTTTTGGCTGCTTCTCTGATTAATGTTGTACTTGGCAGCCGGTCAGTTTAGGTGGCCTGTCATGTGTTACTCTATTTTCAGATAATGGATTGAACAGTTATCCTTGGGGTTCTTGGTATGCGGCTTTTTTTTTTTTTGACAGCACAACCTTATCCTTTACCTTTTCTGTTTTTCATTATATAAGTGGTGATCTGTCACTTAAAATCCCAATAAAAGACATTGTGTGTAAATGTATGGAAAAAGTTTAAGAAATGTATATAAAAATATGTAAGACAGTTGGTTCCCCTGACTGCTGAACTAGTAGTAGTTTGCCTTACTAGTTAAGGATTTAAAATTTAGAAATATTTATTCAAAGTGAAGTCAGATACAGCTTTAAGCTGAACCTCAAAATGTGCAATGTAAGCAGTAAATCAGCACGTCCTGATTCTTTATTTTGATTGATTTTTTTAACAGTCCTAAAAGGTTTTCTACTTTTACGGTTTAGTTTCTTGAAAGTTTTTAATAATATTTCAGTTGAGTCAGGTTTTCTTTTTCTTTGTTTTCATTTTCACTGTCAAGATACATCTACAGTGTAAGAAACCTAACTAAAATTTAAATAAAGAAAAACAAATGTTATAAGCATAAAAATTAATGTAAAAAAAAATTACAAATAACCTTTTGTCCTAAATAAGACCATCTGCAGCTACTTTACAAAATCTTTAGACTTAAGCTATTGCCAAAGTAATAGCCTAAGTCATTTTTTTGACAAAAGGAAAGCAAAAGTCATAATCCATTATTTTAGGAAGCTATATTAAGGTTTTATTATTATATAAGTTATTTTAACTTGGCGTGTCTAGCAGGAAGTTCAGCACCTTAATAGAAAATCCACAACACAACTGTGTGGTTTGACCATAAATTTGGTCAGATCTATTATAATAGATGCCAATATTCACTGGCCTCCATTTGAGATGTACAACAAAGAAAGCTTGGTTTGTTCATTCAAGACATCCTATGGAAAAGCAGTCCTTAATGAGCTTATAATGAGGGCTGTTTTAAATTTCCTTTTGCAGGTTATATCCGTTTCAAAAAAGGCTTCCAGGAGCGTTTTCCGATAGAGGATTACCTGGATCTGTTTGACTTGGCAGCCATCAACATCCAAGTAGGAATCAGTGGAAATTCATCTGGAGAACACCGTGCAAATGAGATCATAACAGGTAAAAAATGCATGCGTTTGTGCGTGTGTGTGTGTGCATGCATCTGGGCTTCTGTGTGTGTGGGCACGGGTTGTGGGGGCTGTGTGTCATTGTGAGTGGGTGAGGACAATTAGGAAAAGTTGGCGATTGTTGTATTTTAAATATGAAAGAATGTGTTCATTATATATTTCGGGAGTTTAACTGTTTGGTGGCAAAGCTTTAAATCCAGCTTGTTGTTTATTTTACAGCACAAGAGAGTTAATTTATGAGGCACACTTATTTCTAACTTTTGACACATCACATAAAACTCTTAGTTAAAAAGTGAGAAAGTGAGATGATAGTTTCAAATGGAAATACATTTGAGTGATTTTTACATAAAAGCACCCCTGCATGCAAATCAGAAAACAGACTGTAAGACAAAAACTGAAAAAAAAAAAAACATATAGTGAATACAGAAGAGTGGGAAGTATAAAACTGAATTCATCAAAAAAAAAAAAAAAGAGACAGCACATTAATTGAAAGCACTGGTGGAAAAAATAGTGCTTAGCATATTGCCTTTTAAGAGATTACATTAGACTGCATCATCACGTTTAAAAGCAGCCTCACTGAATTTAAGCAGTAGCTGGCTAGTTTTTTTAAAAATATTAACTATAATCTCTTTTTAAAATTTTTCACATAATAGTCAAGACGACTTTTCTGTCTCACATTCAAATGTAGGAACTCAAGTTCTGCTTCGCATGTTTGGTGACTATTTTAGCAGGAAGGTCAACATTTTACTGTTATCCTGACAGCAAGGAAGTATTGCTGGTGTTCTGTGTAAAAAGTATGTTAAACACTTTCAGTCAAATGCAGGATTTCTTCTTCAAGGTTATCAGTTTGTACTGAGTAGTTTACGGATCTCTGTAGATTGTTTTTACATCTAGTTTTACCTCGCCCTCTGGGCAACGAAGGTTGATTTTGTTTTCCTTTTCTGTCCTCGTTTTCATTGGAAATGAATAGAGGTACTCAAATTATTGAAGAAATAAATCTTCCTTATTAGCTGGGATATTTAATAATGTACAATAGGTCTGCCAAAGTAAGCAGCAAGAGTGTGAACAGACTCTCAATAAGCTCTGTCTGGTCACTTAACTCGCGCATTGTGGAAAAATACCCGCGGTCCCGTCCTGCAGGTCCCAAACAGAAGCAAACAGAATGACTGAAAACAGACAGAGCCAAGATGTTGTAACACCCAGGTCAAAGTTCACACCCCAACTGGATTGATATGAAGCAGTGGGATTTTGGAAAAGTCGTTCAGAGATAAAATTCTTCATGAACTGAAGCAATTTTGTCAAGAGGACTGATGATGTCATACAGAGAATAAGCATCATGAGGTGGTTCCACAGTTCACCGAGTCAGGGTGTACTTTGTTCCTCCTTGTAGTGAACCGATTATTGAACTGATTTGCCGGATTTGGAATTATAATTGAACTTTTACTGTACTTACCCTTTTGTAGTGAATAGACACTAATAAAAGTTTATTGCGTTTTTTTTTCTGGATTGCCTTCGAAATGTGCTGTAATTCGGGCTTTTTGTGGTGTCATCCACAGGGGAAGCCAGCGCATCGACTATGTGGGATAATCAAGCCTGGAGTTATCTCCATGGAAACGAGGAGCAGACAGAACCTCCGTTCCTAGCTCAGGACTTCATCCATGCAGTCCAGCCTGGCGCCAAGATCATCATAATGCTTAGGGATCCAGTTGAGAGGTGAAAACAAACTCATTCATTATAAAGACATTTTGCAATGTCCCATTTGTTGCAAAACAACAACAACAACAACAACAACAACAACAACAACTGTCCCTGCATCCGGTGCAGTTTAATGTCCAGTTTTCTCAGAACTCGGTTTGTTGTGTCCTCAGGCTTTACTCCGA
This sequence comes from Poecilia formosa, assembly GCF_000485575.1. Lineage (NCBI taxonomy): Eukaryota > Metazoa > Chordata > Actinopteri > Cyprinodontiformes > Poeciliidae > Poecilia > Poecilia formosa. The sequence continues at coordinate 3,061,279 of NW_006799951.1, forward strand.
CTACTTGTACTTTACCTTGGCCAATAAGTCTGCAGAGGATTTTCATCAGAAGGTGGTTGAGTGTGTCCAGTTGTTTCAGTCCTGTCTCTCTGAGAGGTCACTGCGATCATGCGTCTACAACACCAGCCTTTTCAACGCCATGCCGGTCAGCTATGTCCTTGCGTCGCTTTTTAGATGCTTTACATCTTTTCCCTCTTTTACAGCAATATTTACTGATACTGAAGAATTGTTCAAAAAATTCATTTATATTTTAATATCTCTATCTCTCCGCCTTGTAATTTATTTCCAAGAACAAACAGCAACAAGAAGTAACAATCATCCCCAGCTTGAAATATAATGAAGCCGCTCTTGCTTTGAAAGGAGAAATCTTTCCATCTTGATAAGTTCTAATTTATCAAACTCATCCCCTGGTCTCTCCTCCTTTTTCTCCGTTTCAAATGGTTGGTGACCCAAACAGCTACTTTGGAAGATTTGCTACATTGTAAAGCCATCGTAAGATCACTTGAGGAGAAAGATTAATAAATCACCATGAGATCCCATTTAAATCTGCTCTCCTTTCTAGAGGGACATAAAGAGCTGACAAATATGTAGATGTTCTAGTGACCTCTGGAGGCCACAGTGTGCTACAGCATATGCATTAAGGCCCTAGTCCTTTATTTGCCTATCTTGTAACCAAAAAATAGAAAAATAAAAAAATTTCAGCAACACAATAAGGAATTTAATGTCTTTTTTCAAATTAGTTTTTATAGATATATCCTGTCATCTGATGAAACTAAAATGTGGTTGACCATAATGTATGTTGTTACATTTGGAGGAAAAGTGAACACCTGAAAGCTTGAGAACAACACTGCCGCTTTCAAGACAGTTGGCATAATGAGGAAATATTGAATCTGAAATCAGGCAGGAAGTTGCAGTTCTGGCACAAATAGTCTTCCAAATGAACCATGTGTCCATTTGGAAGACCAATAATACAACCAAAAAGTTCAGATCTTAATCTCATAGACAATTTGTGAACGTAGCCAAAAAATTGAGTTGTCACTTTCATCAAACTTCAAAAAATGAAATTTCTCACATTATTCTGACATTTAGCAAATTTAAATCATTTTGGTGAACCTGACTGACCTTGATAAACAAAGGTCGTCTTTTAATACTAAATTCCTGGTTTGTAATTTAAAAGGATGATAACATTATTTTAACAGTGCTGGATTATGGTAGAAACTAAAACATGTAGCACTTCTTGTATTTTTCTATATTGAACTTATTGAGATAAAACAGTCTTTACTTTTAGAGTGAAACATCCCAATTCTCCTGTCCTAGATAAAGCAAATTATATAAAAATATTGCACTTCCATTAACTATTTAAAAGGGTTTGCGGCCACAGGTTGTCCTTTCAAGCATTGACACAAATCAACCCTGAATGCTCATGATTATTGCAGTGAAGGATGTTAAACAGTGCAGCACTACAGTATTGCTGTAGATTTTAATTATGCAGATATGCAGCACTGATGCTTTATTCTCTGCTAATGCTCTTCAAACTCTCCTTAAAGAGCTGAATTCTTCATAAAACTAATTTAAAATATGTTTTAAAGTGTTTAGCCTGACACATCAACACACCGCAGGATTTTTATTGTGCGTCTTTATGTTGGTTTTTGCTCACAGGTGAGACTCACACTGGGAATGTACTTTGTTTTTGTCCTGGACTGGCTGACTGTTTTCCAAAGAGAGCAGATTCTAGTTCTTCAACTGGAGGACTACGCAGCCAACCTCAGAAAAACTCTCAAGACAGTTTTTGATTTTCTCGGTGTGGGTATGTGACGTCTATCGTTCGTTTCTGGGAAGGTTTGTGTGTCACTCGTTACAAAATATCCTCATTGGCTCTTTGTTTCTCCACTGTCCCCGCAGGCCCGCTGTCAGAGCAAGTGGAGGCGTCGCTGACCAAACGTCCAATGTCCAATACGCGCCGGGCGAAAGACAGGATCCTTGGTCCCATGCTGCCAGCAACCAGGAACCTCCTCAGTCAGTTTTACCAGCCATTTAACAGTAAACTGGCCAACATTTTGAACAAAAAGGCTTTCCTCTGGAGTTACAGCTGAAGCAGCCTGAGCAGGAATGAAATCGAATGGAGTTGAGAGATCGGAGAGAAATGTGACAGCAGACTGCAATGAAACGCCTGAAGTGAACCTACAGTGAAAGAACTGATGCTCACGGCTCTTTGAAAGCAGGACACTTCAAGTCAATATGAAAATGAGGTAAACAAAGTCTCATGTCACAAAGTGCATTCTTAAGAGTCCGTGCAACAAACAACATGCCTGAATAGTTTCCACCTAATTTATAACTGAGAAGAACGAGTTAAGTGTCTTGTGCTGTAATAGTTTGTTTTGAACATGTACAAATAAACTGAATTTGTTTCGTTTTGTTTATGTCACATTTGGTTTTAGGTTTGAAAAAAACCTAACATCAGGGGATTGTAATAAAAAAAAATCTGATTTTCATATTGGACTGCATATTTTCTGTTGTGGATTAAATAAATAAATAAATAAATAAATAAATAAAATGAACAATAGTGAAAAGAAGGTCATATAAAGTGAAACATTAAAACTGTAAACAGGAAACTGAAGAACAGACTGTGATTTTAAGTGGATTCCACAATATTAGCCAGTCTATTTCATGATAAAGATTAGTACACAATTTTGATCAGAGACAACCAGCTGAGGTTAAAGGAATTAAAACCGTGAGACTACAGCTCTTATGGATCCACTGTAGATTTCTGTTTGGTGTTGTTTAATAATGGGTCTCCGTTCACATTGTATGTCCTTTAGCATTTTCAAGGTTTTCAGCGTCTGTTCCCTTCTGAGTAGAGTTTGGGTGTTCTGCTTATGTATGCATGGGGTCTTTCAGGTTTGTCCAGTAAATTAAAGTGTGTTTGTGTGTCTGTGTTGCCCTGTGGCCTGTCCAGTGTGTAATGCTTACCCTGCCTCACATTCATTGAACTCTCACCACCAGGATTTGGCAGGAGTGTGTAACTTTGAACTGATCAGGCTTGTTCACAAGGCCTTTAGGATCTCAGTAAAATACTAAACATGGTTCCGGATGATTGTTCATTTGTTAATGTACATGATTTATTTCGTAATTTGGCTCAAAGATTAGGTAATTGGAAATATTAAACAGTCCTTTTCAACTGTTTAATATTTTCAAGGTTTTTGAATTCTGGTAAAATGTGTTCACATCATAGGACCTGGAATCTACAGATGTAGAAAGACAGACTAAAAAAAAAAAAAAAAGTAGCTAAACAGCCTATTAAAGGTTGTGGAATAACGTCAGTCCCTATAGAGTGAAATGTGAAAAGAAAGGTTGCAGGTTTTGTTGTTACTGACATACATGAAAGAACAGACAATGAACACAAGAGGGCACTAAAATACAGATCAAAGCTAAACATTCACCACACATCAGAAAACATTGCTGATTTTATTGTAACATTTATCTACATATTAGAAACTTGACTCTTTCTAGTAAAAAAAAACACACAACACTTAAAACACATAACATATTTCTATTTGACAGTTATTGTCTTTTATTTTTATTTCTCTTTGCAGTCTAGTTCACAGATCTAGATCACATTTATCTTTGTACACATCTAGGTAAAAGGCTGAAGGCTTTGTTAAAGCACGTGCAATTCAAATTATTTCAACATGAAAAATAGTTCATAGCTTTTCCTTTATTTTGTTTCTATGAAAAAGAAGAGCGTGGACACAATAGGATCCACTGCTGCTTGTTTGTTTAAAGCCTCATGAAGAAAACCTGCATTTTCCACAAGAATGGTTCAAGGACGTCCATCAACAAGCAAAGAAAATTACTAGATAACAGAGAACAAACAGTGTCTGTTTACTGTACTATTTATTTATAATGTGAATGGTGTCATGGACAACATGTCAGCCAAACTACTGAGAATTACTGATTGCCTCCTTCGTGTTATGTCTGTAATAATCCTGTTCAGGAATTTTAAAGAGATCAAAATGTTTGAGGTTATCAAAATTTCACACTTTCTCACTTATCTTAAGTGAGGAAGATGTGATCTGGAAGATCAGAGAAGTTCAGGAGAGAAATTTAAAATGTAAACGTACTGTATTGATCCCAAAGGGAAAAATGATTACCTAAACAGGTACATTATTGACGGATTACATGATCAATTACATAAGATTGTCTGGGCAACGTGTTTCTTATAATCTCCGGAAAATGTGTGTATGTGTGGAGAATTTCCAATACTGTCTTATCTTCTGCAAGCGCTTCCTGCCAGGTTTGACCCAGCCTTTGTGAAAGATGCTGGTGCACAGCTAATTTCTCACACACTCCTGTCGCTCCAAACTGTCACTCAGCGTAGCATTCATAAAAATAAAAAAAGAAAGCAATAGCTGTCCTTTTTTTTTTTATTAAGTCAGAGGGTTAGGGTGCCATATAACATGTCTGTGCACATGGTGGTTATGTAAGTGAGCAAGAAGATGTGGTGAAGTGGATGGGATGTTGTTATGATTAACTCATTTTCCTTTTTCTTTATCTCTATATATATAGAGAAAAACAACCACAAAATTATTTACAAGTGGCAAGTATAGTTGTAATCAGCCACCTAAAAATTGTTAGCGCCTGATAGCTTGCAGGAAAAAATACTTGACATTACAATTTGTTCTTGTCTTGGATGCAATGCACAGCATCATCAGTCTGAAGGTAACAAATCCACAGAGAAGATGTGTTCAGGCTGGCTGATCATTGTTTTCTCAGCCACCTGTTTCTCTGCAGAGCTCCAAGAACCCAACAGAAATTCACAATACTGCTCAAACCTTTGCCTTCATCTGAAACCTGTCAAACCAGGAGATACGCTTAATAAAAGAATCACAATACGTTTTGAAAATAAAAAAATAGTATAGATGTGAAAAAGAAAAACCTCCAATAAGGAGATCCACTGTTGACCCTGACTGAGAGTAAGAGCTATACTTACACCAGAGATTATTTAAATATACTTTTACATCTTCTGGTCATTCCCTTCTTTTCTCTTTTACTCTGAAATCAGATTTCACTTATATTTTAACTCTCGGTATACAGTTGATATACACTTGGTATACTTCACAGGTGGAATGATTTCCTTAAGCTAGCAGGCTTCCCTATTTTTTCCTCTAAATGCAAACTAAGCTATTTGTAAAAATGGCTATTATCTTATTCTACTGCATTAATCTGATTTTGCGTCTAAACCTCTTTGGGTCCGTTCAGCTGGAGGAGAAAACAGGTAATTGAAGCTCTAAGCTCTCCTCAGCCCAGTGATTAGCAAATTATCTAAAACTGCAAGGGATATAGATCATTAGTCCAGCAAAAACTCAAAGCAGCTGAAGGAGGTAAAATGGATGTAGGAGCAGAGGAAATGTTCTGATAAAGGTGATTTTTACCTGTTTTGGCGTATTTACATTATGTATTGGTCAGATGTTTACACCTTTGAAAATATATTTAAAAATTAGACTTTATTCAATCTTTATTGAAGAAATACCCAGGGGCTTCCACTGAAAATTAAATGCTCACATTTTCAGGATATCCAACAAACAGAACTCATTACTCAACTCAAAGCAGCTGAAATTCAATTCTTCTGCAAAGATTCGATCAGTTCTGAAGGCAAAATGGGTTCTGACCTGGAACTTGCAAGATTTACCCTAATAAATCCCCTGATCAGAGTTTATAAATTGAAGCTAAAGGTAATTAAAATGGGCTAGATTATGTAGATTGGAATTACTTGGGACTGCATGGCATCTAATCCACTACAAATTTAAATAGTTTACTTGTACTGAGCTGAGCATGTTAGTTGCTGATAGGACTGATCTGAACCTAATGTCTGTTCTGTGTGTTTGTGTGTGTTTAGGCACGTGGAGCTGGCCATAGACTTTCCTCCGATTGAAATAATTTCAGTCGTTTTCTGCATCTAAATATTTCAAATATGTATTTTGTAAAACAGATCTTGATGATGGCAAATTAGATATTTTTTAAGAAAAAAAATAATTTATCTTTCATAACACTCATTTTTAATTTAGCATTGACATAAGCATCAGTCTTCAAAACATGAAGTAAAGACAGCTGGTACTATGACTAATCCAGCTCAATTAATCCAATTAGATGACAGTTCACCCTCACAGTGATTAGACAAAAAATCTCTGACTTGAGGCTGAATCACTCTTATGAACGTAATGTTCCTGCTTTTTGGTCCTTGAGTCTTACATGTTAGGACTAGATGTTCTCCAAAAAACAGTCTGTTGCATTTCATGAGAAGATTCATCTAGAGAAATATGAAAAAATATAGTATTTTGAACAGTTAGCAAGTAAACGTTTAGTTTTAACTTTAGCTCTTTGCTGTATTATAGTGCATTGTTTAATCTTTTAAGTAAGTCTGGACTGGTTTTCAGATTTTGAATTTTACCTCCCATTTTTCCCAATTAGATAAAAGTCTGTATTACCAGATGGAGAAGGACCAGCTCTCAATTATAAGAGATTCAGTTCATCATTTATGATTTGAGAGTGAACCTCCCCATCATGAAAAAGATTGATTAGTCAATGTTTGTTATTTAGCTTATTTTTGTTTGCTTCTTGTCTTTAACTTTTATATAAATAATGCATTTACCATACCATACCATATTTATTTATAAAGCACTTTAAAACAACCACAGCTGATACAAAGTGCTGTACATCAAAACGCAACATAACAATAAAAAAATAAAAACTTACAGTTTAAAAACAAAAACATAAAATTTAAAACTAGATCCCGCTGGAGTTGAAAGCCAAGTAAAATAGATGGGTTTTAAGGCGAACTTTAAAAGTGGACAGTGAAGGGGCCTCTCTGACCTGCAAAGGCAAGTCGTTCCATAACTTAGGACCCATGACAGAGAAATTCTAGACATTTAGTTCTAGATTATGTTGAGCACTAGTTCTTGTTCATTTTTCCTGTTTTCTTAAATTGAAGTATTGTTTAATTTCTATTTTGATTTCAAAATAAAGCATATTCCTTAGGAATATAGTTTTTTTTTTAATATACTAACATATTGAAGAGTTTTCCCTCTATAAAGGTGAAGGATTCATATTTAAAATTTAATAGACTAGGTAGATGATTGAACCTTAATCACACTGAAGACTGTGACAAATTAAAGAAATAACAGCTTTACATATTTTAGCAAGATAAACAAATGCACCTTCACTGTAGTTGACGAGATGGAGAAACATTTCAACTCATCTGATAAAATGATTATGATGATGATTTTCATTCTGTGGGAAAAAAACTGGTTACAAGTCAGCTTTGTTTTTCTGTTTTTTTTTTTTAGTTATTAGTGTCTTAATATGATTTTTCCTTGTTCTCATGTGTAGGCTAAAGGACCAGCTTTTACCTCAATAACCATCAGCAGCAACACAAGTTGGAAACGTTGAGCAGCAGAATTTTACGCTTCCACAGACAGTAAAGGGCTGATGGAGATAAGTCCGTGTGTACAACAGAGCCCAGGCAGAGGCAATCAGTCATGGTTGAACTCTGCTATGACTTCAATTTCAGGGAGAGGAAACTCATCCCACTATCTCATTTGGTTGCACAATAGGGCAGCCTTCTGCAGGACTCAGTTGCTTTCCCAGTAAAATAAAAATAATAAATAACTAAATAAATCTAAATTTTGCAGAATTATTTCAAACTACTAACCCGTGTGGACAGGATACGTGAACACTTGCATTTATTGCTGAATAAATAGCATGACCACAACCCTAGATATTTTATTTTATTTGAAAAAAAAGTTATCAACATCTGCTTAAAATAAAATCTGAATTGTTGATATATTACAGTAAAATCCATCCATCCATACACATGTTTGTGTATTTGTGGAGGATCGCGGGGGGGAGGGGGGGGGTTGGGAGGATGAGCTGAATAAAGCAAAGATGACCTTGTCTTGTTTTATGAGGAGGGAGGGAAAAAATAATTATTAGTTACTTCCTATAACCATTTTTAAAATGCACATAAAGTAAAATATTTTTTCTGTTTAGTTATGATCAGCATATAGTGTTTTATAAAATATGTATAAATATATTATATAATGCACACTTCACTGCATACTTTCGCATAGAAAAACCGTTGCTCGTTACAGGTTCTCAGCTGGACACTGTTTGTTTATGAGATGCATCATTAGAGGGCTAATGAAACACCTTACTGTATAGTTTTAGTCGCGAAAAATCTTAACCGCAAACAGGCCAGTCAAGCATGGATAATGTGCTTGTGTGGTCATGCTGTTATGGGTAATGCCTAATTAGTCCTGCCGTTGTCCTGTCGATCACCTCACAGACCTCCAAGGAAAACATTAGGCTTATAAAGATATTGAAATAGAAAAACCTGTGTACCTTTCTCAGAAATGCATCAAAGCATCAGTAACACCTCCACATTTCTGCACAGATACCCAGTCCTTGGTGAGTGGTAAGGTCAACACCAGCACTGCAAAAAAAAAAAATGCTACATCTTTTACGGGTAACTGATGGACTTCTAATCTTTCATCATATATTTTCAAGAAGTAAAATTAAAAGCCAGGTCTCCTCGGATAACAGATTTTTTTTTTTTTTTTACTATTTCATATTTCTATTTCCAGAAAGCCGTGCCAGGTTACAGTTATATACACAGCTGAGGTCTGTATGCACAACTGTTTTGTGTTGTGATTAAAGTGACCTGGATGTGCAAAGGTCACATCCAACAGAGCTGACCAGTCTTGGTGACACTGGTGATTGCGGGCTCAGTTTTACACCCGGAGGTGTCATGTGGATGATAAAAATCCCCTTCATCTGAATGTGTTGGCCCAACACAGATTTCATATATTGTTCTCCTTTTTTAACTATATACAATCTGAATCAGTTTAATCTTTGTGCTTTAGCTCAGTTTGTTCAAAAATACATCTCAGCAATAATAACTAATTATCAGTGATTGCGTTGAAGCTCGAGCAAGAGGCACTGCACTACGCATCTTTCTGCTGGATGCGAGGGACAAACAAGGAGATTTAATTTATGACACTAGCGAGAACAAGGCTACTCCATTTTGTGACTGTTGAGTTTTTAATAAGAGCTTCAGAGAACATTTGTTGTGGTAGACTGGACTTCTTAGGAAGAGTTTTTCTTTTTTGTCTCTCTTCATTGTCAGCTGTCTGAGCCTGCAGCACTTATTCATGTTTACAGGTTCACTCTGTCTGACTCTAGAGAGGAAGAGAGCCAGAGAAGGCAGTAGTTTGGGGCACTAGTGATGCTGCAAAGCAAAGAAGTGCTGCATGACTACTGGGCGAGTGCAACAGCTTCTCTATGGACTGAACCACTGACCCACCAGCTCATCTGCCCACTGGGGAAATCCCCAGTAGTTCTGTATTGCTGCTGTCAAGTCATCAGCTCTATCCAGCCAAATCTACAATAGGATGATTCAGATGAAAGCATATTCAGGTGTTAAATTGCAAAACTTCACAATAACGGACTTCATTTTTTTCTACCAGGTGAAATCATATAAGTTGCTAAAGTTTTTTTTTTTTTTTTCCAAAACCCTGTTACTTCTCAGGCTCACTTAAATTGACTGCTTACTGGATTTCATTGTAACTTATTTATTAGGGTCAAATGATAAGCATCTGCTCTGAAGTGTAGCTGCAGAAATAACTGAGTTTTGCACGTTCTTGCAGAGGAGCAAATGATGCAGCCATGGTTTCTATAACATCATCTATATTTTGTTTTTTATTTGTACAGTACATTTTGCATCCAACAAATACCCAAAACACTTTTAGATTTTTCTTAGTCATTCTTGTCTTGTGTTCCCACGTGACATGAAATCTCCTTTCTTTTTCTGCAGGCATGTTCATTTGACCTCTGTGAGAGAGGCTTATTCATGTGTAAACCACAATTCTCCAGAAAGTGGTCCCATTGTGTTTGCATCTTTTCACTGCTGAGGTTTTACTAATGAAATGACTCGATGGATTTTCCCTAAGCCGAGGGCTCTCAGACGGCTAAAACGATAATTGCATAGATTTATCTCCTTCTCTCTGCATAGATTCCCAACCCCATCAGTTGGACTTTTTTTTCCCTCTGTCTCTCTCTCTTTTAAAGACGGTTTCCTTAAATTCCTCTTCTGGTTTTCCTTGCTGGTCGACATGACAAGTTGTAAGACAGGAAGCAGACATATGTGGTCAGTGAAGGACGGTCACATCCTAATGTGAATGCCAGTCTCTCCAGTGTTGAATCTTTTCTCTCAGGGTGTGAAATGTTGTCTGTGAAAATATATTGTTAGTGAGTGGTGTCTTATCTTCTGCTTTAACCTTTTGTGAGCATAAATGGCTTTAAATATGACACGCTTTTTCTGTGTCAGTTTGAAAATGCCTGTCTTGGGTTTGAATTATTGCTTGCTAAGATTTTAAATGGCACCCGAAGACAGATTGGGTGTCTTTGACAGGATGGTTATCACACACATTCTTCAGTGCAGCTCAGAAAGATAATGAAAGAGACTGAAATGTCTGACAGATTTATTTTACAGGATCACTTTACAGCCTGGGGTTCATCGGGTGTTTCAGGGCAAATCACCAAAAACACCATGGTGTTTTGATTTGATAGAGAGGAAATATATTTCCAGAGAAAGCCCTGTGACTGAAAACATCAGTGGTCCAGAAATAAAAAACAAAACAAAACAGAATTTAAGTGGATTTTGAACTAATTGCTCCAGTTCAAAATCAATATGAGAATTATATCATGAACGCCCCCCAACAAATTAATGATTTCAGCATGAACTGACTCACTTTGAAGCGTGCTGGGAGTTTGTATGCAGAGCTGCATGAGCGCAGAGGGAGGCACAAGTCTGAATATGTGCTTTGTATACTTGGCAGGATGGGAAAACATGGGCAGCATGCAAACTGGAGACATGAAGGTCAGTAAAGACGCAAACACCCAAGACAGAATTCGTTGTGCTGGGCATCACAGGATTCAGATACGTTTAAGACTTTGAACACCAAAAATGAAGCTAATGGGGTTCTTAGGTCAGATTTTGAAGTTTTGTAAGTCTCTTATGAAACGGTTGAAAATGAAAAGACAAATTTGGGTGGCCTTTTTAAGCAGCAAATCTTCCTGATGAACTCAAGCAGCACTTCATCACCTTTGAGGTCAGAGATCAGGGTCCCTCTTCTCACTTCCTGATATGCGGAAAACATATTCGAGCCATCTAACTAAACTGGACTTGTTATACAGGTGTCACTTTGTCATGCCATGGAATCCACTGAACTCAATCAGTCCAAAATGCTTGTAGAAGCAGAATGAATGCGTGCAGGTGCTGGATTTTAACCTGGGGTTGGATTAGGACATCCCTGAGTCGTAAAGCTGCACTTATTTACAAAAAAATAGGACAAAGTTTGCTGATATTAAACTTTTCAAAGCAGCCGATGAAACACTGGATAAAAAAGCCAGGGGAGACCTTAGAAGCATGTTTCTACACAGTGCCTACTCTTTCACATTAATGAAAAAAACAAACAAACATATAAACTGTTTAGTCTTACTGATTTTAATGAAATTATCTAAAAGTTTACCATTAAAGAATTTGGTGGTTCAGATACAATGTTGGCTGTGGTCACTTTTGATAAAGCGTTTCCTGTTTTTCTTCTAGGTAAAACGCTCGCCGCGATTTTCCCCACTGCTGTATTTCCTGGTCATTAAGCAGGTGGTTGGAGATGACTCACTCTGAAGACTGAAGCCACAAACATCCTGCTCTCATTACGCAGCGGAAGCAGAGCTCTCCAAACAGCTGGCAGGACCACCAATCTATTATTATTACACAGCATCTGTCAAAATTCTCTCAACATGGAGCTGAATTTGCCATAAAAAGGTATTTTATTGTTAGCAACAAGTTCATCCGATGACAAACTGGTGATCCTGACTTTCATTAGTCTTGGTAAACTGAAGTTTGCATAACACCTTCTAATACAGCAAAACAGCAGGAATTGTACTAAAAGAATAGACTTGAACATTTCTAAGATCTTTTTATTTTTTGAGAAATTAATACTTTATCATGGCTTTCACAGTATCAGAATTTCATTTAATCACATTTCTGAAATGGTCTTGCACAAATATTTTCTCTGTGATTCAGGGCAGTGTTTACTCTGCTGCTGCCACAAAGTGATGTAGCAGAGTGGGCTTCGATTATCCCAATATTCAGCAGTTGACTTGAACTGCATTTAGAAATCAGGGAACGTAGATTTAAAGCACTTCAAAAACAAAGGTCTTCATCTGCCGAATATAGTCCTCAGGTTTTCTGACATGAATTGGTTCTCTCTTTGAAGAAAAAAGAAAAAAAATGAATTGATCTCAAGACCTCAGATTTGTCTCAGATTTGTAAGTGAACTTGTTGATTTAAACAGTAATGAGTTCATGTAGTTTGTCATCAATTAAAAAAAATGAATAGATTAAACAGAACAACTTAACAACTGACTAAAAAAGTACTTACTGAAATTATTCATCATAAATACAGTTAATAAAGAGTAAATAATGATAATAATAATCATAATAAGCATCAGCAGATGCTTGTATCTGTGTGCAGCTGGATAGAGGTGTTTTTCTTTGTGGATATCTTTGATTTATTCAGTTTTGATTAATTTTACAGAGCAAGAATATTTGTTCATAGAGGCATTTTCAGATAAGCAAAGATTCACACAGAAACAAAGTGGCTACTTCTCCAACCTGTCCTGACATACCTAGCCAAACAAAATATCCAAATATTACAAAAGTCACCCAGCGTGCTCACCACTACAAACTGGTTGAAAGAAATCCACCACCAAGTACTGTTGAGATTTGCACCTGCTCACAAAAATAAAGTGTTAATCTATAACCCATCAAGTTTTGCAAATGAAAATAGCTAAATCAAGCAAATATTAAGATCATTTTCACTCTCTCACACACATCCATAAAACAGTTGCAGTTTTGTGGAGACGTCAGCTCAGACTATCCCCTCGCCCACAGTGCCTCAGGGGGTAGCACGCAGAGCAAACAAGTGAGTAACACAAGTGAGACCAATGCTGCACCGGTCAGTCAAACGGTGATTAACTATGAGTCAATACAGCATAAAGCCACAGATCACGTTCATCCTCAGAGGAAGGCATAGGACCTCCATCAAGGGAGATCTGGGGTTAGACAACACCTTCTGGACTACAAGCAATGCCCACTAGTAATCAACTCAGCTTTTGAGTCAGAAAGACAAACATCTACAAAACAAAATCCATGTCACCTACTGTCAAAGCAAATTCACAGTAGCCAGGCAGGTGCCTGCCTGACAAAGCAACGCCATTCCGGCTGAAAACATGTAGCGCCTCATGGCTGCACCAGCAGCACAAAGACACTGATCAGAGGAATGATAAGCTGTCCAGTGCCCAGATGCTTCAGACCCCTTCATCACTGATGCAGATGAACAAGCTCCTGAAACAAAGCTTACCTTGACAAACTTCCTAGACAGATGGCTGGAGTGTAACACACCTGCCATGCAATCAGTGTAATATTTGTCTGACATTTCTACTGAGGACGTAGACATGTGGTGCAGGCTTTCTCCTTATGGCTGATTACACATGATATTAGAACTGAATCACTTCTTCTTCATTGTTTACACTTGCAGAATATTAACAATAAAAAAAGAAATTATTAATTAGTGAGTGATATATTCTCCACTACTCTGTCACAACCTGATTTGGTTTATTTGGTGATTCCTCCCTGAGATGAACAGGGGAATTTTCAAAACCTGTCTTACAGTGAACCTGTGAATTATATTTAATTTTAGGTTAATTCTGTGTCAAAACACACATTTATACATGATTTAATGTGGATAGCAAAATTACAGATTAAATAACACTATGACCACGGACAGGTGAGATGAAAAACATTGATGACTTCTCATTTTGGCACCGGTTAGACCTTGACGTGGACATTTTGTTCTGAAAGCCACGTTGTGGCGACTCAACAACTGTAAAACCGCAGCTCTTGTGATGTGTTGTGGTCAGTATCTATACGGTCCAAGGAAGGAAGGGTCACAGGGTCATCGGCAACAAAGACTCACTGAAGTATGTAGACAACAAAGATCTCCTGATGTGGCCTCGTCCGGCAGAATAAAATAGTTTTTTACTGTCAACTAAAGTTGTTACACACACACGCACGCACGCACGCACACACGCACGCACGCACACACACACACAACTCTTTGATGTTAACACTATTGTACAGGATCCACATGCCATCTTATCCTTACTTAATTCAGCATGTAGAGGACGTTTAGTGAAGTTTAATCAGGTTATTCTGCTGTTCAAATTGGCAGTCTGAGTCTCTTCTGTAACCCACCAAACCGGGGTCACAAGTTTTGAAAAAGCAATTTCTTAAAACTATCCAGCCTTTGTCCCAACAGCGAGAACTCAGCATTCTGATTAAGGAAATGATCCATCAGTTTTTGTTTGTGCAGGCAAATGCTACCCCTAAATCACTGCAGCAAGGGAGTAAGGCAAGAAAAACAATCTAAGATGCAGCATTCCTGGACGAAAATAGATGGTCTTTATTTGGGCAATCTGTACGCAGTCTCAGTCTGCTTGCTCGAGGGCACAGGGGAGCTATGACATTTGAGTTTAACATTCCCATGATTCAGATTATTTGAGAGCACTTGATCCATTATGTTTACTGGAAGACATCCTGGATGTTAAAGGATCACGTGGACGGAAAACAAGACAGGCGAGAGAGAGAGGAGCCTTGCAGTGTGGTGTATTCGCAATGGCTGTGCGTTTCATCGAGGCCAAGCTATCTGTGATGCTTTATCTCGTGTAGTATGAAACTTATTCCTGTTTAATGAGCAAAACCTGCAGAAGTGCTCTGCTGGACTTTCAGACGTTAAAGAGACCACGCCGCTCGGCGTTGTCTGTGTGGAGGAGGATTTGTAACACATTGAGTTCAGTGTTGCTGCCGCTGATTAAAGGAAGATGCTGCACATGACTGACTCCAATTACTCTGGAGGTCTGACTGCCAATTTATTTTTCACTGAGCTAATTTGAAAGCACAAATATCAAATAGCTGTGAAAGCAAGTCGTTGCTGCTCATGTTGTTCAGACTGAAATTTTTAACTGCATAACAAATCAGTCACTTTACATAGATTTAAAGTAAGAGTGTTTTGATTTGTGTAGAAAAAAAAATGCCTTCTGAAGCTCCACTCTGACACTTCTTTTTTTTTTAAAATCATGTTAACCCAAATGCACAAGGTTGTAGAGACTGCACTAATCTCTAATAAAGTCTAATAGTAGCCCTTTAGTAAACCGAAGTGTAAAGCGCCCATTGATTTCTACTTAAAGATGACATTGATCCTTGGAGACCTTTTCATGCACTTTATGTAAGGAGTAAAATCTCGTTGTTCAGGTGGCATGAACTAAACCTCCACTCTCGTCTTAGTTTCCTTACTCCTTCGGTTTCTTGTGCTTCCCACACTCCGTGCCTTAATGATAAGGGCGCAGCGTTTTATGTACGGCAGATTTCCGTCTGCTTCTCACCCACACGCTGCGTCTCTGAGGGAAATGTCGTCTACGCACACCTCCAGGCAGGGGATCCTTTCAAACTTTCTGAATACTTCCTGCTAATTGCTCTCGGTTGGTGTGCTCTGCTGTGGAACAGCTGAGTTTTTACCCAGTAATGAGAATTACTGGAGGCAGGTGTGACTTCTGACAAGTATCACTTTATCTTTTAATGTAATTGCATTTTATTTATGCAGAGTGCGACCACGTGAAAATGATGCGTTATATTCATAACAAATAATAATAATAATAATAATAATAATAATAATAATAATAATAATAAAATATCCCCATGCTTACCTCTGCCTGGCTTTCTTAGCTGTGTTTATTTTTAGCTTGCTCGCTGTTCTGCAATTAAAAAGCGTTTAGCTTTGGATCATAATGGTTCTGTGGAAAGGCTTTGTTCTGCTGCCAAGTTAACAGCGGTAATTATTAAATTATTTTGTTCTCTTAAACTTAATCAGCGTGGGAGAGAAGAGACCTCGGCACACTTATATGTAAGTAATGCATTTGCTCAAATTCATTAAAGCTATCTCTTTCTCTTGTCCATCATTAAAATTGCAATAAAAACACGTTAACTTGCAAAGGAAAACCACTGAGCTTTTAAAATATCAAAATGCACAGCATTTATTGCATTATTATCACCAATGCATTTAGCAAAAAATCAGACACAGTTAGACAAAAATAAATAGCTTTTAAGCCTTTTTGAAGGCTCCATACTGTCACAGTAACAACATGCTGTTTTCCCAGTGTTGTCAAAAATAACTAACGTTTTACATTATAGATATAACTCAGCCCCTCTTGAGATGCTTGAGCTGGAATGTCACTTAACTCTAGTTGCTACCACATTCAAATAACATTTCATCGTACAGAACCTGCACACTTATTGACACCCCTATTAAAGACTTGTAAGAAGGCTTCAGATATATTTATCTTGTATTGCAATAGTGTACAATTACACTGGAAAAAAAAAACTGCTGTCAACTCAAGTACCTTTTTTTTCACTTTCTCAAAAATGCTTTTTTTTTAGTTTGGTTTTTTAACAAATACACCAGTGCCAAACTTATTGGAATCCCCCCCAAAATTATTTTTGTTGCAATTCGATTTTTATTTATTTTGCTCAGAGTTCATTTATTCATCATTACATTTTTGTTTTTGAAGAGTAAGAGGTGACACTGAATATTGTTTGTCTTTGCTTTTCCTTAAAAATGGAAAAACAAGAGAACATTCCACACACAGGGGGAAGAATAGTAAGCCAGGTGAAAAAGTTAATTGCAGCAAAGTGTGGGAAAGCACCCTACTGAGACTCTTTAAGGCCTGGTTTCTCTTCTCACAGGCGAGGGAAACTTAATAAACTGCGAGGAATCACAAACTTCTTAAAGTACCAGGACTTTTTAGATAAAAATTGGATGACTTTTGCCAGAAAACTGAAAATAGCTCATTGTTTACATATGACATGACACTGAGACCTATTTATCTTAGCTACTCCTAAAAAAGAGGGAAAAGAAAATATTTCTTTCCACACATTGAAGAGCGATGGTAAGGGGGGAAAAAAGCTCACTGTTAGAATTATTGCAGTATAGTGTGGGAAAGCACATCATACTTAATGTGAAGCATGGCAAAGGACCAGTCATGCTGTGGTCCTGTTTCTCTTCCAAAGGCTGTAGGAACCTTGTTAAAGTGTATTTATTCTAAATCTCTTTGGAAAATATAAGGATATTTTCTACAAAATCTATTTGTCCTTGCTAAGTAAAACTAAAAATGAGTATGCTAAAATCTTTCAGCATGAGGATTATCCAAAATTTCTGACCAAATCAAAACAAAAATTGCTTAACAGACAAAATCAGTCTAATTTAAATTGCCTTTGGGATTAATAAAGTAGTTCTGAATTTGAATTTCATGGCAACTTCAGCCCCCAGGCATGAATACAGTTGAAAATAGAAGACTAAGGGCTTTCCCGTTGGCAAAAAGAGGTTAATAAGTGTAACATCAGTGTTTTTGTTCCAAAAAAATAATAATTTGAGAAGTTTTAACTACACTAAAGATAATTTATCAAAAGATTACGTTAAAGGCTTTTCACAAGTATTAAACAGGAGAATCAACAAGTGTAGAAGGAACTCTGATTTCAACAATGAGGCTGCATCACAAAATACGGTATTCAACCAAACAACAAAATACTGAGAAAGTGTTTATAAGGTCCCATCTGTTGTGTTTTGATTAAACTAGAATTTGTCATCTAAAAGGCACTTCATAAGTTACACCTTACAGTCACAATATGCAGGGGTTTCAATAAAAACCCTCAGTTTAGTGCACAATACCACTGCTGTACTTTCTGTGGACAGCAAATTCTCCAACATAATAATAATAATAATAATAATAATAATAATAATAATAATAATAATAATAAATTGTTACTGAGGTAAAAGATTTATTTGACAGAGTCATACAAGTACTGGACTAATCAGTGTATTTTCAGACTGTATAAGTACATAAGAGCCACTATGGTACAAGAAAATACTCCTGCAGAGTTCATCTCTCTAATATTAGAGCAATGGGGGACGTATACCCTGTAGTTACCATAAAAGACACCCTGTCTTTTAGTGAAAGTGTTGCTTTCTTTATGCTATTTTCACTTGCAGCAAATTTAACATGAAGCTACAAAGCTATTGGGAAAGTAATGCCATGATAATCTATGCATAAGTTAAAGAGCTACCCTTGTTTTCAGAGCTAAAATTGCAGACAGCGTTAAAACATCAGAAATTTGTATGCATGTTTTTACATGTACATGCATACACATGCACCACATGAACACATTCCACACTGTGATCAAGACATGGACAAAAGAACTTCCTCATAGCATTACATTGAGTTAACGTATTGTACTCCACAGACTGTGCTCTTGAGATTGTGAAAATAAAATTGACACGACGAAGCATTTTTGCCCATAGATCAGAGGTTGCAAGGTGTACATGTGTGGGCGTCTGTGTATATACATCTATGTAAAACCTTGCAAGGTTTCCTAACCATCAACCAATAAGAAAGACAACTATAAGTATGATAAAAAAGGTGTTTTTTTTTGTGTGACCTACTTTCAAAAAAATTATGCCCTGTGCAGGGACAAATGTGCAGCTAAGTGAGTCAGGCATTATGTTTGCCTCAGATGTTTTCATGAACTTATTTTGTCTATAAAAATAGATATAGACTATTACCAGCCTTGTTCCCCGGCGAATAACTGAGAGGCACATGTTTTGAGCTCTGATGCTACAAAGAGGTCAATCGGCCGTCTTGAGTTTGATATACATCTCTACATGTGACTGCCTTCATTGGCTGAGTGGTTTGTTAGTTGGTGGTTGGATACTGACCGTTGCGTTGGAATTGGCTGCAGTAGTCCTAGCTTTGCTTTCTACCCTGAAGGAGGAGGAGTTCAGGGAACTCCTCTTGAGAGCTTTATTGGCCAGCAGGCTGCAGGTCTTCCTGTACTGGTAGCGCAGCAGTGAATAGACAAACGGGTCGCTGGCTGCCTTGCTGTAGGCCAGGCATTTGGAGAAGACACCCCAGTGAGGGTTGATGGGTCCTGGGGAGAAGAGCTCTACAATTCTACAGCAAAAAAAGTAAAAAAATAAAATAAAATAAAAAAGGATAGAGAAGTCACAAAATTCTTGTGTAAGTACTCGTACCCTTTGAACTTTTTGTATTTTGTCATGTTACACACACAAATTATAATGTATTTATTGTAATTTCAGGTCAAAGAGCAAATTGAAGGAAATAATTGTGACGTGTAGGTAAAAATAATACAAGGTTTTCAAATGTGTGATAAAATTTTGTTGTTGGCACGTATTTGTATTTAACCCCCTATGCTCTGAAACCCCTAAACAAAAGTAAGTCTTTACTAATTAATAAGCAAAGCAAAGCAAACGTGCAGTTCAATCTTATTTTAAGTTTAGGTCTCATCACCATAAATAAAGCTGCTCTGTGAAGTCCTCAGTAATTTCATAAGGAGCACTAAAAACCGAGTAACTTCATTAAGACCTGGGAACACAACGGACATGTCAGGAATGCATTTGTGCAGAAGTTTAAAACAGGCTTACGTCCGTTTTAATCTTTGGACTGAGCTTTGGTCGGGCCATCTCCAATGGCACAACACCAAACCTACCAAAACGTGACCAAGAAATCTGGCAAATTTTGTCTCTGTGGTAGAGTTAGAAGACAGATGCCATTGTTGAGAGAAAGCCATGAGAAATCCCCACTCCAGCTTTCTACAGTCATTCAGAGGACACAGCAAACACAGGGAAGGAAAGGGCTCTGGTCAGAGACCAAAATGAAATGTTAACATGTAAAACTCATCCCTTAACATACAGCTACTACAACAATAAAATGACTTCATATGCATTTGCTAGAGCCTAGTCCAAGTTTAGACCTAAATATAATAAAAACATGTGCACAATCCTTTGGAGATACATTAAAGTTTGTGGCTGCAACACGACAGCATGTGGAAAAGTCCAGGAGTTATACATACTTTTACAACTCAATGTAGACTCCGAGAGGCAAAATGCACAAAGAAGAAGAAATACACCGGTAGAAATTCATAAGAAATATTGTGTCATTGCTTCACTTCAGAAGTTGACTTTGTTTTTTCCTGGAGTCACTGATAATTAAAATTAGCTGTTGTCGTAAATCAGTTTAAGCCTGTCAAACCACTGCACTCCAGTGGTTTGACCAGAGTGCAAAGCACTGACCGTGGTGGTCAAACATCATTATGTTTCTCATCTCTTCTGGAGGAGAAACATAATGACAAGGATTATGTTTCTCATCCTTTGCAAACTGGAACATAATGAAGATGTGACAGCCTAAATGTTTTAAATGTCACTGGAAAGTCTGAAAGTGATAATTCTACTGATTGTAACTCAGCCAGGAAGTCTACTTTATTTCATTTAGTTTTCTCCGGATATGAGCTCTTTAACATCCCTGCTGATGTTGTGTATTAGAAATGCATTTTAACTTCTGTGCCTCGGAAAGAGGTTCGGATGTTCAATAAGGACGTGCATGCAAAAAACACCCACGCAGTCACCCACTCAAAATCCTCCCTGTAAAGCAGCAGAGATTTCTGCTCACCTTGTAATGACGTAAGGTGTGAAACAGACCACAAATGTGCCGATAAATGTGCTGATCTTCTTGGTGGCCCTCTGCCTCCTGCGCTTCTGCTCCTCCAGGCATTTCTGGCGAACACTGCCAAGGCAACACAGGCACCACTTCAAGAGCATGACAAGAGACATGCAGACATGATGGAGGAAGTTTAAAAAGAAAAAAAAAATACTTGGAACTGACACGAGCACAGCAGCTGTCTTTGCCCTGCATTTTCTGATAACATTTTTCCTACTCGTCTCATCCTTTTGGTGAACTGAAAAAAAACAAACACTTGAGCTTAGCTTAAAAATATATTTTCTCCATGAATCCATACAGTTATGAATAATTTGTCAATAGTTTTTTTTTAAATACACAGTTGAAGTCAAAATCGACTGAACTAAGATTTGAATAAACTATATGTTAAAGTTATATAAATTCAGATGTTATCATTATTTATTTATTTATTTCATATATCACATGCTGCATTTTATTTAAACTGACCTTGTGATTCATTAGTTAAACTCAAGCACCTGATTGGTTAACCTGCACAGCAACTTCACCGAAGACCAATCACCTTCTTTATAGCATTTTAACCCGAAACACTGACTCTGATGCGAAAGGCTAAGATAAAATAGATTAATGCCAGGCTGTAATGACTGATTAGCTTTGATGAGGGTAATTTGTCACTCTGTCCAGGGTGGCACGACCTGTGGGGTTGAAAAAATATTACGTATTATTTTATGATTTAACTGGGAATCACTGTTAAAGTTAGCTGTTGGAGTTTAATTCAGCATAATACTTAGACTGCAGCTCTGCAAATATACAAGTCAGAGGATTTTCAGTGCTTTCGTTGTATTAGAAGCACTTTAGAGTGACTGAATGGATCATTGCACAGAGATCACAGATAATTTGGAAACACCATGAAAACAATTCGGGCTAAAACATTCTTAAAACTGGACCTGAATGAATACCTCTATTATTCAAATTCAGTTAATATAAGATTAACTCTTAATGCTTCGGTTAAGTTGTAAGGTTTCCCTTTCTATTCTTTTCTCTCTTTTTTTGCAGAAAGAGCTTCTCTGGGGAGAGGACTTGTGTTTGGTTGTTAGGCTCACTCAGGTTGAGACTTAATGAACTGCATATGGCTGTCACACAGAACAAGAAAATAATAGATAGATAGATAGATAGA
>NW_006799951.1:3083203-3133373 GCF_000485575.1 Poecilia formosa
TAGATAGATAGATAGATAGATAGATAGATAGATAGATAGATAGATAGATAGATAGATAGATAGATAGATAGATAGATAGATAGATAGATAGATAGATATTTCTTTGTATTTCTACCTGGGGTGAATATCCACCAGCAGCACCAACGTCTGCATCGTGATCACGTCGATGCGCTTGCAGTGCGACCTTGCAACTTTTAGCACTTTCAGATAGGTTACGCACATCACGATCAGCGTGAGGAGGAATGTGAGACAATGCAAAGCCACGGTGAAAACAATGTACTGTTTCCCAGCCGCCTTTGCCCGGACGCTGCAGAGGGTGCAAGACGCGTAAAGGTGGTTGTACCCGAGCCAGGAGCGGCAGGTGGCCACCGCGGAGAAGCACATCGAGTGTATCCAGGTGTACGCCAGCGCCAGTACCGCATCCCGGTGGCGTATTCGCGAGTGATAGCTCAGCGGGAACACCACCGCCACCCACCTATCGATGCTGAGCGCTGCCATGCTGAGCATTGAGTTCGTGGTGAGGAAAGTGTCGAGGAAACCCACTATCTGGCAGAAGCCGCTGCCTCCGGGGTGCCCCGAAGTGACGAGCCCGACCAAAGTTAGAGGCATGTTGGACACGCTCTGCAACAGGTTGCAGAGCGACAAGTTGAGGATGAAGAGAGCGGGCACCTGCTTGCGGATCTCCGGGTTGTACAGAAAACAGATCAGCACGACGACGTTGGAGAGCAGCGACACGACGATAATCCCCAAAATCAGCAGAGAAGCAACTACGTCCGCTGCGTCCATGGTGCCTCCGCCTGACTATCCACACTTGGAGAGAGCGCATCCGCAATCTTCATGCAAACTGCCACAAGTCACGACGGCCAGGAGTCCCCAGTCATGCTTAACGTCTCCAAGATATAAATGTCTCCAGCAAATCGCTCTGTTTTTCCAGCCCCGTTAACTATCTGACCAGTTGCTCGATCTGGTCATGTGAGAGAATCTGGATGCGCATTTCACATGAACGGGGTCAGAACTGAAGGGCTTTCTCCTTGACGCGCTGCGGTAGTTTCAACCCAGAGCATCCCGCTGCTGGAATCACATTTCATGTCTGTCTTGCTGCGCAATTGCGCATAATGAGAGGCAAACTTAAAAAGAGCGCAAAGGGATTCTGTCTTGAGCTTTGCAGACTTTTTAATATCCCACTATTTTCCCTCGCGGAGGTGTTCCAAACTGCTGGTGCACCCCTGCTCAAACGAAGCTTTCGTAGAGTAAAAATAGAAATACGACGCACGGTGACGTCACTGTCGATTAGGGTGAGGTCATGCGCGTCACGTTGAACTTTGCTTTGCTTTGCTGCTTTCGCAGGGGAAGTTTTCGAGAATTAAATGTTTGACAAATTAGACTGAGTGAAATCAACTCATCAGCGTCACACTGGTTTATTTAAAAAAGCAGCACATGGACAGTATATAACTATGGGATATTTCATTAAAGCACATGATGCATCACATTAGAGGAAAAAAAACACATGCATTCCTCCTAAAAAGAAATAAAAAGTTAAAACAGAAAAACAAAAACAGAAAAAGTGATACAATTATCACTTTTTTATAATTGCAATTATCACAATTGCAATTGTCACAGATGCAATTATACAATGCTTAACTGGAAAAAGAACATTTTCAATCAGGGTTTCTTTCTTCCCTGTAATAATATATATTTTTTCTAAATCAGAAATACTTAAATTTTAATTTTGCACATCACAGTCATTTTTATGATCCCCCTTCAGGAATGAAAAAGTTCTGAGAGACCAAAATCAACAAAACTTTAAAATATTTTCATCTAGAATTTTGCTCATCTTGTACATAACTTTTACAGTTTACCGAAAAAGGAAATTTAATCAGACTTAGACAATGGGTCTTTAAAAAATGGTTTTCCTGCCTTTTTATAGCTTTATTATTTTATTTTATTTTTTCACATTTCTCATTTTCAGAGAGCTAGTAACACTGAAACAGATCACTGGTCTGTGGTGACTTCAGGGACCAAAGAAGCTCTTTTCTGACTACTGATCTATTTAAGCCCAATAACATTTGTCTTACAGACCACTAAAGTCTTTCTATTTACAAACTGGACGCCAGTGAAGTGATTTATGAACAGCTGTTATACTACAGTGAAATTTCCCACTCGTAGAAGTTTGCATATCGAACCTTTTCCACATCATACATGTTAAAGTTACAAACTTCGAGGAGTTTTTCTCTGATAGGCCAACACAAAGTAGCAAAGTTGTGAAGTTAAAGAAAAGGGATGCGTGTTTTCTTTTTTTTAAATGAAGAGTGAGGTGTGTATGTGTTTCTCCCCTTGCATTCTGCTTATCTGAATAAAACCCAACGCTCACTTGTCTATTTTTTGTGCTCTCCATAAATCTGGTCTTCATAGAAGAGCGATCCAAATAAAACAATTGTTGAAAGAATGATGTAAAAAAGTTGCGTTTTTAGTTTGTCACAGGCCACAGTGGAAGTAATAAACATGCAGAGGAAGATCAGAACATACTTGAACAGTATAATCCTGCGGGATTTTATGTTTTCTTCGGGTGTTAGCACGTTGGTCAGGGTAGGAAGAGAATCTTCGAGGCTGCAAACAACTCCAGATCTTTCAGCAGGACCATCGCAAACATACAAGGGATGGTTTTAGATCATGACGTGAAGCATGTTAATCGATATAGAAATACAAAAGTACAAGATTTGCTTGAGAAAACGATGAATCGCCTCTCTCCAGTGGTTCCTCCTCCTCCTCCCCGTCCCAGTGGTGTGTTCTGTGAAGCCACTAGGGTGTGAATACTACTGCTATTTCCTATATTACTGGTGCTGGTCATGATTTTAGCAGTGTTTTTTATTTTTATTTTTGTTTAGATAAGAGTCAGCTGTCAGGTTTTATTTTTGTTACTGTCTGGATGCTTGTATAAACACAAACAGAAAAAAAAAAAATCTTGCTGGCTGAATCCACAAATATAGGTTGTGCTTCTGTGTCCCACTTAGATAGACACCTTGAGATTGTAGATGTTTTTTCAGGTGCTGATAGGATGGAAGAACAAAGACTCAGCAGTGAATTTTACAGTCCTGAGTGACATTTGGAAAGGAACCAGTTCAGCTAGACTGCGCACACACACGCAACAGAGTATTAATCCACAGTTCAGCGGTTCCACACTGTCTGGCATTCAATAGAACATGCTGTCTGTAATACTTCAGAGGGATATTGTCAACAGAGTGAGTCAAGTGTTTTTATTACCTCAGGAGCAAAATGTATGTATCTGTTTTCATGTGCTGTTTTTAGAGAGGACTGACTGACATAAAGAAACTAGATGTGAATATTTCATCTTTAAGTCTGAATGACTGTCAAAGAGTGATCAGAATATTTGATTTGAGGGTGAATTATTTCAGCCAGTCACTTCAATTGTGAGAGATGCTGTCATGTATTTATGCTTTAGTAGAATGAAGCTACTGTGCAGCATGTTACCCATGGCGATTTTTCACAGTTTTGAGTCTGATTCAGTGACAGTAAATTAAAAATGTAATCCAATATCTTCTGAACAAGAATGTTCTAATTTAACCCTTTGTGTTACTTTTCTGCATTAACTATGTTGTATTATTGTGGAATTGTAGTCATTTTCCTACTGTTCATTTAAATCCTTATGCTTGACTAGAAATGGAAATCTAGCAGTGCATCAGTTACGCCAAGATTTTTTTTCACCACTGTTTTTCTGTTGTTTTATTATAATTTGAGCAATGCCTGTGTCATATCTGGAGCTTATTGGTTAAATATCTTAGACTAGACGGCTAAATGGTTCATAAAGTGAAAAATGATCCAAGCCACCTCAACAAACTTGCAAAACTAAGCATTTCCGTACATCTATGACAATAATAATCAGTTTCTTTTCTCTCACTTTATTGGAGTTCAATATGGAGTCCTTTGAAAGTTTTAATTAACACATTCACAGGGACTTTCGAAGCCAGGACGGAAGTTAAAATGACTCATTTGCAAAAAACTCATTTAACTTCAGTTTTCATGAGGAAAATTAAAAGTCCTGATGTGATGAATAGCACTTAATTGAAATAAATTTGTGCCAATGTCTCACTACATGATTGGAGAAACTGTTCTATTTGTTAGACCGGCTCTCACACGCGCATCTGTCTTACATCCCATTACTAACAAGGAATGATGAATTGCCTGTGACGGGGCTTGTAAGGGGCTCGGAGGATTTTTAATTAATTCCACAGAGGGAAATTTCTCACTTCTGCCCTTTCTACTTAGCAAAGGAACAGAAGGTGAACCTACATTCTATTTTCTTTAACGCAGAATTAATTCTCTGCTGTGCTTCCCCGACCAGGATAAAGTTCAGCTTCATTTTCTTACAGACTGTGAGTTAATGAGGTGAGGGGCTTCAGGTACACAAGGCTGCACAAACAGTTCCCTCAAAGTCTCTGAGTACACCTGTTATATGCCGAATACATTTTCAAATGCACAGTGAGGTAAACGCCTTGCTTTCACTCGACATTTCATTTTTTTTGGAGCGTTTTTACATGAAGTACTAAGTGAATCAGTGCTCCCAATTATTTGCTTGTTAACCAAGATGTCTCCTGTTCCACTTTAAATCGCCGCTTCTTAAACCTGAATGTAAAATGATGGGAGAGAAACTTGCCAGTGCAACAAATTTCAGCTCTGCAACGTGCGCTCTCAGTTTTTTTCAGTCCTGTTTAGAGTTATGGTCAAAGCTTCCTTCATCTCCTAGTTGGTTTATTTTGACAGACATTGAGTGATTTTAAATTTGAATTTTATTTTTGATCGACTTCTCTCTAAAAGGTTGTCTCAGTGCTCCCTCCAGATCAACTTTGGCTGCTACTCCACGGCCCCTTTTTTGCACAATTATCTGCTTTGATATATTCTCTTGTAATGAGAGCAACATCGCAGCGCACAAGCTAGACTGAAGCAACTCCTTGTAAATATAAATATTTTTAAATTAGGGTGTGAATATGTATCTTGATCATGATGTTAGATGTAATGATGACGTGGAATTTTTGGACTATAATTTCTTCTGGAAATAAAACATTTTGATTTGGATTAAAAGTCTTTTTTTAAAAAAAAGAAACAAGCAAGATAATACATTTGACATAAATGACGTAAGATATAAAATTCAGTTATCTATGAAAATGTGCAAACATAATTCAATACAAAGTACAGACTAAGCATTGGCTGTCTGGTCCTAGAGGCACAACAACAAAAAAAAATATATATGCTTGACTGCATCCCAAACCGCATCTTGCCCAAGTTCAGAAACTGTCTATTCCTTTTATTCTTTGTTTGCTTGTGCATGGGCAACTTTTACCTCTGTGGAAAGAGCCGTATGGCTTGTTTATGCTATGAGTCATGCATTTAAATATAATTGGGTGATTCAGAGGGAGCAAGAGATCACTCATAAACATGCAAGTATGTTTTGCAATCTGAGTTCTCAGGGCAATGGTTTTCATTATAAACACAAAGTCCACAAAAGGTTACGTACTTGAAACTATGAATGCTTAATTTATTCTGTTTGTCACTTTGTGACAAACTCAAATCTCAAAATGTTCAACTACTTTAGGGAAATTTCTTGTCTAGCATTGATCTGTGGAAGCGTGGACTGTATGTTGAACTTAAATACGATTCTTCCAGTTGTGTTTGTTGTAGACATCCCATAAATCCCACATGTCATCCTGATAAGTCAACATGTTTATCAGTTTGTGAGGCTCTTCAGTACATTCATTCATCATTTTGGACTTTGTAAGAGTGAATCAAAAAAATGGACTTATTTAGATGATATCATCTGGTTTCAGGTCCAAATGGGCATTCTTGCTTGTTTACAGCTTTGCATGTCCTGTTTAAAGTGCATTACGTTGCCTCCTTAAAACAAAGAGGAAATTACAGCACCTACCGTACCACCTAAATACAACAGTCCTCTTGGGTTTGTATCAAAGCTCCAAAATTGAAATAATGAATTTAATCCAATAAATAAGGCACACTCAACTTTATTTATATGCATTCTTGTTCATTTCTAATAAAAACACTCTGTGGTTAGAGTCACTTTAGAATGTGAGTTAGAAAACTCAGAAGTCTGCATCAAATTATTTACTTTACAGCAATTCCCCTTCCAAATAAGCATGTGGTGACAGTGAATAGCTGACGGCCAACATTACAGCAACTAAATACAATGTTGGGAAAAAAGTGTTAATTGATAAAATAGCAAAAGAGAGGGAAGTAGGTCAGTTATTCTTGCTCGACTTTGACAACTTCACTATGTAGACACGCTGTGGAGTTTGATGTTCGACTCAGTTAAAAAAAAAAAAAAAGGCGACTTACACACAAACTCTGACAGACGATCAGTAGAGCAGGAGTTTCAGTTGTTTAAATTTGGTAATCTACCACTGCTGATACAATTTCCATCACCCACTCATCATGGAGTGAACAAACTTTATTGGTAAAAGGGTGATTACTATCCTGAGTTTTTTGTTGTTTTTTTGTATTAAGCATTTCATTTTGACGAAACATTGATTAATAAATTGTTTTAATAAGAAGAATAGGACTGTTTGGTGTCCTTTCACAGCAGCTCTCAGGGTTGAACAATGATGAAAAGTCACTTTGCAACAAGAAGATCCAAGGTTTGATTTTCAACCTGGAATCCTTTTACATGGAGTTTGCATGCTCTCTCCTTTTTTTTTCATTTTGTCAAATGATGATTGTAAAAAACTGGAATTTCTCAAAAGTTCAGTAACTCAAGCGAACAAGGAACTAAACCCCCTTTGCTTTTTAACATCCAATGCAGTGCCTCCCTCTAGTGGACGTGAAACCATATCAAAGGAAGGACTCGTTTTGAAATAACATTAAAAAAAATATATGAACTAACTTTTTATTTTTTTATGGTTCCGAACATAAGTATTACATCTTTTTCTTTAGCTGTAAGCTCTACTTAAATATATTCATAAAAAGAATTGGTCAGTTTTAGTTTTGCATATTAAATCAGAACGTCATGCAAAATATTAATTTTGGTCATTCAAACTGGAAACATGAAACTATTATGTTATGTAGAGTTGTTAAATATAACAGATGGACGAAATTTCAAGGGTGGGTTTTTTTTCTTCTAATTGATCAAAAAAATAATCAAAATTTCAGTTGCACAGAAATATGTTGTGGTCTCCGCCATCGTAAGGAAGACCGCTAACTTTACATTGCAGCAGATAGTCATTGACACACTCCACATGGAGGCTGTTCATTTGAATCCTTATGCTTGGGTTCTGTCAAAGCAACCTGAGCTTCCATTACACTCAGCAGAGCCTCAATCTGATCACTTCCATGCTACTCTGCATTGATGCAGTAAATTATGCTTTACACTATATGGACATTAATTTAAGTAGGCATGTCTATTTTTTTAAATTAATCTTTTGTAATATTCTATTTAGATTGTTTGTTAGCAGTATACCACAATCATCAAAACAGATGAAAAAAAAACACTTCAAGTATAGCATTCTGTGTGTAATGTCTTTGAAAAAAATATAAATGGTATTTTCAATAATATTTTAATATATTTAGATGTACATGCACATATTTCTTTCGAAAACGCCCATTAGTCTTGGGACTCTTTCCCTATAATGACCACCGGAGGGCGCTCTCTGATCTCTGTAAAAAAATAAAAGCTCCTGGCTGCTCAAGCTGCAGGAGCTAAACTGATTCAGCGGTGTGCTGTCAGAGCTGTCAGCACTCATTAGAGCTGTCTCATTAAAGTGATGTCAGTGGCACTCCATTAGCAGTAAAATGAACAGCTGCCTTGCCTCGAGGCCAAGTCAACAAGTGCACTTTGTCGGTCAGCGCGGCCTGCGGGGTTAACCTGCTCAAGATAGCAAAGAACAACCAAGGTTTGTGGTGATTTTCTCAGACGGTTTGTGCTCTATGGTCCTCAACTCCCAGAGTCATAAGACCAGATTTATACAATTTTAATGTGGCATTAAAAATTATGCTGTTGGGTTAAGATGTCGTTGTGTTCTGCTGATTCGGCTTATATAAATTACAGGTGAAGTTCTTTCAAACTAGACCATTATTTGGAGTAAAATATTAAGGGCAAAGTGAATAACTTTGACACTAATATCCAGGAAACAAGAGGTTGTAAGCATCACCCCTCCTTTTTAAAAAAATCTGTATTTAAATATTCAAGAAGGAATTTTTTAAAAACCCACATAGGTGACGTGCTTTCTTAAATTCAATGTCAAATTCCAGTTTCTCAATTCCACCACCTGGGGGCGCCAGTGTATGAGGTTATCCTATGTTGCTTGGTATCAAGAATAATAAGAAATACATATATATTTAAATATGAGTGTTCATTTGGTTTTGCATTGTATGCACTTTTGACATTATCCACAAATGACTCAAAATATCTGATTGTTTAAAAAAAAAAACAAAAAAAAACAGCTGATCTTTAGCTCTTTCGCCACACTTCCTGTCCTCTCCCTCTGTTCCTTGTCATCCAACACATGCTACACCTCAGACAGGCACTTAGTTATACCAAGATCTGAATAGCATTTGGGGTCAAAACCACAATATCCCCCGATTTACCTTCCCCCATTAATGGCCTATTTAGCCTACCGCCGATGGCAGTAAAGAGATAGCTAAGCTTTTATACCTTCTGACTGGATATATTAGCAGGTAATGTTCTTAAAGAGGATTAGTGGATGGAAAGGGGAAGGGGAGAAAGAGAGTGGCTGAAAGCGCCATAGGGATGGCATGGAAGCAAATAGGCAGGTGATAGCAGGGAGGATAGGAGAGCTTATGTTGCCTTGTGCTGCCTCTAGCTATGAGCTACTGATGGAGGATTAGCAGCCACTCTGGACTATGCTATTCGGGGCAGGTTGAGTCATATCACTATAATTGTTGGTGAAATAAACTTGCTTTTACCTTTATAAGAAATGACAAATCTGTTGGTAATATCTAAAAGTGAACCACCATACATCAGTTGTAACGGTCTATATATATATATATTTTATGCAGCACGGAGATGAGAAATTTTACTGTGATCTAAAAGTGACAGTGAAGAATGTGCTTGAGGTCGAGGTCAAGAATCACAACAAACCAAGCAAATTATCTTGTTTACGGTGTTTAACAGCTAACCTCCTGTCCACTCAAATCTTTCCCTAAATAGGCGTAGCAGTGTTTAATGGTGGCCTTTCCGAAGTGAAAGCATCTGTGTGCGTACTACCAAGCATTACCCTCCAGGGTTTAAACATCAAACCAAAAATATGAGGCAAATGACCATTAATAATTACATAAAATAATCACATTTCTAAACAAATTAATTTATCGGGTGGCATTAAATAAACCCTCAGGAAATAAAGTAAAGAATCCAGGTGTTGTGTTTAAACTTATGTTAAATTCCTGGTTTCCAGGACTGTCTACTGGCATACATAACATGCTCATTCAGGAGGAGTGATGACTGAGTCAGTGACTCAAAGCATTTGGCTAGAGAAGATAGAAACCTTTTTTTTCAGCACTTTGAATGATGAACTGAACTTGACTGTTCTGTTTAATAACAAGGTCTAGTACATATGTGACTAACTTTAAATCAGGTTTTTATGTTTGGATTAAATTGACTATACAGTTCCAAAAATATATTGGATGATCTGTTTTTATTTATTTATTTATTTATTTATTTATTTACTTTTGTCATGAATTGTCGCTATACAAATCAACTGAATTGGAGGGAAATTCTTCTTTCATGTCTTTACTGATTGGAAAAACCCTTCACATGAACTTCTCTAAGTTGTCTGGGCCAATTCTTCTCTGCCACATCTCAAAACCACTCTGATCTTACCGTCTTTTGGCTTGGCTCTCCTGAACTGTTTTGGGTGGATTTGATCATGCATAGATGACACGGCGTTAGAATGGGTCACTGCAGATTCTGCTTTAGCCACAGTCTGTTGGAAGGGAGTCAAGTGGAGGGCAAGCACCTGGAATAGGTGACCTTTACCTGGACAGAGGATATATGAAGGGAATGGGAAGGGATACCTGCAGAGATTTGTTCCATCAAGAGTGCATTGCGGAGCTTTGGGGATGTAATTGTAAAACAAATAGCTTAGAAACAATAATAATAAAAAAAACCAGCTATAAAACCTGAAACAATAACTCTATGTATTAGCCTACCTGGATATCACCATAACCTGTGTGTGTGTGTGTGTGTCTGTCTTACTGCTGCATGGGAATACTTCCTCACGGTCGCTCAAGTTTCCAAGTCTTTAAAAGTGTGAGACTGCACACTGCAGAGGAGCTATGTACAAAATGTCTTCTTTGCCAAGACACCCTTGTGACCGTGTCAGTTCGCAGCGGCAGCAGCACATGAAAGGAGCATTGTGCACTTCTTCACGCTCCATGGCCAATTGACTTCTTTTCCCATTAATCAAATGGACTGTTTACCTAATCTTTCATAGCATTTCAAAACCATTAAAACCCAGAGGATTATCCTAGTGTTTCTAATGGTGTAGCTTTCTTCAGATACCCGTGCTCTGATAACACTCTTGATCGTTTCTTCCTCAACTCCTTTATTAGATTCATTCTTCTGTACCTGCTGAGGTTCATTTAATTCACCAATTCTTAAAGCCCCTCCAACAACTAATACATGAGTCTATACCTATTAAGGGATGCTGGTAGATCCAAACTCACATTGTACAGGTAGGCTTAACTATAATGTTGAGTGTTGTCTCAGAGTGCACCTTTTCCCCTTTGAGCAGGAAGTCAGTCCTGGTTAAAGGAGAGTACGTTTTCAGAGAGTGTCTTACTTTAGAGCGGAAACTGTGAATTGGATTGCACTTAAAACCACTCTTTGTAAAACTAGAAGAGGCACATGGCAAACTTGCATACCAGAGCAGTTAGCCAGGAAGCGAGGAAAGGCTTAAAGGTTGTAGCCAAGTGGGACTGCTGCTTTTGATGCCCTGCAGCTGAAGAGCAGGATTTAAACTATTCTACCAACAAACACCACAGACATTTGCAAACTATGGAGTAGTGTTATTTTTGTAAAGTGTATAAAGGCTACTTTTTCCCCTTTCTATCCAGTCCATTTATAAATCATCTACATATGGAAAGTAAGACATATAATTCACCCTCCAGGTATTGAAGTTTTACATCTGACACCAGGGAAGACAGTTGATTTCCAAGTTTTTCAATGCCCTGAAATAAAACAGGAGTAAAATGGAGTGAGTATTATATGTTGTTATTTATGTTACAGCCCTATTTTAAATTGCATTTTAAAAAAATATATAAACAAAAATACTGCATTATAACAATGTGGACAAAAAATTTGAGTGTTGTGATTATTTGCTAAGATTCACTCCCCCCCAAAAAAACAAAATGTGGAAAAATTGAAGTGCTGTGAATACTTTCTGAATGCACTGTAGTGAATTGATTTTTTTTATAATACATACAGGGTGGGGTAATTAGATTATAAATTCAAATGTGCATTGGTGACTTTTATAAATAATCTGGATTCTAAACTATTCAGTAAAAAAAAAAGTTTCTTGGATTTTGAAGAAAACTGTCAAGTTGTGCATACCTATAAGCTTTCACACACACACTTATTCAAGCGTGACTGGTCCTGCTGACTGAGTAGTTGCTGATGGTGCTGAGGGTTAATCTGTATTTAGTAGGTTCATCCGGATGCCTTTGAGGCCACCTTATTAAAGGAAATGAGACATTGCGAGGGCTTTTTCAACAGACAGTTTCTGAGCTCTGCAGGCATTCCTTCATGTCTGCTGTGCAGCACAGATAGAAAGAGCGCCGGCCACTGTGAACCCTGCCAAAACACAGCAAAACAAAAAGGCCCTTGTCCTGGCACACATTTTAGAGAGGACATGCCGGTGTGTCAGTCCGATGCAATTTCAAAGATTATCTATAAACAGAACCACAGTAACCACCGTAGATGGCCGAAGTTTTGAGCTATTTGAATGAAGATACCCAAAGAATCTAGAACTATTGTGCTTTAAAAGATTGCCCAACCCTTTCTGTTACCCGGCAGAGTTCGAAGGGGTAAAATGGAGACCTGTTGAAATGGACTAATAACGTCTTATTCAGGTCATTTTTTTCTGGCCAAGAAGCTGACTGTATGTAGGGATGAAAGGGTTTAATTGGAAATGATAACCTGCTGAAAGAGAGGATCTGTCGGCCCACAAGCCCTGGCTGTCTGTCTGCCAGTACTGCAACAATATCCACAGGGAGATTGGCAGATAGAAGCTGCTGTCAGCGCCCTCAACTCAGGGTTGTTCCAGTATAAGCCTCGCACTTGTGTCTGGTTCAATTGAGGTACGACGCATCTACTGCAGGCTGTGGGCAAGTTACTCCAAACATAGGTAAACTTTCATAGGCAAGACTGCCTAGACGAGCACGCGTATAAAAAAAGACAAAGAAATCAGACACAAGAGTCAAGGAAAGCACAAGTAAAATGGTTTCATACAATCTGAGCACCTCATTGAGATCCATGACATCAAAGCCACTTAAATATTTTTCATTCTTGGGACCGCAAAATGCAGCATGACATGACAGATGCACAATAGACCCACAGTTTCCTCTTGGCCCCTGCAGCAGTGTTGACATGAGTAGAAATTAAGTTATCACCCATTTCTAAAGTCCAGACGGCTGTCAGACAAGACCATGGAGCTGATTCGATGCTTTGCCATGGCAAGAAACTTCACAGGGACTGTTCTGTTTCACATCCCCTACAAGAATAGCATGCCGCTCTGCATCTTCTACCACCTAACCATTTGAAAGGATTCACAATTGACTGTTGTTTTGAGCAGTTTTTGAGGAAAGCAGTTTCTTAACCATAATACTGGTTGAATCTACTCAGAGACTTTTAACTTTGCAGAGTAAATATTGCTCAACCTTTGCCTCTTCTCCAGAGTTCCAGAGGCAAATGTTGCCATACGATCCATCCGTCCATCCATCCATCAAATCAAGTCTCAATACAGCACAAAAAGGTTTGAGGTGGCGATGTGACCAAATATGAAAGGAGGTTAAGGAGCATGAATGTGTCTGCAAAGCACTTTAGATTCCCAAGAAATACCTGGAATCCAGCAACTCAAACACTTTCATCATCGACGGTATGCACCCTCAGCCCCTCAGAAACAAACATCAGGAGATTCCTGCATTAAAAGATCAGTTGTTCCCCATCACAAACCCACCATTTAATTGTGACACACAGGAAATTATCCCTAGAATGGCCCCAGTGGTGATAAGAAGTCCAAGCCTCCTGATTGACAGCTTTAGAAACCTGAGAGAACTTATCAACAAAGTGTGGGGTGGGGGCCCACGGCTAGGTGCCTGACAATCTGATTGTACTGTCATCCCTTGGTCATAATTAATACATTTATCAAATAATAACTGGAAAAAAAAATCTCAGAATCATTGGCGCTATTGTAAAAAGAGGCTTGTCTGGGGCCCATAGGTGAACAGAAGCCAAATTCATGTGGCTGGCGGTTTCCCTTATGGCTAATAAGGCTGCTGTCAGTATAATGGGACAGAGGGGGGCAAAGTGAGCTACTTCTTTGGAAGTCATGACAGATAAATTGCCTCCCAGAGTGCAGAATGAAACTGAATTTGGAAAAAAAAAAAAGAAACATGTCACTGTCTAACAATAATGTGTTTAGTGTTTAAACACAACATATGCAACATACAAGTTTGTCTTCCTTTGTATTTTCAGCATTCACAACTAAAAGGACTTAGTGCTTACTGTCAGAACAAAGAAAAGCTATCTGAACTGGTCTATTTTCTTAAGTACATAACGGATTGTATGCAAATTGCAGTGGCTCTGCTAATGTTAGGCAGTTGTAGCAACTTTTGCAAACATTCCCTAAAATGCCACACAGTCAGCGACTCATGAGGCAACACTTAAAGGGAAGATTGTTGTCAAGTGCGATCAATTCCAACTTCATTGGGAATAAGACGAGTTGGCAAACCACTTGAGAACCCTGCTGCACAAACTGGGTTGTACCATTTTTGACTTTGCTACAACCTCCTATCATCTTGTTGATACTGTTCAAAAAGTTATTTAAATCATTTAAGTAACTCCCCTAAGCGCCTAACATTTGCAGTAAATTTGCTGTGTTTACTCCCCATGGGGCTATAATCCTATTTTTGACCCCAGACTGCTGCCCTGTCCTATCCTGTGCAGGTGGAAACCAACAGCAGGGATACTTTTATCGAGCATTCCTAAGGTACAAAACAGGAAGGAGGAGAAGCGGAATTGTAAAGGTAACACAATCAGCCGCTAAAGAAGTCACAGGAGTATCAGTTTCTTTAAGCCGGACTGAGCGCGGCACAAGATTAAGATTTGGATTACTGAACATTTACTTTATGTCACAGAGACTGAGTCACGTGATTTGCGTTATCAAGCGATATGCACCCTGACCTTCTTGATCCTTTGCTCTTACATTTATCCAATGAGAAGTTTCAGTTTTTTCTGCTGAGGGTACACAGACACAGTTTGGAACATTCTGCTCAAAGTCAGTGGAGTGATTTCTTCCAGTAGATTCTCACAGACTGGAATCCAATCCCATACACAGACATCACCTTTGACTCTTGTACTTGACCCTGTAACCTGGGATTTAGGTTGTAGAAGTTGCACATGTATGCTCACACTGTGTATGCATCATTGCATTTCAACATGACCTGGACAGCAAACAGGAAAAAGTTGTGGTAACGTAGGTTTGTTGGTGATAAGCTAACCGATTGCACATTTTTGTAGCAAACCTAAAAGGGGTGTATTTCCTTGCAAAAATGTTTCGATGCAGTTAATTTTCTCATTATTTGTTGTGTAATGACAAACTGAGTTTATGTAACAGACCAATTCAAAATGCTGCACAGTGTTTTAAGTTGAAGAAAAATTGTGCATGCTTTTCCATGTCTTTCACAAAATCAGAAAAGTTTTTTTTTTGTCTTTATCTGGTACCAATCCGGTGCAGTCGACTGCCTTCAGAAATCACCTAATTAGTAATCATTCCACTTGGATATCATTTAATCTCAGTATAAATACAGCTTTTTTTTTCTTAGCTTTTTTTTCCTACAGCACAAACAGGATCATAAAGATCAAGTAACACAGAAATTAAATTATGAAGGTTTAAAGCAGGATTAGGTTACAAAACAGTTCAAACTTTGAACATTTTGCATATCACAGTTGAACACATAATTTGAAAATGGGACAAGTACGCCACAACTTTTGATAAGGCGCAGAAATCTATAGCCCAGGGGAGAAAATCTCTTGAATGGATTAGTCACATGTTCTACAGTACATTATTATAAATCTGTGGTTTTAAGAGTGGCAACTATCAATTTGTCATAATTCATGTGAGGGAATTTAGGAAAGATCCTGAAGATGCTCTCGATGGATGAGAAAAAATAGATTCTTTTTGCAAATCACTGTGTACGGTGGAAAAGTAACACTCCACATCACCCTGAACACACCATTCCCATTGTGAAACCTGGTGGTGGTTATGTCATGCAATAAGGATGTTTTCTTCTTTTTTTTCCATCAGAGAAAGCAGTATGAATATTTTTGCCAGGCACTGCAAACTAACTTTTTTAAAGTTCATTTTCCTTTGTTCTTTAAAGTAGATGATGAATCTCTGTAATCTTTAATGAGCTTGGCTATCTAAGAGAATAGGAGCTGCATTTGCCAAAAGCGAGACTATGTAACTTAAGCCTTGAGTGTGTCCTACAGCTATAGTTATTATGTTTTTCAGATCTGCTGCTCCTCAGACCCTGATCTTACTGCCACTCTGGATGGGTGAGTGGGTGGGTGGGTAGCACAGGTGCACATTGGCGCAGTATTACACATTCCCCCTGCTCATGTTCTGTGTGCATTGTGTCCCATTTCCTTTACGTCCACGCTCCTTGGGGGTGACTGAGAGTGTGTCTTCAGCTTTCCAGAAGACCCCCTCTACCACTGTCAACTCACCCGTCCACCTCCCTGTTCTAGCCCTTGTTCCAAACAAATGTACCAACCTGGGAGAAAATGTGGATGAGGATATAAGGTGAGCAGTGAATTGAGTTTGAGGAGGGGCCGGAGCTTTGCAGCCCACATCCCCATACACACCAACCCTCCCCTACAGGCTTTCTCTCAGGTTTGTAGTGTAGAGAGAGGCATGCCGGCTGTCCCAAAACGTTTCGCCTCTGTGAACACGCACAAGACGTCCATTCATGGACCCTGGCCCTACAACTTTGCTCCACTCCCCCCCTCCCTCTGCTCCCTTCATCTGCAGCTGAAGCAATTCAACTCGGGCCAAAAGCAGGGACCTTTAATCTAACAGAATGTAGTAGGCACCTGAACTACTTAACCGCTGTGCTTGTTCAAGAGGGTGGGCACAGAGGCTAAGGTAACTGGGGTGTAACAGAAAGCCCTGAACTTTATCCTTGGCCAGGATGAGTACATTTCCTTTCTGTTGTTCCCAACAAAGGCCAGCAGGTACAAATGGTCCGCTATCTGTGTCACTGGGAAGTGGAGAGCAATTTGTTTCTATTAAACAGGACGGTCCTCATCTTCTCCATCCACAATCCCCCTCCCTCCTCCAGGCCCATATTGATTCCAGTGGCTTTTGTGCTGAAGTTAAAACACCGGCAATCGGAAGATTTCATTTGAGCCCACCTTGATCAAGTGGGAACCTCAAAGTCTTTATCTGTAGGCTTCTAAAACGCCTGAAAAATGCATCTTTTGTTGGTTGTTAATGTAAAACAACAACAACAAATGCATCTAGTATAATGAACATTGGGGATTGAAACGTCACTGCAACATTTCGGCACTGTGTCACTATTCCACCTTCTGTTGATGTGTGTTTTGTTTGTGGTTGCAGGCACTGATGATGCACAGCAACTCAGCTGTTGTCTTATCTCTCTCTTACACACACACGCACACGCACACACACAGTCTATAGTAAATATATGCCTATGTATACAGCATATCAGTGAAAGCTTGCCCTCTTTGATTGATCCAGGTTCCTGAAGAAATACAGCAGAGGACACATTGTATTTCATCCCCGCTGCTTTCATGAGAATCGGATCCCCTGATTGTGACAGAGGTACGACGGCTGCTTTCACAGATGGGAGTTTTTTTCTTCTTTATTTAAACCTTAACCCATTCAATGTGTAATCACCACAGAGAAGACGTTAGGAGAAAATACATGACATGATAAAATAAATCAAACAATGCAAAATCTAAAGTGTGAAGATATTTTTGTCGTAAACATTTGATATATTTCCTTCACTTTAATGTTTTTTGTTTTAGTTTTATTTGTCTTTCTCTCTTTCCATCTCTTAATTTTATTTTGCTTAGTTTCCTCTCATCTCTTTCCATTTCTTGCTCTATTTCTTTGTTCTTTCCTTTCCTTTATCAGTAATTGGACACATATGGATCAGTTCATAAAGGTAATGAGCACCTCGGAATAGCTAAGGCGAGACACTATCACTCTTCCCTTTCCCCCCATCTACCTTTTTATTTCTCCACATTTTTAATCCTGCCTTTTATTCCCCCCCACCCCTGCTTGCCTCCTTTCCTTTGTATTGACGCCCTGGGACCCCATCTGGGCCCTTTAGAGGCGTGAAATGCACAGTAATTATTAGTAATCATCACACACCATCAGAAACGGATCCTAGTGCTGTAATTACATGATAAATGTCTGCCTAACACATGCCCTCTATTTAGCAGCCCCCTGGAGACCATGGATAATAGACAGCTAACAGGGATCCGCAGAATGGGCCTTTCAGCGCTGGCCGGAGCTCATTGTCTACGAGCCAATACACCCTCTCCCCCCGTTTGGCAACAACGCAGACCCCGATCAATCCCTGCACTGCCCCCCCTCACCAAGCTCGCTGACCCCTCCTCTCACACACGTCCCTTGTCACTTGCTAAGTAGACGACGACGTCAATCACCGGCATTACACTGCATTGCTAATGGTCGCCAAACAATTTCACAGAAGAGAAAAAGAGTTTTGTCCAGCCATTCATCAGATAATGGTGACTTTGTGTTGCTGACCCGTGAGCAAAATGTGATAATTAGCACAATCATTAACAGCATGCCTTTTTTTTATTTTTTTTATTTTTTTATTTTTTTATGTGTTGTTATCAAAATGCTGCAGACAGCAAGCTGTTTTTTATTAAGATCTGCTGTCAGCAATGTGCTGTGAATGTGGCACAGAGATTCAGTGGCTGTCAGGAGCTTTGTTTGGATTCAACCGATTCCTGACTGGTGCGCAATCACACATCGTGTTTGTCCCTCTGCACACACGAACTTGTTCACTTGTAACCACAAAGCACAGGCATTTCAAAAGTAAGCCATTTGAATTTTATTTGATGTAAAAGACTAACACAAAGCAGGGCGCAATTGAGAAGTAGAAGGACAGTGACACATACTTTTCAAAATTCATTACCCATAGAAATCCAAAAAATATGGCATTATTTATTATAGTGTAACCGTTTCTTATCAGATAGCAAACTTGTCATAGGAAAGCAAATAATGACTAACGCTACACATAACTCTGATCACATTATGCCCAGAGTGAAACATGGTCTCATGGTTTTTACATGTTTGAGTTTTTGTTTATTTTTTATTATTTTTCGTCCATAGGGACAAGGAAACAGGAGCTGATGTGATAATATATCAAGGCAATCCAGGAAGAAAACTGGAAACTATACCAAATATACCAGCCAGAGCGACAGTGGAACCATATCCATTTGTTAAAGTGGTAAAAAGCAAGGGCTACAGGAAATTAGGAATCTCTGTACTAATTAAAAATTGTGCTCTGCACCTATTCTAAATCTAAATGAACTTGAGCTATTTTGTAAAGATGATTTGGGGAAGACTTTAGTCACCATATGTGAAATCAACGGCACTATTTGCCTTCCCTAAAAAGACATATTCAGCTGGTCTGAATACAAATGCACACCAACAAGCTCTGACTTTTAAAAGCATGTATCTTTTTCCTTCTAATTTATACTGAAGTGCCCTGAAACAAAAATCGCACTGACATTTTTACATGTAGCAAAACAAAATATGGAACATGTAAATTGACATAAAAACAGGCATTGTGTAATGCCTGTCTTCATTGGCTTAAAAAATAAATGACGAGGACAAAAACTGACAAGTTTTTGACATTATCAAGAGATTAGAGCATGAAATTAAATATTACATCGTTTAGATTTTTAAATACTTTTTATATTAAGTACTGTAGACAGAGTTCAGGCCCTGCTGGGTGGTACAGTAAACGCTGCTAGTGACAGTTAGAATGAGGCGTAAGTGGCCTCCAACCCAAAAGCAGACTCTGCCTGTCCGCAGTGTTTAATGCAAATTAACCTACGTGAGTCAATAGACACGTTCAGCGCTACTTTCAAACAACACCGCTATATTAGATTTTCATCGACTGTCCTTGTATTCTCGTAACAGAGTTGATGGCAGTCGTGCAGTTTGAATCTACATATGCAGTGATCAGATATGCATGCAAAAGAGCGTCCTCTTATCTAAATCCATAGAGTGAGAAGAGGAATCCTGTTTGTGAACAACAAGGGGAATTTGCCTGAGATTTGCCTACCTGGCTCTTGACAATGGTCAGCTCTTGGGGGGGATATTTTATATATTAGCCAGAAAAGGCCGCAAGGGTGTTGGCTGTTAAGCAAATTTTATATTCTGTCTTACATCTATTCATAATATTAACAGTAATCGCTTTAAGTTTTGAGCATCCAGCCTGTTTACTTCTCGTTCCTGTTAATTTATGAAAACAAGACATAACTGATTTACTGGTAGACTGGTGTCAGGTGATAACCACGGAAAGTCCACTTTACCCTCTACCTTGAATTACATGAACATAAGGTCATGCAGGTAACTGATGCTCACAGTGCATGTTTAATCTATTTCCAGATGCCAAATTATTTTACATTCAGTCTCTAATGAGAAAAAAATAATAATCCAGAGCAAATCAAGGAAAATACAGATATTTTTTTTAAAAACTGTTAATCAATACCATCTTCCTCCTACATCAAGATTTGTATAAGTCAGGACCACACACACACACACACGTTTGCGTGGCTATCTTTATGGGGACTTTCCATTAACTTCCATTTATTTCTACAGCCTAAACCTTACCTTTACCCTTTTCCTAACCCTAACCATCACATACCTAACCCTAACCCTATCCAAAACTCAATTCATACCTTAGCCCTAAGTCTGACCCCTGACCCAAAAACAGGGTTTCCCCTTGTGGGGACCAGGCTCCGGTCCCCACAAGGAGCAATTGGTCCCCACAACATAGTATATGTCAGGAAAATTGTCCCCACAAGGTGTTACAAACAAACACACACACACACATGCACACGCAAACACACAGTTAAACTATAAAAGAAGCAGATCTGCCTGAGCTTGAAAGCAAAGGCAGACATTGAGAGAAAAGCAGCGCGATCTCAGACTCCAACAATAACAGACATATCAACTATCCCCTAATTGATACAGACAGGCGGACAGTCACTCACTTAATGAATTGCTAATGGCCTTCAGCAATGCTATGAGTGACAGGGGCCAAGCATTCCACCTGGTGGAGGCTTCCCGGGGAGTGCTGAGGATGGAGATGCTTCTCATTAATGGAGGCAGGATGCCTAGCGATTGTTCAGCCTTGTGTGGAGAGGCCTCCACGTCCACACAGAGGCAATGCCTCGCTCCCTCGTCTATATAGGCTCCTTCAACGTCAGACAGCCAAGCGTCGCGGAGTCACGGATAATGAAGACTTGATCAAAGGGACACAGCATTCCAAGGGCCTGACCGAGCAACCGGACAAGATGAGTGAACAGAGCAGGAGAGGTGGCCTGAAAGACATACGAGGAGAGAAAGAAACATATAAAGGGAGAAGGGTCATGGGAAGAAAAGAGCTATTCTCAGCTCTCAGCGTTGTGCTTCTGCAATTAGACTTTGCAAAGCGTGCTTCAGCTCATAAAATATTTGCATTGATCCAGAAGTCTGACCAACAAGAGTTTGGAAAGTGGCTTACAAACTGGTTTGTGAAATGGGCAATCGCTTGATTTTCACAGTTAAATGTGGGTATGGATGAGGCAAGAGTGCAAAGCACAAAGTGAGTCTCCTGGAGTGCAAGAGTAAAATCGATTACCTCTATTAAGTGCACAATCCAAGATCCACATGCTCCTCGTTTATTTGCCCCATTTGCCACAAGCTGTAGTGTTATTTATTCTAATGCTCATAACTGCTGTCCCTTCAGATGACCTATAATTTCCTACTAATAACTGCTGTGGGCAGAGTGATTACAGCTTTTCATTAGCGCCGGCAGCTTTTACTGGTGCTATCCCAGCTAAAGGGCCCTCTCTGTAATTGTTGGCCATTATAAACATAGTATACTGAAAGTATGGGGAGGGGGGCAATGACGCCTCTTTGTTATATGCTGATGATTGAGCAATTAAACTTTGCCAACATAATTAGCTCTCCATAGTAACATGGGTATGAGGGATGTAGACACATTGTTCTGAGAGTTAAAGCCTTCATCTTAATGGGTTGTGCTAAAGTTTGAACAGCGTCTTGCCAAACATTTTTGGACTCCTTGAAGTTTTCACATTTTGTTATTTTATTCCTTATTTTGACAGACTGTCAGAAACTAACTCATTTGAAGTGGAAAGATTATTACAAAGAAGTATGAAAAAAATACCTTCATATATATTCAGATCCTGAATCCACAATTAGGTGAACCAGTTTACACTGCAGTGATAGCTACTAGTTAGGGAATGTCTACAAGCAGCGTACATCTAGAGACTGAAAGTTTTGGTAATTCTTTGGCAACGTAGCTCAAACTCAGTTTGAGTGAATAGCTTTAGCTTTTCTACACGTCTTTACACCTTCTTCCACATGTTTGCTGGGTCCAGAAGACCAGAAGATACTTATCTAGCAAGCCTGAACGGGAGGACCTAGTTTACATACTTTAGATCAACATTAGATTATTTTTCTTCTTTTGCTTGTTCTTTTGGTTTGTTATTTTGTTTGCATTTCCTTTTTAAGTCCTGTAAAGCACTTTGTATTGCCTTGTTGCTGAAAATGTGCTTTTTAAATAAAATTACTTTATTGTGGAGAGATTTTTCTACCTGAGCTCGGCTGCTCAGGTCGTTTTGACTCCTTTGATTAAAGCTCACCTTGTCCAGTCTATCGGCCGTGTCTTGGAAAGTTTATAGTTGAGTACTATTCTTTTTGAAAAGTGATCTTTGAGATGTTTACACTTTGGAAAATTGCTTTAACACCTAAACCTCTTGATAAAATGTAATGTTTACTGTTTTTTCTCAATTGTTGGCTGTGTGGCGTAGTCTATGTATTTTTATTTTTGTGTTTTTTATGATGTGAAGCACTTTGAACTGCCTTGTTGCTTCAATGTGCTGTACACATTAACTTTACACATTAACCTGATGGATTGATCTAAACTATACTACAACTTTATGACTTGGTCTTTGTGACGTCTTGATAAATCCTGGACTATGACACATGCGAACTAAGTGTATATTATTCGGTTGACTTCTTAAGTCAAATGGTTGCATTGGATTTTAGTCACGGGTATTGGTGCTGAATACATGGCATATATTTTGGATGTTTATTTGTAAAAAACATTTTAAAATCATGCATCGTTTTCTCCTCACAATTGAGTGCCACTATGAGCTGTCCTGGCAAA
Organism: Poecilia formosa; assembly: GCF_000485575.1. NCBI lineage: Eukaryota > Metazoa > Chordata > Actinopteri > Cyprinodontiformes > Poeciliidae > Poecilia > Poecilia formosa. Next base: position 3,105,929 of record NW_006799951.1, read on the forward strand.
TATCCCACTAAAACACACTGAAATTTGCAATTTTATTGTGTCAAAGGTGAAGAAATTTAGGAACTGTGATTCTATTGGAAAGCCTTTGTATTTAAACACTTAATTCACAAGTAGGAGAGATATTTAGAGTAAAAATTAGGATGTTTATTTTTTTATTAAGCAGCTCCTGTTTACACTGCCTGCTTGGGGAGTAGCAGTAGCACTAGTATCAGTGTGTGTTAATATTTTCACTCCTTTACATCTGAACATTTACCTGGTGATTAACTGCCTTCTTAAACGAGCACAAAGAGATAACCAACCAAATATTGGCAAGACTTATCCCCAGTTAGTTTACATCACAGGAAGGTTGTGTGAAGCAAATGAGAAAAACACCAAGTTACAAAAATTAAAGAGTCACATCCATTCACACACACCATGCAAGCTCCTCATTAAGTGGCATTAAAACTATGAAAGTCTGTAATTATTGAATAAATCCTCATCCGTGTGAACAGATTTCATTGCCGTGCAGTAATTCTTCTTAACGCGGAGCAGCTCTGGCAGTGAATGAGCCCTTTGTACGCCGCTGTGGGAAGGCTTTTGTGAAATTACAAAACTGCATAATGATGCTAATCATAAATTAGCATTTCAAGATGGAGCAGTGTTTGGATTTTTTTTGCATGTATATGAATCTGAAGACTTAATACCACTTTGTTCTGTCTAGAGTGTAACAAGGCAACATTAGTCAAAATTAATGTTTTTACATCTGTACGGTAGTATACCCCCCAAAAAAAGACTATTTACAAAATTGTATTGCAGAATAATCATAAATTTAGACATTTAGACTTGTATCTTTGTATCTTTTTGTCTGCAGTGATTATTATTATTTCTTTTTTTTTTGTGCGTTTGTTTGTTTTTGTCCTTGGTGGTTGGAGGCCAAAAGCAGCAGCTGGGCAATTGAAGACAAGTTAAAATCTCTGTCCCCCCCCCTTCACTTTTTCCTTTGACTCACTTTTCCTCATCTTTGTATTAAAACTGCTGCAGAGACGCACACCTAAGTGTGCACCCTGCAACACAAACCCAAAACATGGGTATTGTGGCGTCCACTCGGAGCCACATGACAGTGGTATTAGATTCAAGTTTCTATTCATTCCCCGAGAGTAGCAGGTGTGTGTTTCATTACCCCAGCAAAGAAAAACACAACTCCGGAGCGGCTTCTTAATGTAGGGGGCTCGACCTGCAAATGAAAGCAGACAAAGAGACCAATCTGGAGGCAGCGCCCACTCTGTGTCCAGGACATTTGTCAATTAGTGTCTGTTTGTTTGATGTGACAATTAGCAGGGAGGCGCTTGATCATTAATCCCAATATGGTTTCACTGTGTGAACATTTAATACGCCTGTATTTATTACAAACACGCAAGGTGGTCAATAATCATAAGAAAACTAATCGTATGTACAGATACATAACTGGCTGGTAAGTGTTATTTGTTCTCATGGTTGTGGGGTAGAATCTGCTTTTTTCTGTTTTAGGTTTTATTTAAAGTAGCACTTTCTCTGCGTCCGTATGTAAACAGTTCAGTCTCGAAAGACGGGGACTTGCCTCACAAACGGAGGATTCAAATTGATGCTGCTTTCAAGTTTTTGATACTTGCTCGTCGTGCATTGTTTCCAATTACTTGAACAATGACGGGACACATTAGGCGTCGGGGTTATGCAGAAGTCATTTGCATGGAAAAAAACATTGGGACCTCAGAACGAGGAGGACATGTAAATGATAACTGTTACAGCACATAATAAAACAAAAGGACACTGATAAACATCCACATTTAAATTTCATTACCATTTACCTAACCACAGCTTTTCTCTGGAAGGGAATTATTTCTGGACACATTGTTGTATTCTTCCAGTGCGCCTGGTTTCGCCCTTGTTGTCTTCCATCGTCCTTACAAATCGATATCTTTGTTGTGTTTTGCATATTTCTGAGCAAAGACAAGCAAATCGGGGTTTGTATGCAAAACGTATGGCTTTTCAGACATAGAGCACCTTTGATGTCTTGTTATCTGATTCTTGAACAGTCACAAAAAAACTTTAGAGTCCAACACAGTTACGCCGAACAAAACAAACAGCAGCAACATAATTTTACATTTCAAGGTGATTTTGGTATTTTGTTTTGGGGGATTTGCAGTTATGAGCATTAGAATAAATAACACTACAGCTTGTGGCAAATGGAGCAAATAAACGAGGAGCATGTGGAAAGGTAGGAGAAGTGGATCAGTTTGGTTGTTTGATGCAATTCACTGAACCAACACTAAATATATGAACCGTAGAGCATTTACTGCAGGCCAGGTCATGGGCGGTCTTAAACATGAACTAGAAGGGGGAAAAAAAAGTTTTTTTTTAAACAATTTTTAAAGATCAATTTTATCAAGAATGCACAAAATAAAGTAAAATATATTTCAACCACCAGCTTGAGGCTGTAGCAGTAGCTGTGCACTAGGTGGTGCCCCACCTCTTCACCAAAACAGCCACTATTCTGCTTGGATATGCACTGAAGCTCTGATTAACGTGTTTTCTGTGCAAGTTTTTTGTCCAGTATAACCACGTGTCACATTATTAATATTAGCAGATATAGTCTTTATTTAGTTATTTCCTGAAATCGATTAAAATCCCCCTTGGTCGGTTTTAGTTCACATGTAAAAAAAAAACGAAGAGTGTCAAAATAAAGTGTTTGGAAGGAAAAGGAGCTCTTTTGGACATTTGCACACACACACACAGTTCCACACTCAAATCTCTTTTGTCTCCCTTCCCCCATCTCAATAACTCAGAATAATGTGATCTGAGGAGAGAAAACTAATGGTGGTTGATTAAAAGGGATTCAGGTGATGAAATAAGGCTCCGGTCTCTGTGCTGAGGGCCTTTAGTTTCAGCCAGGCCCACAGGCAGCAGCTGGAAGCGTAATTACGCGGGCTGATTTATACATCATTAAGGCCTCCATATCGGTCACCCCTTTTGAAAAGAGCAGTTAAGCTACTTACACTTTTCACAAAACAGCGGCAATTCCGTGCAAAATGAATGTATGCTGCTCCTCTGAAAGCATATGGTATATTTCTAACCCATTAATAATTCAAGCTGAATGAGCAAAAATTAGTTGGCTCGGTTACCGCCGCGTTTGTCCCACATTCGTTTTGCCGACGCTTTGTAAATGGGGCTATTACGCTAAAAACAAAGCAGAGCGAATGACCACAGTTTGCCGTGCTTAGGAAAAGAGAGGGCCTCATTCGTACACCTGTCATTTTCCAACAAGGAACCATTATGGCTGTGCAGAAAGGTGATATCACACCTTTCATGCTGCCTGCACCCCTCTCTGTGGAAAAAAGCACTACTGTGGAAATTTAGATATCTGTGCAAGAGAGAGGTGTCTTATTATTGCAAGGATCCAGATATTTGTTTTTGATCCTTCCCCTTTCAAATGGCTTTTGGCTTGTGTTTCAAAACTAAAAATAAGCGAATAATTTGCATTTGTACTGAGGCGGCAGTGAAGCTTGTGCAGCACTTTAGCTCTCTGTGTCCTATTTAATACACACGCCGTGCTTGTTCTAAACACCGAAGCTCACGACTGCAGTTTGATTGAAATCAAATGAGGTGCCCCACTTTATTTGGGCAGCTAAAGAATACACGAGTGAACAGGTGCTCTTTTTGATACATCCCGGCGTACACGTTTTAACAACCCTCGACACATACGTATGCACAATTATTTAATGATATGCACACGCCCTTACACACTCACTCGCACACTGGACACGAGCGGAGAAGGCGCAGCTGAAAGGAGCTCAGCACATTGTTGCTTTAACCTCCCTGCACTAGTTATCCCTCTCAGGGCTCAAAGCCTTGGCAGCCAACTCTATAGGCTTTTTGTCACCGAGCTTTAGCTTGTACAGTGGTTGGGAGGCGGACAGACGGCAAGGGAGGACAAAACAGCACGAAGACATCTTTCTTTGACATTATTTCTCAAGTGAAGTAAGTGTGAGCTGGAGCTAGAAGAGGCCTAGTCAAGTCTCGTTGCAGCCCCCCGGTTCTCTCCGCATCATTATTCTCCGCAAATCATTAGATTTTGAAGAGAAAGCAGCACCCGCAGCTTTCTCCCACATGACCCCTCCACTCCTCAGCGTGGATTAAGAGTGAGTAAATGAACTGACCTCTGCCAGTCCCAGAACTAAACATCTACACGGGTACTTGATGCGACAATAAATGAAAGGATGCAGCGCATTTTTTCCTTAATCCCCCCAAGACAGATGAACAAGTTTCTTTTGCTCTTGTCCATCCTGTTTCTTTTTTTTTTCTGTTTTTTTGTGAGCTTTGTGTTCAGTGCTAAGCTGTCACCTAGCCAGGTCAAGTTCTCAAAAAAGGAAATGACAAAAGTAAAAGGTCATAAGTTGACATTCACATTTGAGGGTTTTTAACATTGTGATGTTTCAAAAAGTGATGATCTGATTGAAGACCTGATTAGGGTTCTGTTCAAAGCACTTTTGAAGGATCTGTGGAAATGTGATGAGATCTTTTTGCACAAGATGTCTTTGGTATTAACACCATGCCATCATATATATATATTTTTATGTATCAAAGGAAAGTCCATCTTTTGAAGCTCTACAGCTGTCAGTGTGGTGGGAAACTGGGCAGAGAGCAGCTGAAACACCAGGCGTTAAATGTTGCTACGTTCAAAACTAAGTGCTGTTTGCAAAGCAAGAAAACTACATAGTCTGTAGGTTTTGTGGACCCAAATTAATTTTTTTAAGCTCCAGTTGTCAATGAGCTATTTCGAAAGACAGAGTAAAACATTTTGTGTGATTTCACTGAAGACTGCAGCTCTTGGCCAAATAGGTATTTCTGTCTTGAAAACTGAATACTTGCAGCATCTGGAATATTATTGGTGATTGAGTTAAGTGGAATGAACTCTGATTAAATGTTAGAGCTCCACAACATATCAAGCAGGAATCACCATTACAATCCATATGGGGAGTATTACAGTCCAAAAGAACTGGTTAGATGCAATATTTAGTGGGGGTTGTTCAAGTGGAATGAATCCGGAATCTGCATGTTACTAATATTTGGACAGACTTCCACTGCTCTTGAACACAAAGTTTAGCAAATTTTTAATAGCCGAAAACCTTAAGCCTACAGGCTGATGACAAAAAATAATTGTCAGGAAAATGTGGGTTAATCATCAACGATATTGTAAAATATATATTCAGGAATGGCATCTTTTCCTGATATCATGCAGCCCTGATCAAATGTAGCATAACGCAGCGGGATTGCTTTTAGCTTTGGTCTATGTCAACAAAGATCTTTTCTAAATTCCTCAAGTTGTTATTGGGGCAGAACTGTGTGACTGAGACATCTCTACTTTTAAGCCATAAATTTCATCTTCAGTGGAAAAACAGAATAAAAAACAAACAAACTAGTGAGCAAGGCCATGACTCAAACTATCCACATGTGTAGATAACAGCGCTGCGACATGAAGGCGCACCGGGATATTCACATTTACAAACTCTTCCTTCTCTACGTCCTTCTCCTCCCTCCTTCCCTTGCAGCCCCTTCCTCCTCTACCTGAATGTCACCACTATGCAGGAGGATTTAACGTTGCTTTTAACCCTCACCGCTTCATAATTACCTTGACATTTACCCTGCATTCAATCAAGTTTTTAACAGCGGATTTATTGCAATGACTTTTTTGTATTGCAGCAGGCAGCACTAATTATACAGGTTAGCAGAAGTCTTCATGGTCATGTTGTTTTACATCTGTAATATTTTCCGTACCACTTTTCCCTGTGCGGCTGAGCACCCTGTCAGCTACTTTGAGACAGAGTGACACAGGAAAGGACAGAAATACTATTACACGAAGTATCAGATGTCTTGGGGTGTAAGCAGTAGAACAGAGTAGCACTGCCTATCCCTCCTTTATTGCTCAGGTTATTATCACAACTGCTAGGGAATTGTCGAGACGGAGAGATAGGAGTGGCAACGATCCATCCGGGACTCGTTCATCACCTCTCGCCGCAGCCCCCCGACTAGAAATTACATCTGCATCTGAATTAGTAACATTATTCGCCAATTTGGCTCAGAGTGAACATTGTTCCATTGAAGGTGGAATTAAATTAGAAAATGAGTGAGTCTTTAATTTTCAGATTATAAATCAGGGAATATAATTCACCCCCCCCTCAACCCTCCCATACCTTAAGGGCAATCACATTATCCTAAGCGACATTTTATCCTCCCGCCCGCCAAGTAATCTCATCACCATACACAGTCACACACCAATCACGCTTCCTGGGGAGGCAGGAAATACGTCTTCCTCCAGAATTAGACGTAAAATATGAGTGTCTCGCCCCACACCAGAGCTTATTTTACATGAAATTTGATGGTCCTTCTGAACTCACAAACAGTAAGGAGAATTACTTGTTTAAAAGAATATTGCCTTCGTTTTATCCTCATAAAAGCCAACTCTTGCTGGTTGAACGTCAGGTTAACTCCCCAAACGCCCTACCTTTGTGCTGTCGATTCTACGCCACAGTGGGAGGAACGAGAAAACATCTTGCAACCACTGAGGTCACCAAAGGGTTTTGACTTTGGTGGTACATATTTGAATCCACTCAGTCATTTAGTTCTTGTATTCTATTTTAGTTTAATTAAAAATAAATAAATAAAAAAAACACTCAGCTTTTTAAAATGATGCTTAATCATTTCTAAACAGTGTTGCAATACTACAGTGATCGCAGTAAACAACTCCCAACCTTAACCTAACCTGGCAGAATCAGAAAGAATGTATTGACCTTTCACTGCGAGTCTTTCTTTAGTCTCATTCCTAAAAACTCTGCCTGTTCATTTCATTCTGGCCAATGCCCAGAGCTCATTAAAAATGAATGTGCTCCTTAAACCCCAACACTAGGCCTTTTCCATTAGGGAGAGAGATATGAGGGTGATAAACATTATTTGTGATCGGATATGAATTGTGCGAGGATTGGCTGCAATATTGGAAGCCGCATTGAAAAGTGATTGTGCTTGAATTCCCCCATGCAGTCCTGTGCCATATCAAAGCTCTTGTAATTTGATTTCTATTCATTTCAGCCATTGTTGTGCATTATAATGAAAAGCCATATCTAGCTGATCTAGACCAACCAATTTGGATTTTTTTTTTCTATTTTGTCCCACTTGGTTGATTTTAAGCTGATCAGGATATTTGCTTGGCACAGTCTTGGGCATTCTGAAAGGCCTTATCTTACATTTAATTACCATACTGCCTTTGTTGAAGCAAAATTCATCTATTTTGGTGTGTATGGGCGGGGTATCCTTCTGCCCACGTGAATAAAAGAGAACAGGAGTAGGAAAGAGCCTGTTTGGTTGTCTTCACTTTGTCTGTCAGCTTCTGTGATGTACCATTCAGACGTATTTTCATGAAAACGGAGCGTTGGTGCATCCCCCCATAAAAACCAATAAAAACCAGGCTATCGGAGATTCACCCCTGAGCGCTTCACTGACAACCTTCCAGACATATACATTTAATATTCCATTGATTGAATGATTTTTATGAGTCACAGTTAACATTATCATCAATATGCCCTTAGGACCAGGACATAAACCCAAGAATTGGATTCATCAAATGCTGAACAAGGCAAAGTGGCAAACGTCAGTTTCTGGTTTTTTGAAAATGACTTCTTCTACTAATAATAATCATAACACCAAATGTAATTTTCCTATAAAGTCCTCCTTTCAAGCTACCAAAAACAGCATGGCTTTGTGTTGTGATATAAATTCCAGTATTTGTTAAATCCTTAATGACTAAAAATTTATTTTTGTTGAGGTTTTCTTAGCTGCACGTAGACCCGATTATTTCCAGATCTGTAAAATCATGAACGGCTGGCACCTAAAAAAAGCACCTCACTAAGAGACATGATCCACAAATGGAGGAAAACAAGCACCGATGATGAATCTTTCCAGTACTACAACAAATTACATCGGCAACTCTTCCAGGACGTCACAAAAACATCAACAGCATGACAAGCTTCACTTGTATCAGGTAAGGCCGGCGTTGGGAATCCCCTCCGGCCAAAAAAAATAAATAAATAAATAAACATAACGATTTGCCTCAATTGGTGGAATAATACCTTCTGTTTCTTAACAAAAACACCTGGATGAAACTGTTTGACCTTTAGTTTAGTTTACTACCTCAAGTTCAGGAACTCGCATTCACTTAATCACACATTTCATCTCTGAATGGCTAAAAACAAATGAAGTTTCTGAAGTGGCCCAGTCGACATCCAGACATAAATCCAACAAAGATGTAGTGGCATGATCTTAAATAAGCGATTTATGCTCCATTGGGGCCGAGTTAAAACAATTCTGCAAAGAAAGGTGAGCCAAAATTCCTCCACTGCGGTGAGAAATGTTGAAAGCAATTGTTATTCCCAGGACGGAACCAGTTGTAAGATTTAAGGAACACAAATTTTTATCACATCGAGTCAGGTCGATTTGAATTGCTTTCTGATTTATTCAGTTAAATTTTACACTTAGTTAAGTTATCTTGTCTGGTATTTAGATTTGTCTTTTTTGTTCTGACACATTTAAGTGCAACAAAAAAAAAGAAAAACAGCAAAAAAAAAAATCTGTAAGGGGACAAATACTTTTCACAGTACTGTGAGCAGTTGATATTTTATTTTCTCATTTAATATAAGTGTGCAAATGTGTGGGATTTAGGCTATTAAGGAGTGCATTTCACACAGAATTGCACGGCAGATAGATGTATGTCATCCAGGCATATTGTACAATATCAGGTGGTTTGAGCTGTATTAGCCTGACTGTTTGACCCCACCGTGGTAGTCAATGTGCCTGTTTTACTTCCTCCAGGTTCACTGACAGTCAGAACAGGATGATAATGGTGACCCTTGGACACTCTGCTCCATGGGGCAGGGATGCAGTGGGCTACAGCTCACGCACATATTAATATTAATACATATAAAAGCCATCCAACTGGCTCAGAGTCATCGAACACACACATACACACACACACACACACAGATGCAAAATTGTATGGAGACCAACTGCTTCAAACGCACATCTGCATGGTTCCAGGGACACACACACACACACACACACACACATATATATATATATATATATATATATATATATATATATATATATATATATATATATATATACAAAAGCAAGTAAAAGGCCCATTATGGATGAAACAGCACAGCATTTGTGGCTGGACCGTTTCCCGAGGTCAGTTTGAAACATTTGCCAGCCGGAAACCTACACAGAGTGCCGGTTGTTCACACCGTTTGGGGAAAACACACATTATGTAAATGATTCTTCTTTCGGAATGAAACACAGACAGCTAGGAGCTGTGTGCTAATGGCTATCGTGTCAGCCAAAGCTAATGGTTGTTGTGCTTATTTATTTTTTTTTTTTTTGCTCATGCGTGTGCTGTGTCGCATGCTTTTTGCAGCTTATTCTGCATGTATGTTTGTGATATTCTGATTTGCGTTCCCGCATAAACCCATTCCACAAACCATCGGGCATTGGAATTTCAGCCTGGATGGTCAGTAAAACTAGCTAGGACGAAAAAGTTTTTCTTTTTTTTTTAGCGCTTTGCATATTTTGAGAATCCACAAAAGCAGTTTGTTCAAAAGATCTACTGAGAGACTAAGCTCGCTTTCAGAGGCAATAACACCGCTCTTATTCTGGGACCGCAGGATAGTGACAAAGGTACACAATGTCACCCCTGTCAGTCGACCAACCGAAGGCACGGTAAATATTAAAACTCTATTTGCATACCTTTACGCTGGCTGATAGTTTGATATCAGCAGCATCTACAAACAGTCTAGAGTAATGGAGCATCCAGGCAGTTCATTTGGTCTGGATTGAAGGAAATATATCCTTTATACAGTGAGTAATACGGCTTCTCTATGTTTGTGTGGAGCCCACAACGTTTCCACACAAGGGTGACGAGGAAATAAAAGTTCAATGATTTGGAAGTGAAAGTGCTGAGGGGCGTATGAGTCACGGACGTGGACGGTGAACTGAAAAGCACATCTCAATGTCAGTAGGCAAATCAAGGAGCGACCGTCTTGTTTTCCCTGTAGAGTTCAGCAGGAGATGTAACTGTTCAAAAGGAAAATTAAACTGGAAATTATGAAGACCTGTACGGTTCTCTGGATTGCCTCTGCATGGTTCATCAGATGCCACTGATCTGCAGCTTAAGCTCTTATAATTCTCTGCAGTACATTTTCTAATATTTAGTGACACATTGCTGATGTAATGTTAAATGATTTAAAAGAAATGTGTTCTTCACAGAAGGAAAAAAAAAAGAGAGTGGCTTGTGAATTTTCCTATGTTGAAACTGTAATTTCTGATTTCCTATGGTCAGTTTGTGGTGTTGAGAATGATAGGACGCCATTATTATCTTAGTAGCTTGTCAAAAAGGCAGATAACAGAGGCAAATATATGACTACAGATTCTTTTACCGGAGCAGATTGAACCAAAAGTTGCCTGGGGCTTTGACTACACTTGACTCTATATTTCCAGCTAAACAAAGATGCACAGAGACCTTTGACTACCAAAGAAGACGTCTTTCTGAGATGGTGTCACTGAAACGAAAACAATGTCTTCAAAAGTTATTTACACCGCAAGTTGGAAGTCTTGAAAATTTCAGAAGGACAACAAACCGGCGTAATGTCAGAGCTACAGTGGAACGATTCAGGCAAACGTTTATGCAGGATCAAGATCTAAATTAAGTGCAATTTTGTGCTGCATGAATTCACAGTAAATACATTGAAATGTAGAAAAGTTCAAAAACCATCAATACTTTTACCAGCCACTCGATGTTAGATTGATCACATATCAACGGTGAGAGAAAAAGCTGACATTATTGTAAATAATTTAAAAGTGATGTTTTACAATATTTTCAAAAGCAGCATAAATATGTTCTTCCAAATAAATGGGACAACAGATGGAAACAGTTTTCTTAGCTTCCAGATTTGCTAAGAAAACTCTGGTGCACTCCGAGCCGGGGGTTGGACCGGGGCAGGTCATATTTCACCGTCAGTCTGACTTGCCCCAACAATGTGACAGCTGGTGACAAATAACCTGGCTCATGATTGAAATCTGACAAAATAACGCTGTGTTTTATAATAGCGTCCTCGAGCAGAAATATGGAAGCCGCAAACTAAACAGTGCTTCATCACCTCCATGCCAGTCCCAGCGGTTCTCCATTAAGGGCCAGATCACTGTGTTATGCCTCCCCCCACCTCCCCATCCCAGCTGACCGCCGAAGTGACAGCCCCGGCTTGCCGCCGTGACATTGAAAAATATTTGTACTGACAAGGCCACAAATCACACGCCGACAAGTTTTAAAACTCAATGTTCACTCCATGTGCATCTGCTATATTCTCGTTAAAAGTGTAATATGGTAGTCTCTCCCCTCCGCGTTCTTTTATTATTATGGTATTGACAGCGACTATAATAAAGTTGTGCTGTTTTGATGCCAGGGAGGGAAGCTCAGGAGATGGAGAGATTGAGAGGAGGGGTGTATGTGGGGTGAGAGACGAAGAGAGTGGCCGCGATGGTTGAATGCTCGCATGGCGCCGTAACAAAAGCGCTCCATTTTCATGACAGAACTTCATCTGACATGTTTAGTTTGATAGTCTACCTGTGACCTTCTCAATAAGTCTAAATTCTGCATCAGGCTGCATTTCTTTTTAGGCTTAAAATGCAATCTCTTGCTTGATATTCACATCTGAATTACTTTTTAACCCTATGTTTTCGACACTGCCTCCCATGCTCTATGCACACTGCAGAGGGAGTGTAATCAGCATGCTTGTCTACTCTAGTGCTTTGGAGCCTGTGGTTGCTCTAACATCCCCCTGTTTAAAACCTCATCGACCATGTAGGCCTTAATGTGTGCCCGGTGCACACGAGCAAGTGTGCTTTAGGCTCATTGTTAACATAAGGCCAAATCTGTAATATAGCACGGACAATTAAGTGCACAATTTTTGTATAAATGCAAAATCCCTCACTGTGAATTATTTAATCCCCTCTCTACAGTTCATTTAATAGAGCCCTTTTGGCGGCCGGTTGGAGTCACAGAAAACTAATTTGATTCTGTTCCTTGATTTAATTAGATCTTATGATGTATGGTATTGCTAATTCGGTGGCTCACCATGCGTTGTCGGCGCCTGTCCCTTGCACTGGCGGTGAGCTGTCAGAGCCCCATTTTTAACAGTATTGAAAAATTCAAGCTTTATTATTGCCCCCTCACTCATTTTCTCCCATCAGAGGGGAAAGTAATGAGCTTTTAGTCTCTCCTCTTTTACTCGTCGCCCCTCTCCTCTTGTCTCTCCATTTTTGTCGCTCTGCGGCGCCGTCTTTCTTTCTTTCTTTCCTTTTTTTTTGTGTGTGTGTGTACTTTCTTCTTCCTTTCATTCTCTTTTGAAACAGTAAGAGTGGATAAAGAGTCTGGGAGAGCACAAGGAAAAGAACCATGAAAGCGGAGAGGCGGAAAGTAGAAATGATGGCACCGATGAGTGCAATACACTGCGGAGAATGAAAAGAACAGAGAACGAAATGAACAGGTAAGATAGCAGAGAGCAGGGAGGGATGATCAGCTGAGAGAACGAATTTGTCAGAGAGAAGTGGAAGGTGAACATAACTGTGTTAGTGAATATGAGTGATAAGTAGTAGTTAGAGGGGAGGAAGAGAGAAAAAGGTAGATCAAAAGAACCAGGGGAAAGAAAGGATAAGGGGAGAGGTGGAGATTGTGCTGTACGCTTACAGCGCTCCGGGCTTACTGCTCTGGCATTAGCTCACTGATTCATGAGTTAAGTTTCCCCAACTGCCCATGGCTATTAGCTTTCAGTTCCTTCGGCTGTCATTTAGACTCCAAAGAGTCTTTTGGTTAATGCACTGTTTTAATGAGAGTGCACCACTCGCTAATATATTTGACTGTATGAAAGGTCACAACAGGAAGCTAAACAGATTGAAAGAGTGGGAGCAGAATGGCAGCAGGGCTGTCAAGAGGCAAGACGGCTTTTCGAGCAAACTGATTGGATTGGGAGGTGGAACGTGAGAGCCGGGCGGCGGGGTTAACGTTAACCTGTGAGGCAGGCTGCGGCGGTGTCGCTGTTCCGCGCGACGAACGCTCCCTCTGCCCCGGCGCCCAACGATCCATAACCGGCCGAGGAACTGATGGGTTTACCGCTCTCTCTTATAGACACGCTTCATCTATCAGCTGCTACCTCGGAGGGAGAGAAAAGTTAGGGAAAGAGATGGAGAGAGACAAGCAAAATAAGGAGCCGACACGAGGAAGAGGGACATGTTTCATTGCTGGGGATTGCAATGGTACACCCAACCCATGAGTCAACACACCATGTTGGGTTCACAAGAGAAAGATGAGAACAGCAATATTGTTTTTGAAAACTAAGAATCCCTATGTGTTCGCAAATGAAGAAAGATTTACATCTCAAACGGTACATTAAATAATCTCTGCTCAGTGTAGGATTATCCACCTGGAGTTTGATCGGTCTAAATATTTTTCATTTGAATCGGATGCGGTTCAGAGTCTTTGAAAAATGTGAAATAGCCATTCAGCTTAGCGCAGACTGTGTAATTTGAATGGCAAATGACACCTTTAGAATTGTTAGTAGTTAATAACTAAACTGTTGGGTTGTTTTTAATGTTTATAAATCTTTTTCTCAATCTATCACAGTATCGTTTTTTGGACTAAATCCCTAAAAAAGCGCCAAACAGAAGAGGAACCAAACAGACAGGAGGAGGAAGAGGAGATAGTGAGTTGGCATGTAAAGGGTGTTTAGTGGAGCTGACATTAAACTGAGAAACTCAAGAAGAAGGGGCCCAAGTCCCTTCCTCTTGAGCCATTGAGCAAGAAGGACTCAATGACTAACTACTGTCCCTTAACTTTTAGAGCCGTCCGTCAGCTGTTAGGAAAAAGTTGAGGAAAGAGATGCAGCAAATCACATTCTGCTTATAGCAACGTTGGTCACGGTATTCTCAAATTGTTTAGGAATCATATGTCACTTTGTCATTATTTCTTTTTCTACCCAAAAGCAATGTAAAACAAATTAAAACGATTTTAAGCACATGTCAGTGATGGAATCTCGATGGGCAGAAAACTTTATTAGTCAACATTAACATCACATGATGGCACAACTCAGCAGAAGACCAGAACTGACATCTTGCAGTTGAACATTGTGGGTTTGGATCCAACTTCTTCTTCTTTCACATGCCAACGGTCTCCAGGTTAATGCCAATTTTTCTGTGAATTATGACTTATTAATTCCTAATAAAATCATATTTTTTCTATGTAATATTTTCTCAGTGTAAAATACGTCACTGTTACGTATACCATGTTTAAAAAGGGTGGGGAGTATTATGTAAAATTAACTTCTTTGATATTGATATCATATTATAATGTTATTCCCCATTCAAAAACATACCCAAAGTGTCTTCATTGTGCTATAAAATGGCACCATGTGCCTTTCACTTCAAGTGAAAATGGTTTGTTTATAGAGAAATATAAACAAACCATTGAACTGCAATTCAATTCAGTTTAAATCAATTCTATTCAAGTCGTTTCACATCACATATTCAATTCAGTTTATTCAAAATCAGTTGATTTATGTGAGACATATTTTCAACTAATGCCAACTCAAGGGACATGATCAGTTCTGGATCAGCGCAAGTTTATTTCAAATCAGTTCAGTTCATCCCAATGCAAACGTTGAGTTGATTACCATTGAATGTGGGCCATATAAAACATTTTCCAGGTCTTTCCCCTTCACACTCTCACATCTTATCAATACACAACCCCTTTTTTATGTCACAAGACACCCATAAGGGTCTGTCTCCAAACTGCAGAGCCATGATCAGGTTTGGTCCACAAACCTGATCATCTAACAGTCATCCATTCAAAACTAATCAAACATTTACAAAGGTGCCATGATGTGGAGAGAGCTCTATTCGTCAGCGTCCGCCATCACCAACACTCGGGCTGACCTCGTTATGCTCGCGGCGTCTCAATCTAACTATGCAAATGAGACGGCGGCACGGGTGGGGGGAGGGTTGGTGGATGCAGGGGACTGGCAACTAGACTTGTGTATAGAAATTATAAACAAATAGCCATCCATTATGGGTGGAGTTTCATGGACTGGGCAGTGCCTGGCAGTGAGGCTGAGACAAACTCTTCCCCCGTCGGACAATCGATCACTGAGCAGGAAGTGACAGTGTTGTCAAGGTGAATTAGCAGCATATGTCAAGCTTTTGTTATAAATCCCGGCCTACTGTAACCCTTATTTTCCCCCCCGTGCAATGCATGAACTCAGCTGATGATATATCAACATTGTTTGGAGATTTATTATTCTGGGAGGGGTGATTCCGCAGGGGGAGCTGTGACGCGGGGTGGGACAGGTCTTGTGGCGAGGGGGTTTTGGGGGAGTGAAAAGTGGGCTCCTCTCCCTGTAATCCTCTCCCGCTGCCTGTAGGCCTCAGACCTTTTTTCCTCTCCATTACCCAAACCATTTGTTTATTGAGCAGTAATTACAAACCCCCGAGCCTAGAGGCAAACAGGCGGTGAGGCACTGTAATGATGCAGACATTTATAACAATATATCATAACAACAGCGGATTCCAGACAACGAATTCATGTTGCGGGGCTCAAGATCCAGGTGGTTTGCGGTGAGTTAGAAAGTAATATGCAGGCAGGTAGAGCATTATCGATTTGTAAGAAACTTCATCCCTCTCAAAGGCTTGAGCTAAGCAGGGTAATATGCTGTATTTCATTTACCATTTTCATGCATGTTTGCTTCACAAGCTTAAAAACCACAATCTGTTCTGAGACAGGGTGAAAAAGGGGGGGAAAAAAGAGAACATTTTCTCATTTTCAGCACTCCAGAAGCCATTTAGTGCTCCCTGTGTTAGAGTGGCAATCCCTATTACCGCTGGATAAAGTGTACCCTTTTTTATTTGAAATGAAAATGTCAGTAATTTCTTTTGAGATTGATGACTCCTTACACACAGGCCCAATAAATGAAAAATTGATGAGGCTCAGTTCTCTCTTAATATTTAAGGCAATATTAAAGCCTCTCTTACACCTCATGGAAATAGTTTTATTTAAAAGGAATAAGACCATTGGGCATTGTTTACTGAACACCCCATGCATGTTTTATAAAACCGGCGCCTCTTGGAGGAATTCAAAGGCCCTTGAAATTGTTACTGTTTTGCAGTAAGTATAAAACGACTTAAGAGGAAGTCGAATGGCCTCGGCGTTGTTGTGTCGCCGCTCTCCTGTTGTTGGATGTGGGGCCGCTTTGATGAGGGTTCTAATGGCAGATAGCGGCGCCAGGGATGGAGCGAGCGGGGAGGGGAGGAGTTGCACAATAAATGGCTGAGATTTTATTTCTTCTATTGGGTCGTAATGTGTGCTCGGTGAGGAAATTGATGTTTAACGTGCCTGAGCGGACGAGCGGGATGAATTGCCATTTAAAACAAAGACCCATGGGTTCAAAGCAAGGGAGGAGGAGAGAGGAGAGGAAAAGGCAGAAGTAGGACAAGGAGAGGGAACTACTTGGATTGCTGCACAAGCCAGGGGCAAGGAGAGCCCCGTGCAAAGGTTGAAAATGATACCCAGGTATTACCTTCAAATTTGTTTGAAGGGCTGAAACTGTGAGCTCACAGTGAACTAAATCTAGCCGAGGAGTTCACGCCTCTAAACACAGCTCGGCCTGTGATTACTTTCATGGCTCTTATTTGTACGGAAAGCTAATTCATGCAAAATTCAGCTTTAGCCTGCAGTCAAACAACTAAGGCCAAAATATTCCAATGGTGGGAACATCAAGATTTTGGTGTAGGACTACACAGTCATGCAAAGCATGGTATGTGAGAAATGAGCAACCCATTTCAAATGAATGGATAGGCACACACACAGCAGTTCCAGATGACTAAAATTTCATTATAACTGAGTCTTCAGCACACATTTGATGCATTTTGCCGAAGCGCACAGATTAGCGGGTTTCAGCTGAGGACAGGGCTGAACGATACGGCTGAAGAATGTATCACAATATAAGCATTTCACATCAGTGGATATCACAAATTATTGGTTTGCTTTTTGCTTTAATTCTTTTTCTCTTCCATTGAAAATACTGGTGACTTGACCTTCCCTTTTTGTATTCACTTCATGCCATTGTGGTTTATTTTTAAGCAGTCATAAGACACGGTGGCAAAAACTTAAAATGCCGGGGAAGTTACTTAACGGGTTGTAACCAAAGAGTCAGTGAGTTACTTCATGCCACCCACCTAGTTTATCTGGTCATGAGCAGCTACAATCTTTCCTCTGCCTGTTCTAGATCAGAGCTCTGTTTTTTATAAGATGTATCATTTATTGATATTGATGATGTTTCAGCTGGATGACACAGAAAATAAATGCGATATCGAGACATATATTGTTAGTGACTTATTATCTAGCCCAAGCTGAGGATTGAAACGATACCCTGCAACTTTTTAAAGTTTCAAAGCTTCTGATAAAACTACCCACAGCTGAAGTCCAGCAGTCTGTCTGTTTGTGAGCTCATCAACTTGACGCATCTAGATGCAAACTCTGTTGCTTCACAATTTGCGGCACTGTGGACATGCATCGTCAAGAACAAAATCACTTTGAACAAATCATTGTCAATTTTAGTTCAGCGTTTAATTTCATTCATATAAACATTCTTCTCAGGAAATTAGTACAGTTTAAGATGAATCTTTTTTTAATTATCAAAAAGATCTCAGCAAGTAAAATGAAATTCAGTTTTCTCTGATTCCAAGTTAAGTAGTACAGGGGTCCTCCAAGGTTGCGTTAGTTCGCCTTACCTTTTTATTTTGTACACAAACGAATGCGTTAGCTCTCAAACCAACCGGTATATAATAAAAGTTTCAGATGATACTGTTATTCTGAGTCTTATAACAGATAATGCCGACAGTCATAAATTTTATTTTGGTGCGACTCTCAAAAACTACAGATAAACACCTCGAAAACTTTTGATTTTTTTTTGGATCCTAAATCAGTCAGTGACCAGAGTCCTATAGCCAAACATGGCTGCTCCATCAAACAGGTTACATCTTTTAAATATTTAGGTGTGTAGTCACATAGACGACTATTTGACTTGGTGCACATATGTGACCAGTGTATGCGCAAAAGTTCATCAGCGTCTCCATTTTCTTAGACAACTTAGATTGTGTGGCGTCTCAAAAATGATTATGTTGATTTTTTACAGGGCAGCCGTCGAGTCTATTCTGAGATATGGCATCACTGGATGGCTTGGAAATCTTACTGTTAAATTAAAAACCCAAATTCAAAGTCAGGTGAAGATGGCAAGTAAGACCGTTAACACTCTGGGTCTATCTTCTCCACAACCCCTGTTTGAGCAGGCTGCCATCAGGCAAGTTCAGAACATCTTGTCTGACAGGTCACATGCACTTGCATCAGAATATGTTCTCATAAATTCAGGGCGAAGATTCAGGGTTCCTTTGTGTAAATATAACCATCTGAAACATTCGTTTGTACCACTCTCCATCAGCCTGGTAAATGGCCAACTAGCGGGGCTTGGACAAACTAATAGGCGGTGATCAAGAGTAGCATGCAGAGGATGTGTTGTATGTGAATGGAAATGGCTATGGTGATGTACTGCCGACCTGACATTTGTGTTTTTATGTATTTATTTATGGTTATTGTCCTTTTTGGATGTGTTGTCCTTATTGTTGTACTGCAGTTTTTGCCCCTGATTCCTAGACAAATTCCTCCTATGGGAGACTAATAAATTATGTTATCGTATCTTATAATTTGGGACAAGTCTATCACACTGCTTTTATATAGTGCTTACTTTTACCCTATCAAATAAGACAGCAATATTTCAGCTTCTGCTGTTTGCGAAGCTGTTTATTATGTGTTGCGCTTCTGCATGCACCCAAATTTACAGATGTAGAACCAGAAAAGGAAAGCATCATATATATATATATATATAGTGTAAAACCGTCTATACCAGCAGGACTCAATCCAAGTTGAGGAGCCCATTATATTGTAGTGGTGGTTAACAGGGACATTCGAACAGAGAACCAAGATACTCCAGCTCCCATTTAGACAAATTAAATCAAGTCCCGTGATGCTTTATGTATCTGTTGCCTGGGTTACGCATCCTAGCACACCGGGTCCTTTGATGGAGGGTGGAATGAAGCTCTTTATATTGGATGCTTCGACAACAGGGGGTGACTACAACCTGCCAACCTATTATCAAAGGCACTGGTTTCATAGCCCTGCCATATTTTTTGATTGATCTAAATTACACGTCAGTGAGTGCTGCAGTAACATGATCTATAAAGAGATAGCGACTACTTGTACATTATTAAACTCCCTGAGCGGCTGCTCTGCTTTTGGATTGCTGTAATTATCTGTGCTGGAGGCACAACAAGTGGCCCAAACACAGCTGTTATCCTGCCTGCGCACCCGAACGCTGGCTGGCATTAATTGTTTCTGAACAGAAGCTCCATTTGGCTGAGGTTAGCACCAAGAGACAGGGTGGGAACAGGCCTTTGTAACTTTATATGAAGTGGAAACCTATGCACACATGTTTTAGATTCAGCCACTTCTGCAACACTGACAACGCCGCGACAGTGAAATTCAAATAGTTTGCCAGTGGACACAATAGGGGAAGCTGTCTTTTTCTCCAGTATAACGGAGAGCAAATCGTCCGTTCGTGCTTTTATGTTATAAAAGTAGAATTCCTGTAAATCTTCCTGGATCTAACAGTGACTGTCTTTGGTCCCATGACATCCCATATATCCCGTCCTGTGTGTGCGAGAGAGAGAGAGAGAGAGAGAGAGGATGGGGGATGGCTCTCTGAGGGACCTGAGGGACCTCTGTGGGACGTTGGTATGGGTCATGTGACCCATGGTGTCCGACACTGTGGCACCAGTCAGGTTTTGTGGCCGAGTGCTGGTGTTGTGGTGACAGAGACGGTAAACAGGACATATCAGTTATACCACAGTTTCTTTCTTTACCTCAGTGCAGATCTCTGCACTGTGATATTTAATCCATCTATATGTCCACACAGAGCAAAGCCAGAGGGCTGCAAAGCAAAACGTACCATTAAATCCACTATACAATTGTATTACAATTAATTTGATTATCATTGGAAAACGAGTTTACTTCAGTAAATCAATATAAATATGCATGCATTTAGGAAAACCTGAATTTAAATAAACAATACCAATAAAATAAGGACTTTGAGTACAGAACTGCTGACTCAACGGTTGTAAACAACCAAAGAAGTTGGTTGTTTGCAGCTTGCTCCGTCCACAATCCCCTTAGAGTTCAGGAGGTTCATGGAAAGTTAAGAGGAGGGAAAAAGTTGAGTAAAAACTACAAGAAGGCATAAAAAGCAAGTGTTCATCTAAACTGAAATCAATGATGATCCAGTTCATTCAAATTCACTTGGTGTCCTGTAATACACTTTCCAACATACTTTCCTGTTTCTGTTTAATTTAAACATGTATGAACAAATATTTTTGACGAGAAAATCCATATAAAAGCCCTGGTAATGCACTTGTCTTACATCACCACATCATCATCGTGCATTCCTGCCAAGCCTTATTTCATTCGGTCCACCTTTTTACGAGGACTACTTAGGAGTGTAACAGCAGATGCAGACATTGAGTTCAAATTCATACACGGCAGACATAATATCAGGCAATATAGAAGCAGACAGAGAGGCTATTGAAATGCAAATAGACTGCTGAGGCCGCAGCGGCAGGGAAAAGAAATTGGCCGGGATGACAATGCAAGTAAACCACTCCAGTTTGTCAAGAAGGCCGCTCTTTGTCACAAAACTGGGTATGGATGTCCGTACAAGTGCTGCTACAGCACTAAAAAGAATAATATTCAAAAATAGGAGGAAAAGGAGACATAAACTAGTTCCCTGATGCAAAAAAGCCCCTCACGCTAAGATAGAGAAATGCCTGTAAATTTATCGCTTTCCATTTATTGCTGCGCGTTTTCCAACGGACCCCTCTTCTTGGATCGTGAAGGTGAGCGATGTCAGGTACGAGAGGCACACAGCGAGGATGCACGCTGGTGCTGGTGCCATTATGCATGCGCGCTTCCTCCATGCCTCATTCTCATCATGAGTGGCCTTTCAGTCCGCGGTGTGTTTTGTTAGTCGGGTAGGCACGCTCCATCAGGAGGAGGAACACAGAACTGGGAGGCCTCACCGGACCCTCAGCCATAATAAATTACCTACAAGTGCTGCAGAACAATAACACAAAAAAGTGTGAGCCATCCATTTCGCCACCATTTACAAGAAATCAATATCAATACTTAATGCAGTGGGGATGAAAAATGAGCAGAGATACAGAGGCATAATGCAGGCTCAAATGAAAGAGCTCGGAGAGCTGCTTCCCAAGGGTTTGGGGGATGAGGAGGGAAGCAAGACGTGCAAAAAAAAAAAAAATGAAAGAAACTGTAAGAAAAATGGCATTATAGCTTTGTGCTTTTGTCCCTCATCCATTTGAGTTTCATAATAGTCTTTTCTCAGCTTGGTTCCTTAATTGATAATCAATGTGCAATTTTGGCACGCCAGCAGCCCAGGACAGAGCATTCACAAACATCTATTTAAAGTACATGATCAGGTAAAAACTAACACTGGATGCTAAATTGTGCAGTTTTTTCTTTCTTTCTTTGAGTCTGAAGAACAGAGGCAGTGATGTATTAACCATCAGCTAAGTAGATCAGCTGGTATTTCTGGTACGGCCGGTGGAGATCTCTTTGCCATCTCACAAATGAATTGTCTGTTAAAGATAAACATGATCCATATTTGTCCTTGGGGTATGATGTTATGATGTCAGCTTCAATGTCCCATTTCATTATGGTGAACTCTGACATATTGCAGATCTATGAATGTTGGTTATACAACTCTTGGGACTTCTAAGCTGAACCCTGAAGAAAGAAACTGCAGCGAGGTTAAAACCAGAATGGATGGACACAGAACTTTATGTAAGCCTGTTTGTTTTTTTTTTTGTTTTTTTTGTTTTTTCAGATTATAACACAGTTGAATGTTTCCTGACTCAAAATCCTTTTTGAGTGCATCAATAACTTAATTACAACGTGTCACCCACCATAAAAACCCTACAGAAGAAATTGTCACAGAAGATAATGTTAATAGGCAATAAGCAGCGACTATTCTCCATGCAATAATCTCAAAATCCATTATTTACGTATTATTAAGGTTGGAGGCAACTACAGACGGTGTGAAAGGAATGCATAATGCTTTTGTATTGAATGTAACTTTATGTTTGAAAGAAGAGGCACTTTAAAAGTAAATAAAATAGTGTTTTCTCAAATCACTTCACCCCTTTTTACTTGTATGTCAGTCAATTATGTCATCGGAAACAATTTACATGTTTTGAGGATGTGTTTCACACAGGAATATTATTGGTGGAACATCATTCTTGACTTCTTTGTCAATAATCATCTAATGCAAACATGGCAAGTCCTCAAAAGTCCAATAAATTCTCTTGAGTCCTTTAAAACTTTGGTTTAAATCTATGGATCTAACTAGAATTTGTACAAAATGAAGAAGCCAAGATAGCTATGTACAGTATGTACAGTAGGAAAGACATTAAATGTGTATAATCTTTCAACAGAACCTCACCTTAACGTTCCAAACAATCCTTTCAAGTAGTTCTTATTTCAGAAGGTTGTCATGTTTCGTGGAATAAGGGTTTACTTTTTACACCCTTCTGAAGGTCTAGCCAAAACTAATAGGTACATTCTTCTCTTTGTATTTCTCTTGTCTGCTTAAGCCTCGAATGCATAATGCAGCATTCCTCATATGAAACTTTCTCCTGTTGGTGTGATATGGTCTGACCCACATTTTCTATGCCAGAACAGGAATGCAGGATGACAAATTAAAGTACAGAAGTAAGAAGTCCTTGTGTTGATTCAACTTTTTGTTTTCCTCACCTCCTGCTTCATCAGTGTGCCTGTCTTAGCCCAAATGTAAGTCACCAGCAGATGGCACTGTGGCCAAGTTGTCCAGCTACAGAGTCACCACTTTCACCTGCCAGCTCTGGCAGCCGAAGGAAAAAGTGCAAATGTATTTGTTACAGTCCGGCTCCATGGGCTTTTTTTTTTTTCAGACCTTGTGTTCACAGGCCAGATGTAGTGTGTGACACACAGAGAGAATATCAATAACCAATATGCTCATAGACCAGTGGTTCCAAGTTCTTTCGGCACACAAAGGTGATTTCCCTTTTAAGGTCTGTCCTTCTTCAAGTTACACTCTCATTGCCCCGAAAACAAATGATCACAGCTTATGCAATAAGCAACTAAAGACGTTGCATTTTTGCATTTTTTTTTCTCTCTCTCTTTCTCCTTGTACTCCATTTACTCACATTACATACCTTCAAAACTAGAGCATACATTACACCTATGTCACCTGGCCATCCCCTGACTTATCAAAAGGCAAATAACATCAATTAGTCTTTGGAGGATAGAGTATTTCTGTATTGTTAAAGCTGTGGTATCGAGTTCTGAAGGGACCCATTGTCCTTTCTTGAGCTTGAGTCCTTTAGAGTAAGTGTTTATTGAACTCAACAGAAAGCGTCGGGACAAAGGGACCCGATATTCTTTACGCGTAGTTTGTTTCACAATTTCACCACAAGCTGCTGCGATCAAGTCTTTGTGAGGGTTTTTGGCAGCCTTTCAGCGTGGCTCTTTGAACTGGTGTTGGACAGGTTTGTTACAGGTTTCACCTGGTTACTCTTTAAGGTCAAATCTGACCGAATGGAGTTGAATTTAAAACTAATTCATCTTGTTGTGATTGCGTCCGGATCTAAGCAGAAGGTAAGCACCATTTTGTAAGAATGTGAGTCGAGACGATACATGAAGACTTATCAGTTTCAGAAGAGAACCTGTGTTTGCATGTTTTTTTTTTGTTAGTTTTTTTTTTAATAAAGTTGAATGTAGTATTCATAAGATTGACTGAAATACCAAACTGAAGCAAAAACAATGGGGATCCTTTCAAGGTTTGGTGATTGGGTGTTCCCATCAGAAACCAGCAATCGAAAACACACACAAAAAGAACAAATTGTTATTTGGTTTATATACAAACTGAGGAGGGTTTATTTCTGTTCTCAAAGACTATTGAAATTTAGATTGTGTTTAGTTTTTGTTTAGTTTCCCTTTGGTTTTTAATATTATAAAAACAAAAGTCAAATTAGGCATATCTCAAAAACTTTTGCTGCATTTTTGTAATTACATTGTGGGCAGCATCAGAATTACATACTTACATACTTGCTGCTACATGTTTTTATTTTGACTATGGCTGCATAATATATCATAAATGTATCATCATCCCTATATCAATGTGTGTGGACTGTTATAATTCACACTTTGTCTGGAAGGAGTGAATAGCCAAAGTTGAGACAAATTATAACATCTATTATAATTAGTATTATTTTATTTAATGTCCCTTTGGGACCAATGCAGTATTTTTGAATTTGAATTTGAATCTAAACATTTCTGACCATGGATGCATAATAAATATATTTAGCTGACGCTCAATACATTGCATTTTAAAACAACAAATTATTATTTTGGTTTTCATTACTAGTTTTTGATGAGCAAATTCAATTAACAAAACATAAACAGACAAAAAAAAATATGTCAAACAAATAAAAGCATATCAAATTTCCAAGTAACCTTTTTTTCTTAGTGTGGGTAGGCGGTCAGGCTTTGCACACTTTGAATATTTAAAACAACATCAAATATCCAATAAAATGTGCTGCTATTATCATCACTGGTTTTTCATGGGAAAATCCAGTTACTAAAACTTGCCAGTAAACTATGTGAATTTCCCTATTATAACATACTAAGGTTTCAGACCGATCAAGTGTCGGCAAGATAGTTATTTCTTAGAATCCTACAACTTTTCAACCGCTTACATTTATTTGAACAATTTTGCAAAGAATCAATCAATCTCTGTGTATAAAACTCAGACACGACAGTAATTGATATTGCAAAGCACACTATAACAAAGTTCATGCCGATGTTGCTCCGCTGCCGCAGGCTGCATGAGCTCATGGGTAATACAGAATCAAAGGAATGTGTTTTGTTGAGCAGAGGGTGGACCTTGGTGTCACGATGTCAGTGCTAACACCGGTGGCGCACACTCACTATTGTTTACTGAATGGCTGTATCACTGTAGCAGGTCATGTAAAACACACCATTCTGTCACACATGCCACGTACAATCTGGAGTAACCCAACACATTTTCACGGCGACTTATGAAGCCGTTAAAACTGTTTAAAAATGTGTTGATGTGTCTTTTTTGACGTAACTTTTTCTCTGATTATTTCCATTTTAAACACAAATGTTCTAATTAAAAATTTTTGAACATTTTTTTCTTTTTGACTTGCAAATATTAACTTTGGCTGACTCAGATTTTGCTTAAAGAACAAAATCACTTTCTTGAGTTAGAAAAAACAACATTCATGACAAGTTTTATTGTAGGTTTAAACAATACCATAATAATGAGACGTTCTTCAAGTTTTTATTTTTCACCCTCGAGATGCATTTATACTTTTTCTTGTAAATCTTTAACACAATGGTTCATGAAACATTTTTTTTGTATATTTAACAGAGAAGTTTCTCTATCCAGATAAATGGACCATCTGCTGCTGCAAATCCACTTTCCTGTGAGTTCCTTCAATTAATATGTTCTCATGCTATATGTTGACAGCTGCAACCATAATTAGACATATTTCTTTTTGCCATCAAAGTATGGATAAACTCCAACTATCACAACTTAAATAAGATGATAAGATAATCATATTGAACGATATATTGAAAGATGTTTATCAAATGTTCGTGTGGTTAATTTAGGCCTTAAGATTAATTACAGAACAAGTTTTAATTTGTAAACTACAGCAATGCAGGTTCAGAGGCGGCCTAGATGGAATAAATTTAATAAGAAAATTGTTATAGTTTATATCATTCTTTTACTGATATGGAGTAAAAGAATGAGAATAAAAAACACAAATGACCAAATAATAATAATAATAAAAATCAGCCCTAAAATAAATGTCTCTTTAGTTTTTCCAGTGATTTTTCATTTACACATATATATTAAGACACTTATCGGAGTATTTAAGAAAACAGTTTTCTGAGAAACTGAGTTCTGCAACATTATACATGACATACACCAGTCCTCTCACACACACAAGTTTGATGGCCGACCTTATATCTTTCTGAATAAAACTGTTTCACTTTTTAACAGAGGTTTTAGTGTGATTATAAAACTCAAGTCATGATCAATCACAGCTGTCCGTTTAATAAGATCCTGGAGAAACTGACAAAGTAGCCAGAATTTTCTCTCTTTACGGACTACAGAGTCAGCAATTCCCCCTCCCTACCCATGCTATGCACTGCTGGTCAACTGGCTGAAAAGGTCGATTAAATTTTTTCTCTTTTTTTCAAGAAATATAAGTTTGGCTGTTTGGAAATATCTTCAGTCACAAAACAATGTAAATGGAAGCTAAAGAAATATCCCTTGAATTAATCGCAATGTACATTCTGTACATAAAGTGATTTAATAAAAACCTTTTTTTTTATTCTTTGGCCCATACCTAGTCATCAGTACATTTCTTTAGTTTTTCCAAACCTAATTTGCTAGAATTGTAATATCTAATTAACCAATAATTTCCCATATTTTTTCCATCTGTCTTTCCTTTCTGGCTATGCCTATATTGTGCCTGGACTCTTTCCTATTGGATGATGCATTTATTGGTTAGCACTGCAATGCCAAATTAAATGTTAAGGTTCAACAGCGCCTTCAATTGTAACTGCAAAGATTGACTGCAGTATTCGGAGATAACGATCATTCTGAATGTTGAAAAACAAAAACATTCAAATTCACGTTTCCCTCTTTCTGAATATGCCGAATTCTGATGTCTTCTTTCTGTATCAGTTCTAATATTTTCCTAATAATGCTTCTGCTCCTTCTTGCCATCCTCCTCCCTGCGCTCTGATTCTCTGTGATGATTTTATTTTATTTTTTTCATCCTTTCCATTAACACTGGCATGCTGAGCTCTAATTACTCAGTCACTCAACATTCTGGGCTGCCCACCGCTCATTTGGGTAAGCAATGTGGCCTGTTAGCAAGATGCTTGTTAACTGATTTCATTTAATTATATAAGAAGATAATTGCATGTAAATGTTGCATCTAAAAGCAGTCATCCAGCCTCGCTTGCTGATTTAATAGGTGCATGTTTAGGATCCCCCTGTTTCACTCAAAAAAATGAACTTAGGGGGTTATTAGATTAATAAAAAAATATCATGTACTTTTAACATAATAATTTCATCTTTTA
>NW_006799951.1:3133863-3140722 GCF_000485575.1 Poecilia formosa
GTGTGTGTGTGTGTGTGTGTGTGCGTGGGTGTCTGTGTGTGTGCGTGTGTGTGTTGAAAGGGACGAAGGGACAGAGAATGAGATCCACCACGTGTTGTGTGCACAATGTGTATGTGCATGTGCACGTGATGGCAGGTGTGTGAGGACGGCGAAGCCTTGAATGTGTCCTTTAATGTCATACAACTGAAAAATAAAATTAAAAAAACAACAACAAAGACTGCATCCCCCATGACTTTATCCTTTTTCCTTGCCAAACATGGACATGGACACAACCAGCCTCCAGATGCTCTCAGTTCGATACGAGCTCTGAGTCTGACATCCAGCCATTCTCTCCCAGGCCTCTTTGCACGGCCCAGGGGACCCGCTGTGTTAAGAACATGATATAGTATTTACAAAAAAATATTTGTAAATGGAAGCCATTCGTCTGTCTGCAGCAGGCCCCGGCATGCTTCTGTTTCCCAACCTGCTGTCTTTGGGAGAAGAGATGCATTCTGGGAGATGCATGGCCCAGATGCTCAGTCAGGACTGCATCTGTCTCAACAAGGATGTCCAACTTCACATCACTTTCAGTTTGAGGTGGCTTCTGAAGAAACTCTAAATAAATTAATTAAAGGAGCTGAATAAAAACGCACACCGTGTATTTCATATTTTTATTGACAAAAAAAAGGAAGAATTATTTCCATTGACGTTTGTGGGTGCAAGGTGACAAGATCTAAAGCATTACAGGTGTGAATACTTGCGTGGCACTTTAATTAAACATGTGAAATTTCAAGTAAAAAATGTTTTCATTTTTCAGTGAACGAGCTCTTCCTGATAATAAATTGACGTTTCAATGAAGTAGGCTTTATCTTTGACCACTCGGGAAACAAATACACCACAAGAAACAAAATATTGAAAGGCAAAACTCAACACAAAACCTCCATTGATTTTTTTTTCTTTTTCCTTAGAATGAGAGGACAAAAGTCCCATAGCTAAGTGCACTAAAAGCACTAATAGAGATGTGTATGATAAACCGATACACCCTGTTTATGTTACTGTTACTGTGGAGAGTTGAAAGTGTCATAGCTGGTAAACTCGGAAGTCTTCCTGTTTCGGCGGATGAGCATTTTGGCTCCTTTAAAACCTCAAATACAAAATCAAAACAGCACAGGTCGTTTTATTACAACTGAAACCTACCGTTCTTTTGGGTAAAAATAGATCCAGTTTTGATGAGTGTCAAACCTTTTCTTTTGGAGGCTGCCTGAAAAGATAACACGGTTTATTCCGAGAACACTTAATTATACTGCTTGTACGCAGTGTTCATTTAGAGGATACATGGATTGGTAGCCTGTAAGTAGAGGCTGCTCTGGGAGGATTGGGTGTATCGGAGACACCTGATCTATCCCCAGGCGCACTTTTACAGCCTCTGAAATGAGACGCATCTTTGATTTGCTTGCCCTGTAAACAGACAGAGACATGAAGGAGCTCTGGTCTCAGCCCTATACGACGAGCTGCCAAAAACTCACGGCCTGAAAAATGCACACAGTCAGCCTCTGGACTCTGACACATTTTATTTTATTTTATTTTTTAAATGATCAGACAGATTAGATGGCTGCTGGAATAGTTAGGATCCCACCAGTGATCAATGATGGACCATTGCAAAGTGTGCAAATTATGCAAAGTTTTAGTGATCTTTAACTTAGCAAACCTTCAGACGTGCATTTGCAATCATCCTGACACTCCTAAATAAAATCCAGTGAAACTGATTTAGTCTCTATATAAATGCAGCTTTTAAGTGAAGGATTCAGAGTTTTTGTTTTGCAGAACATTAGCAAACAAAGACTACTGCAAAGGCCAAGGGAGATACCAGAAAGATAAGTGATAGATTTGTGGAAAACTTACAGAAAATTAAACTCCAATCTTCCAGTGTCTCTCAGAGCACTGTCAATGCATCAATTATAAGTGAAGATACTAATGCACGTTTGCAAACCTACCCAGGTATTGATGCTTGCCCACATACACAAGCTGGGCATGGAGAATACTAATCAAAGAAGCAGTCAAGAGGCTGCAGCTCCTCCAGAGCACAGGTTGAAGAGTCTGTCATCAGAAATCATGTTGGTATTGGTGAAAGTGTGGCTGCAATTGTAGCAAAAGCCGAGATTTGATTCCAGAGACCTGAGTACAAATACACGCCGTAAATGTTACGTTTTTATTTGCATTAAAATAAATGGAGACATTTATAATTTTGCATTATTACTTCAGGTTCGTAATAAAAATAACATCTCAGTAAAATGATTTTTGTGGTTGTAATGTGAAAAAATGTTTAAAAGTTCAAAGAGTGTGAACACTTTTGACAAGTAAAAGGTGTCAAAAAGTGGGCATGATGTCCCCATTGTCGGACAATGGAGACTTTGAATCAAATTATTGTTTCTCATGCTTTAAACATAAATACTCAAAGACAATGCTTAGAGTTGTTTGGGTTAGCTCATGCCTTGGAAGCTCTTCTTATCCATGACGACCATGACTACGAACTAGCTGGAATCCAATATTGTTTTTAGGACACCAGTGAGATAAGGAAATAATGGGAAAATAATTATCTTCATTTACAACAACAATTATTCTACAAAACAGGTTTATTGTCCGTGTAAATAACACCTTTTACAGTTGGCTCACTGAGTAAACTGATCAGGTTTGTTCACAGTAGAGACAATGAAGCTTTGTTAGAGCCTTGCTGCAGCGATGTAAGAATATACATCACAGATTAAAAAAAAAAAAAAAATCCCACATTGAGGTCAATTAATAAGATCATTGATTACTCCATTATGTTTTTACATGATTTGTATGTTAAATTTATTATTAACCACTAATAACCTAAGGATAATAAATAGCAACATATAAGTAGAGTTTAAATGAGATTAATATTACAGTTAATTAATAACAAAGAAGTAAGCTAGCTGTAGTTAATTAATATTAATTAGCCTAATTAATATTAAATTAATGCATTAACTATGTTTAAGGACACCTCTTTTGTAAAATGTAGAGACTACTCTTTGGACAAGCAGAGTGTTGAACCAAGTATGGAATGTGTGAATATCAAATTAACTTGGAGAATACTTGTGTTTATAACTTCAAAATCTCTTGGACAGCTTCTCTTGATTTTAAGACTTAAAAATCTCCTCTTAAATATTTATGTGGCCCATTCTAAGAAACGCTGACGGTAGTATGTTGTTTTTTTCCACTATGATCATGTTAATCAGTCCCGTTTTTCACACATAGACTTAAAACCGTCTTGCTGTCTGTGTCGGTTAACGTTCCTGTTTCTGTGTGTTTACAAAGGCTGCCCACCATGTTACGGCCATTTATACAGATGAATCATGACTTAATTGGATGTAATTAGCTCAGTTGTTTTTCAATAAACTATTCCTGGCAAAGTGAAGTGGAGTGGTTGGAGGTTTAGGGCAGAGTAAAAAATATGTTTTTTTTTTGTTTTTTTTATCATCATCATCATCATCATCATCATCATTATTATTATTATTAAACACATCTTTTCTCTGTATTTTTTTTCTGCATGGAAGATCGACCTGGCATGGCTGTGTCACCTTTAAGGAGGGGGTCATCAATTGAGTTATTTCTTCCAACAGCATCATGAGTGATACACCTGCCTCTGTGTTTGACTTTGTGTCTCCTGGACAAAGCCACTAAAGGAGCAAAGGTTGCCACTAATTATATATATTTAAGCTCAGAGCTTTCTTGGTTTCCCTACTTTCTCTGTTAGTTAAGGCCACTGCCATTATCTGTTTACTTTTACTTTAATATAGAAAGTACCCTTAGACTAATGCACTAATGTGTCTGCTCTGTCTTTTCAAACTCCCACTCAGTCACAGCTGCCAAACACCGAGTCAAGTTCTGCTGGAGGTTTATTGAAAAGAGTGCTGTTTTTTTTTTCACCACTCCCAAAATATGGGATGTGATGGCAACAACAGCAGCAATAGCAGAAGAAAACTCGATAACAGAAGTGGAAGATTTTCCAACTTTCTTGTGTTGCGCTGTGTCACTCTAGTGTGCACGTCTATATGTATGAAATTTTATACACAAATTTTGCTGGTCGCTTGGCCAGATGAGGGAAGGCAATTGCCGCCTCATCACACAAGTTCAATAGGAAATGAATGAATGAACGTTGAACCAATAAGGCAATCAGCGGTCTACTGTTGCCACGTGCTTTCTTCTTTTGATTGACTGAAGCAGTGTTTAAGACTTCATGTAATCAACAGCCACTGTTATCATGATTTCTATGTATTTCTATGTATCTATGTATCACCCCTTCATGATTAGATTGATTTTTCTGTATATAAACTGTTTTTTTTTTTTTTTTGGCCTTCTGATAACTTTTATCTTTAATTGGTACTTTATAATAAACAGAACTGAATTGAAATATATTGTTTTTCCCCCCTCTGGCAGAAGGACAACTAAACAAATAAAGTCCAGTCAGATTTTGTATCTTCAGAATCTCCTAACTGGGAGTTTTTTGGTCTGCCATGACCTTTCTTGTTGTCCCCTTCGTTGTGGGCTGAGAGTCAGCAGTGATGAGTCAGGAAGGAGGATGGAGGGATGGTGAGTGTTGCTCCTCCTCCAGACAGTCTGCCTCCACTCTGTGAACATGAAGCGGTGCGGTTTGCTAATGTGGCTGGGGAGAGAGCGGCAGGGCTAAGATGTCATGTCTGTCTGTTGGCTAACAATTAAATGTGGCACCTCAAGCAGATCAATTTGACTTTGAGGCTTCAGGTTTTATCTCCTCACTCATACCGCTCATTTTTCCCCCCTTGTCTCCCTCCCTTACCCTCTTGCTCTCTTCTGCATTTTTCATTCCCCTCCTTTTGGTGCCTTAACACTTCTAATTTCCTCTAATGTCGCCTGTGCCTAAAGACCAAATGGTGTCTTCTTCTTCTTTAAAGGAAAAGTCAAATTTACACAAAACAGTCTGAACTCAGGATTAGAATTAAATAGCTGTAAAAAAATAAATAAATAAATAAAAAAATTAAAAAAAAAACAGCCTCCGCGCCAGACAGACTCCTGCTTCAGGACGGAGACGAGCGATGCTGCGGGGAAACACAACACCGGCACAAACCAGCACTTGAAATATCAACGCTACAGCCTTCTAATTAAAGCCAAGACTAATGGGCTCTAATTGTGCCGCTAAAATGTACCAGTTCTCTCTTCTCTCTAGTGTAACTTGACTACACTTCTTCACATATGGATTAATGGGGACCGGAGCTGCAAAAAGTAAAAAGCAGTTAATTCATTGGAAGATCTGTGAAAAGGGAGAAAGAGGGAAGAGCAAAGAAACGTTGGAAGATGATGAAGAAGAGAGAGATGCATAAATAGTGTCAGGGTGGCACTGACGATGCCTTCTCTAGCCGTCTCAAGAGGTTGCTTTTAGATCGTCTTTGTTAGTTGTACTCATCAAATCTGACAGCAGGGCAATAGCTGCATTAATTACCTTTACTTGTGCTTTTAAATTTGTAAGCAGAGTTGATGGGGTGAGGGAAATATGACAATTTTAAGCAATAGGATATTGTTTTGATTTCTGTTTGTGTGGTTTATTTTGTTGAAAAGCTCAAAATAAGATGGCTTGAGCCATTTTAAAGAAACAAATGTTCTCAAAAAGAGCATAATAAACAAGGCTGAAAGATTCCTTGCAGAAAGAAGGAAACCCATCAAAGCTGGTTTCTCTTCTAACCTGTTTGTTTGCAGGGTGTTCTCTCAATTAAAGAGTTCTTTTATTGCATGGTGCTGTAAGTTCATTTTGAGGGTGATGTTTCTTTGGGGTGATTTCTTGGCACAGCTACAAGTGCAAAGAATTTTCTTCACTGCATTTAAATCTTCAGTTTTTGGGTGAGACCCAGCAATGTTGCATGAAGGTTCAGTTTATTGCAAAGGTAAGGGTTTGTAATAACATGCAAGTTAACTGAATGTTTTACAGCATCTTAACAAGATGCTGATTTTCATAATAGCAAAATGTACTTCAAACTGTGCACAAGAAGGATTAAAATGGTTATTATGTGATGTTTATTTGCATTAGTCTGGCAACTAATCTTAATGTCTTACAGTCAGGTTAAAGATGTAAATTGGTTTTCTAGTTTGGAAAACTATAGTGTTTTTTTTTTTTTTATATGAATATACCATAATCGTAGAGCATCTGTATGTGACAGACTGATACAACCTAGCACATAGTTATGAAGAGGAAGGAAATTATGACTGAATACTAACTAAGCTTTGCATGAATTTGACTCTGTTGAGTCAGACATTAGCACAATTCAATGCAATTATGTACAAAGTCTCTCAATTTTTATTTAAGTTTCACACATGAATATGATTGAGTCTAAGCCATTCCATCATAGCTCTGCTGCATGTTTAGGGCTGTTGTTGAAAGTTGAACCTCTATAATCTGAAGTCGTTTTTTTCCAAATTGTCTTCCAGAGTTGCCATATGTTTAGTCTCATTAAACTCCTCATACACTATGTCAGAGGTTCCCAAACTGTGGGTCACGCCCCCTAGGGGGGGCGCCGTGCCATTGCATGGGGGGCGCGGGAAGCCATCTGGATGAAAATTAAAAAAACATAAAAAATAAAAAAAAACATGAACACTGTATGCGCTGGATTTTTACCTTAGAATGGCCAACTCTCTGTTATTCCTATGTCAATTTGATATAGTAGAGGCTACACTTCCCATATCTGTGTCCTCTGTCACTTTTATCAGCAGTGAAAACTGTTTAATCCGTTGTTAACATGTTGTAACCTGTTTTTCCGAGCCGCAACATGAGCACTACGACACTCGCGCTGGGTTTACACCTGTGCGGCAGTGAAGGAGACCTGCTGCTGCT
>NW_006799951.1:3140732-3148232 GCF_000485575.1 Poecilia formosa
GTAGGTTTGTGTTAGAATCACGGCAGCAAACCAGCAAAACGCAAAGAACTTTTCACAGTTTTTCCCCCAAACTAACCGACTGAGTTGAGTGAAGCTGCTGGATGCAGGTAATGTTAGCTAAAAGATGACTAGCTAATATCAATACATCACCTTAAGCTTGTTAACAAACAAAAACAGCATCTGAAATAATTTCATAATTATTCACATTTTTTTTCTGGGTTTATCCAAATAAAATAAGTTATTGACACAAACGTTGCAAACATATAAAAAAGTAACATTTTTTGAGAACATTTGTGCGAAGCGCACCGTGTATTACTGAGCAATACTTTTACAATCGCTTGAATTATAAAGCATTTGTGCTGTTGCCATAAAAATCATTGACGATTGGCAGGAAATAGAAAGTGTCCGTGAGCCATACAGTCAACTCTCTGTCTCTAAATAAATGTGGCTTATGACAACATCATAACACTTCCTCCTTCGCTTTCCATGGACAACAATTGTTGTCATTGTTGCAGAAATGTGCTCGTGTCGTTTTAGGGACTTTTTTTTTAAACCTTATCCTGAATGTTTCATTGAGCGGAGAACTAGTAGGGCCACTGTAGTCCAGGCCATACAATTTAAATTAATGGTGAATGATACGCTGCAATGGCATCGGGCCAAAGAAATAGAGAGTTGAAACATGTGGCGCTCATTTGCATGAATGTATGAGTAATTTGTATACTCAAATATGGGCGGTAGGAAAAATTCCACATTTAGAGTCACACTGACTGAATATACAGTCAAAACATTCACTGAAATGATCCTGTATGTGGCGCTTCATCACAGTTATGGAGAAATTTATGACTGCATCGGCCAGTATGAAAATCAGTTATGTGCTGGTTGAAATCCATGCAAACAAAGTGCTATTTTCATATTTACAATTAAAGCAAATGGCTTTTAAAAGAAGTGAGAGTATTTAGAAGTTTAATTTATGCTGCTTATTATATAATAAAAGGGTGTGGTGTTCATGGCAGAAGGTACGGCCTGCACATCATGTACGGATTGAACTTGGTGTTCCTTTCACCCAAAGTGACACTTTGCTCCAAAATAATCACAGATATGCTATGATAGAAACAAACTTAAAGTGACTTTGGCAGCAAAAAGTAATGTCGAGGAAATGATTTGTCTTTGATATTAAAGAAGTGTACGATGTTGCGTCTGGATTTAACATGATACAAAATGTCCATTCTTTCCTTGGAGTGCAAATAGATAAAACCAGGAAGATCTGGTGTGTCTGCATTTGTTTATTTTGTCATTTATTGTCTCAAATGTGTTTACACTGTGTTATTAACGCATTGCATGCTCCCACTTCCTGCTCAAACAGATAGATTATTTGGGTTTCACATTTAAAAATAGTCTTGAAAGTAACATGTTTGAATTCATTCAGACTTTTTTGTCTTGACTATTAACTTTGTTATAATAAATCAAGTTAAATGATGTTTTTTTATTGTTCTTCTTTATAAAACAAATGCTGTTTTTCCACAGAAAACATGAGCTCTGAACAAATGTTTAATCAGATATGATATTACATGAATGTTGACCGTCTCACCCATTTTTCATTCAAATCTCTGTGTGGCTGCAGGTCTATATGAGCTGTCAGTTACACGGCTGTTTGCTCACAGAGCTGCATCCACACGGAGCAGGAAGAAATGCAAACTAACAGGACTGGGGACTTTCAGCAGAGAAAAGAGAAAAAAAATGCTTCAGCACGATATATGAAAAACACAATAGAAATTCTTTAAATTATTTGGAAATGATCAATATTTAAGTTATTTATTTTAAAATCTTTCTGAATGGTTGAGAAAAACTGTTTCTTTTTAATAAAAATCTTCATCATGAGTTTCTCTTAACTTCATATGAGTTGTT
Organism: Poecilia formosa; assembly: GCF_000485575.1. Taxonomy (NCBI): domain Eukaryota; kingdom Metazoa; phylum Chordata; class Actinopteri; order Cyprinodontiformes; family Poeciliidae; genus Poecilia; species Poecilia formosa. The sequence continues at coordinate 3,142,638 of NW_006799951.1, forward strand.
CATTGTTTTGAGTTGTATGTCTGTGTATTTAGTGACCTTGCCATGGGCAGTCTGTTTGGGCTACATTAAAAAAAACAAAAAAACTCAAGCCTAAGTTCACTGGGACACTTACTGTTGTTTCAAGTCAAGTTGACACAAGTACAAACCAGTCTAAGAGCAAATGCTGTCAGCTGGAACTACTCCAGTGATGGGAACATTTGTTTTATATTTTTGGGTTTTTTTATGGATGAGAAAGAGGAAAAGGCAGGTAAAATGTTATTCTGCAAAAAACAAACAAACAAAAAAACACATATTCATGTGAAGGATTTGTAAAAAAAATAAAAAATCAACCCTCAACCAAAACTAGCTTGTAATTACTTAATTTAAATAAGTTTATTTGATAGGGACAGACACACATTGACATAGACAAACTGAATAAAACAGCAGTCCCATGTTTGCATCATGGTGCAACAGCTAATTCGCAGCACTTGTCCCTAGATGGGCTTTTAAAAAGTAACTCTAAAAATTGAAATGATAATCAGTTAAAATAGCACAAAATAATATTATACAAACAGCGATATGTAAAACATCAAAAATGGGTACAGGTCTGTTTTTGACATTACCAGAGTTTTGTTTGATTTTTGAATGTTCTAAAACTGGTTACAGACTTTAAATAAACAGGAAGTTGTAGGTCACATCAGCATACATTTGCAGATCGACTTCAGGACAAATTTCAGGAAGACTATTAACATATAAACTGAAAAGTTCTTTTAATCAGTGAATGCATCAACTACGACCACATACAGACTTCTCACTGTATTTTATTGCATCATTTATTTATTTAGAAATAATCTAATTGTTCTGCACCAGTCTTGAAAAGTAGGGACTAAATGTGAAGATATAACTGGCTGCCATGCATAGCTTGATTACTGTTTTTCATAGAAATAATATTGTTACCAGTCAAATGATTTGCGAGTACTGTAATAGAAAACCAACAGACTCAACGGACCTGATATGAAGGTGGTTGGTTCTGTGCAGATGATTTATCAGCTGGATAAAAGAAGAAATAGGTAGCTTTTATTTAGGGAAATCAGTCTATCTGTCAGAAGTCCCTACAAAGTTCCATTGTTGAAAAACAAGATGCACTGAAGAGCTTGTATTATGATGAATATCACACTGACTGGCATGAAGAGAAATTGCAATAATTGCATGGCAGACCATGTTCCACACACTGTGGCTGGCGTCTGAATGATCAGACACCAGCCTGATGGATCAGTCTGAATACGTTATAAAACTTGAAGTGGTCAAGTTGATGTATGGCAAAATGGAAACACCTGTAAAATGTTTTTTTTTTCCCTCACTCTTTATAGAAATATAACGACTTTAATACTCTTAAAGTACTTTTACGCATTGATTTAAAATAGGATAAGCAGTCTTCCCAGCGCATTTGTGTGTATGGAACCAAAAGCTATTGACTCACTTAAAAAAAAAACACTTTTGTTATTTTGGGTACAACTGCAGTCAAATGAATTAGCAGTGATTTTTTTTTTCCCTTCTGATTTTAGTTCTGCTAGTTAATTCCCAGCTTATAATATAGTGGTATAGTACAGGAAGTACTGTGCTTATCACTAATTGGCAGTTTAACTCTACCCCACTGCCTGACCAAACCTTTTATCTTTAATTGTGCTCACATTAGACTTCCAATCGGACCTATTTTGCCTTTAGCAATAGCTCAATCTGGCTAATTGGTTTCCTCGCTTTTTTAAATTGTAAGGTATTGATTATTCGAGGTTAGCCCTGTTTCGCAAATAGGAGACTCTGCTTTGCTTTTGTTTGGAAACTTTTAAATCTGTTTCCTCTCTTATGGAGATGAAACAGTAGCCAACAGACCACCTGGGTCATAAATTTCCACACACACACACACACACACACACACACACACACACACACACACACACACACACACACACACACACACACACAATGAAAGAGAGATACACACACACAGAGAGAGAGAGAGAGAGAAAGAGAGAGAGAGAGAGTTTAACATAATGCATAGGTGACACAAACTTAGATCAGCTGTACTACCCCTGTACATGCTTAGAGAAATTGTTTACTTTAATTAAGCATCCCAGCACAATGCAGGGCCCCTGGATGACAAGACTGCACTTTTTAACGTGCATTTGTTTCAAGCCTGTGGATGTTATAGGGAGACCAATAGCAAATAAAGGCAGAATCAATGGGGCTTCATTAAAAGCAGCAGGCAGTCTTTAGCCTGGTCACAGCTTAATTACAGTTTCACTGACGTTTGCTTTAATTGTGGGAAATAAAGGGAATGAAGTGGAGTGAAAAGAGGGTATTAGCATATCTATCACTGGAAGAGGCCACTGGGGCAGCCCTGCGGCTGTACACCTCACCTCTAGCCCCACGGATCCACACAGCATTTAGTTTGCTTTTCTTTTTTTTTCCCCATTCTCTATGAAACCTTGTGGTAAATGCACTGAAATGCCCATTTACTTCTTTTTTTTTTCTTGTGTCTGGCATACAGTCTTATTGGAATCAGGTAGTGTTTCAGTAAATAGAACCAAATACATGAAAATTTAAAGGTATTTACAGGCAAGCACTGTCTAATATGATGATGTGTCGCAGTGCATTTTACTTGACAAATGATAAAAGAGGCAGCAAGAAAAGTAATGGGAGCCAGTATAGGGATATCTATGACAGGGATGAAGCAATGGGCCATTTTTATGAGACTGAGCTGCACTTTTCATACTGACAAAGACAATTGAATCAACATGTGATATTAACAAATCTTCATTTCAATATGTTCATTAAGCAGGTATTGATAAAATACACCTAAAGGATTCAAACAAGGCATTTTTGCTCTTCAAGTATTTACAAATTGGGGTTATTACTTATTTGCGATTGCAAAAACCAACTTCGGGTTTGATACAAATCAGGAGTAAAGTTAATGACATAAGTGTGTACGCTTGAAATAACCTTTACATGTCACATTTCCTCATTGCACCATGCTCTATATTAGTAATTTGACTGTTGGGTACAAAACGCTGTCATTAGTGACATTCGAGATACTGAAATGATTTTTCCCCAACCTGCCATGAGTTATTACATCAGTGACCTCTGTGCGTTAAAATCATTTATGCATTCTAGAGAATAGAGATTTTTACAGCTACTCATTTCTTTTACCCTTCCTGTTATCCGCTGATACTCTTATGTCTCACTCATTCTCACAGCCTGAACGGACCACAGACATTTCTCAACGAGTCAGAGAGAGAAAAGTATTTTACTTCTTTGTCATATTGTGTGTGCTTTTGCTGGGTTTGTTGTAAAGAAAAGGGTAGCTTTTCCTAAACTCAGCACTTTTTTAAGTGCTTTGCTTTAAATATTGTCTATTACAATCATAGATTTTATGCTGTGGATTGGTGCAGATCTCCCTCACACTGAGATCTGCCTGAGAAAACCCGAGCAGGTCAAAACAATCTCTCTTCCACAGTGAATGTCAATGTAAATAAAAATAAAATTGATTCATAAGCAAAAATATATTTTTGTTTTTGTTAAAAAATAAATGTGCAGATTAGCAAATGTGCATGTAGATTGGTTGTGAATCAAAAATAAAATAAAAATGAAACCACTAGCATGCACCAGGCTCTAGTTTTATTCAGGAACTCCAGTAGAGTTTATTTAAAACCTTGATTGGTGTTGAGAAATAAATAATGTTGAATAAAAGCTAATCTGTTTCATAATGTTGCTGTGACTTCAGGATACTATCCTAATTCCAAAATTATCGAATTTGCTAATGTCACTCCTTCTCGATGCAAAATACACTCTCTGTGCCAAATGCCTGCAGTCACACAAACTAAAAGTAAATAAAATGAGTAAATAGTGTAAATATGAATTAATATAGAGGAGTAATATATTATTAATGCCACGTTTGTCTGTGGGTGGTGGTGGCTCTTCTCCATCGCAGCCCTAAATCTGACAATGACTGATTACCAGCCAGGATCAAACCATCCTCAGTGGTGCTCCGGAGACAGGTGAGCAGAGACCGCCTGAGTCCCATCCTCTCCCCTGGCAGTTAATAACAATTTGAGAAAAGGTTTGGGGTTAATAACACAATCATTACCTGGATGAGGCCGGGAGACAGCTGTAAGCATCTATGCAGATGGACGGCCGTCATTAGTCCTTGTCAAACAAGCCGATCTGAGAGAGCACTTCAACAGCTGAGAAAAGCCGAGCATGAAAGGCCGAGTGCTCGGCCCTGCAGCTTCATCCCGCAAGGGTTGTTTGTTTTGTTTTGGGGTTTTTTCACAGTTATTTTCACAAACTCCAATTGAGTTCTGTTTTTATAGCCTATTTTATTCATCCTCGGGTCATTTCAGGGTACGACATTTCTTTAAAATCTGTACATGTCGTGTTTCTTTGTGCTTCAGTAGATGCGACTGAGCAACCGCACTGGAAGGTCCTTCATTATTAAAAAAGATTGATCTGTAATTTGTAGAGTTCCCATCTGTCCTGGTTACGCAAAATTATGGCTAAACCAGTTAGTAAACACTTTGCCCCATTGTCTGTTGTTTTGATAATCACCCATAATAGCATCCAGCGTCAGTATGGTCTTTAAACTTGATTTAGGAGTTAATGGAATAAGAGGGAGAGGCAGTCAGTATATGCACTGGGCCTAATGTCATTAGAAATGTTTGCGGAGGCTAAATTAAATCAGTCGTAAATTGTGCTCTCAAGTAAGCCAGAAAAACCCTGCCTCTTTGACGAGAGGAGGGGCGGCGTTGGTTCATATTTTAACCTTGCGCAGAAAATGCACTTAAACAGATTAAAATAAAATAGGGAATAGTGTGTGGATGGATGGGCATGGTAATTATTTCTTGTGTTTTAATGGTTTCCTGTTAACCAAGTCGGACTAAAGGCAGAGCTATTCTAAAGTTAGAATCTGCGATCGAGGCCTCAACTTTGCAGATCTGGTGATTAAGTCACTCTAGCAGCACGCTACACATCTAATGGGGCTTTTGCTGAAAACAGATGTTTGTCAAGAGGATTTTTTTTTTCTCCTTTTGTTGAGTTGCTGAGCAGGTGCTTGTTGGAGTGGACAGCTTTTTGACCAAACTATGCAGCAGAATGTGCATCGAGATTAATACAGCTTGCCAAAAGTCTAAAAATCTGTGTGTGTGTGCTTGTGCGTAAATGCGCATAAAGCCCAGTCGTGTGTGTGCGCCTCATTCATTTCCCTTAATGCTGTCAGTGCAGGCATACTGTTTGTCTGGTTGCATCAGGTAGCTCATCACACAATGCAGCCCAGACAGTAATGATAGCCATAAATACTCTGGGAATTCCCAAACGCGGATTATATTAAGATGGTGTCTTTCCAAATATCTGCCAGAAAAATGCTTGGAAGCAAAAGCAGTATCTATTCAATGCACTGTAATATAGTCATAGATCATGTATTATAGTAATAAAGCACTGTGGGTAACCACTAAACATTCGTAGTTAGTGATGCATGGCATGTCTCCTTCCCCTGTGTATTTCAAACTTAATGGAGTTATTTTACTGAAGCAGTACAAATCCTGGTATTCTAAAACGCAAATT
>NW_006799951.1:3149757-3159256 GCF_000485575.1 Poecilia formosa
GTGTGTGTGTGTGTGTGTGTGTGTGTGTGTTATGTCTCATAACTTTGTACCATCAATATTCTGTCACTTTATTTAAAAGAAACCTAGTCTAGTTAATAGATAAAAGTAACTTAACATTCTTTATCTTATCTTGTAAAAATTGTATGAAAACATTTTCTCTCCACACCTTTCAGAAAACCTTGTTGAGCCTTGTCCCTTCCCCTGCCTCTCACTGATATACTCGTGACTTGAAATGAAATTGTGGTTTTGTTTTTAAAGTCTTGGACTGTTATAACCTTAATAGCTCTTATAGAAAATTCTTCTGATTGGTGACAAATGACAACCTGGGATTTACAACCAAGAAGCGGTGGATTTGGATCGATTAGAAGTTTCACAGACAGCTTGAGGAAATGCTACAGGCTGTTTCGTGTCATAACTTCTTCACAGAATCACCTGTCAGCTCAAACATCTCGCATTGACAGTGTAAGGTGTGTCTAAATATTAGGAAATTAAGCGCATTTTATAGAACATCAAATCCTCTCACATCTTTGAAGTATGGATTTCACTTTTGATAAATTCTTGGTTTGCACAGTGAATGTAAATGAATGTCCAGGTGTGAGATTGGGAGAGTTCAGTTGCATAAGGAACAACATCTTTTTACGTGTATATTTGGAAAATAAATTATTCTTGTGAAACTCCAGTCTTAAAGGGCCAGTGTTTGCCAATTCTAAGATGTACCTCTACTGCAACACCAGCTTGATAAACTGTGCATACGGTTCTGTTTCTTTAAGAAAAATATTTTATCAAATTTACAACTATGCAATCATGCGTAACGTTTTAAAAACTGAAATGACAAGTCCAACAAGAAAGCAGACTGGCAGGGTAATTTATTGAATTTCACCTTACCATAGCATTCAGCTAACATTAAAGCAAAAAGCAGCAGGCAATAACACAGAAAGAATTTATCAAATAAATTAGACACCAAAAAAAAAAGGATTGCACTGGATGCATTGCAGAAAAGTTGCACAAACAAATTTATAATTATTTTGAGTTTGAGAAAAGTGTTTCAAATCAGCTCCAAATAAATCTGGCTTCACAATATGTGCCGATATGTCTGCACAGAAACAGAGGCTGCCGGTAAAGGCGGCCATCTTTCTTTATAGTCATCACCCATGTCAGAAATCCACCTTCGTTACTGGATGCACGTTCTTATTTGAGCTTTTGCACACTACCCCATTTGGTGTTTGCAAAAAAAATTAAATAAATTTAAAAAAATCTTCCTCGTACCTGCTACAGCTGTGATTGAAGGCATGGGGAAATCCACAGGTAAGAGTAGTCATCTCTTGGAACCAACCCAGACATTGTTTAGGCACGTTGTCAGCAACTCCTGTCCTTGCTTATCTTAAGAATGTAAACCTTTACAAACAATTGCTTCGTCTGTAATTCTACTGAGAGTTGGCCAGTTGTCTCAAAGTGTCTGGGTAATCTAATGAAACGCAAAACCAGTTTTGTCTGCGACACCAAATACGTTGCTTAGTGCAGGCGTCTCAACTCTTGGCTGGTACTGCATGGTATTCGCTGGCAGACAGCATGGCTAGACCACACCAAAACCTGCCAGTAACATTCTTAGCATGATTCAGACATATCTCTTTCTCCCACTGGGACTGAGTTAAGAGGTCTGATCAAAAGACCCATCATGCCAAGAAGGCTGAGATTGGATGCAAGGTTTGGAAAAAGAGGAGGGAGAGCGAGCCGCTGGTTGTTGTGTTGTTTTGTGTTATTATTTCCATTTGCTGGGGAAAAGGAGAGATGAATGGAGGAATAAATGGATGATGGTTGGGTGGTGGGGAGGAGGAAATTCCCTTGTCTGGATGGAATTGGATGGCGAGCTTGGGGATGGGGGAGGTATGAGGGCCACCTGATGTAGAGGGTGCTGTCAGGCTCAAGACAGCGGGGTCTTTGTCTTCTCAATAATCACTTGCTGAAACCTCTTCTTTTCGTTTCTTCTCTCTGACCAGCACTCTACCTTTTACTTTTTGGATTCATATCGCAGCATTGGATCATACTTTGACCTGCCCAAGCTCTGAAATATAAAGATGATTTCAATGCAAAAATGCAGAATATTTTCTACGAAATACTGTTTTTAATCTAATGGGAATCAAAACAAACTGTAATATTTTTATTTAAAGACTCTTCATACTCGTTTTTATTTACCTCCGCAGAATACTTCTGATTAATTTAACAACATGCACAGCATGTGCAAACACCTACTCAGTTTATTAGGTAAATCGAGTTACTTGCTTGTGAACACAAATAGCAAATCATCCAAACACAAGGCAGTAATTCAACATTTAGGTGTCTAAATGTGGTGACAAGGACTTGCTAAAATTCAAATGACCATCAGGATGGTGAAGAAAGTGAGATCTAGATTACTTTAAACATATTTTTGAAACTGTTGCTCTGCTGGTGTTTTCATGAATAACTATCTTTTCAGGATAACAGCGTGTTCTGAAAAAAAAAACTATATATCCAGGAACATCAGCTGTACAGATGGAAACTCCTTGTTGGTGTCAGAGAAGAATAGACTATGTCATAGAAAGTCAACAGTAAATCAAACAAAAATTCATTATTAACAAGGTGTGCAGACTGTAATCTGAAAACGCTCCATGCCACTGCTGTTAACTAAAAACAGGAAACTGAGAGCACCGTTCTCACAAGCCGATGTAAAATAACGACAACAGACTGGAAAACAAGGCCTGGTTCAGAGTGAGTCTTGAATTAAGTTCTGACATTTAGCAACAACATGAAAGCAAAAATGAAATCCATCTTTGGTTCTGGCGAGGTGGGTATGAAAAAGTGGCTAGGCAAAAACAAAAGTGTAATAGTTTTTTGTTTTTTTTTGCTGTTATTTGGTCTTTCTATTTGGTTCAACTTTGGGGAAAAAAATCCCAAATTAGTTTGATTTATCTTGAATTTAACATGCAACAAATGTTTATGGTAATCTAAAGCATTTTCATATTTTCTTTTTTTAAAAGTGGTTTCTTGGTTTTGGTTTCTCTAGTTTTGTCTTGTAATTTTAGGTCGTTATGTGTCATCCCCATATTTTTTGTGGTTTCTTTAACATGGTGATAAAATATCCATGAAATAAACATAAAACCACAGTCTTTGCTGCTTCAAAGTCCCTTTTAAACAAGAATTAAATGCTTTTTCACTCTTAAGCAACTGCTTTTTAATGTCATGTTCCCTTAGGCATTTTGGGGGCAAAAATGATACATCCTGTATCAGATCACCTAACCAAGTGAGTTCAGAGCTAGACGACTAGATTATCTTATTCGCACATCTTGCATTACTTCTCAGACTTGCTCTGTACTTTTCCATCAGACAGATATTCTAACAATGTTAGATTATCTGTTTATTCATGCTTTCTGACTCATGTGCAAGTGGTCCACATCCTCCCTTATGATGGTAAAAAAGTTTTTTGTCACGTCTTGTGATTTTTTTCTAAACGCCTTTATTTATGGTTTTCTCATCATTCATGCCAAAGAATGAATGTAATTTAATCTTGTAGTGATTTTCAGAGGAATGTGTTGCATATTTGCAGGTATCACAGGAATGTTAGATGAAGTCAGATGTTTATGGAAAAAACAGTACTTAAAATAATCAGGATGACATTGCAAAAGGTGCCTTAAAGTTGTGATTCACGACACACAAGCAGTGCGGTTGGGTCATTCCTCTGCCCTATCTGTGCAAAAGCTTGTTTGACTGATGTATTCTTTGAGGTTTTGTCAGGATGAGACGACTTCTCATTTCTGTAATAAAAGTAATGGCGAGTTGTTCCTGCAGAAAGTGTAAAGATCTACAATTGCAAATCTCTAACGTCTTTACGTCATGGATCAATAGTAAAAGAATTTACAGCAAAGTTTACCAGTTTTACCGATGGTTCATTGCTTCTCAAAGCTTCAAACAATGTTTTATTTTTTTTTTTTTTGCTTTTTTTCCCCGAACATTTTGGCATTTTGATTCAACTTGCTTCACCTATCCATTTGTATATCTTAGTTTCACATAAAGGCTGCGCTCTGAGCTGCTTCCACACCAAGACCAATCAAGCTGACCCAATCAATTCACTTCGAGGCTCCATCTGCGTCAGTCGTAAATCATGAAAAAAAAAAAAAAAAAATGCCAAAATGACAACAATGACAGTAAATAAATGTTTGTTGTTTCTTTTCCTTACTTGGTCCTCACTCTGTTTCTTTGCTTTGCTGGTGTAATGGATGGGATATTGTTGGTGCTGCCTTCTGGGCAGGGAGAGTTGTTTACTTGGGTGTAAAGTCCCCATCCACCAAAGGTCTCTGTAGGGGATGTTCCCGCAGCAGCCTCAATCCTAACCTCCCTAAAGCTCCAAAAGGTAATGGCATGGAGAAGACATGATTTATGTCCGCCCAGGCGCCCCCACCGACAGGCCGACTTCTTTGTGCTCATAGCCTCTGTTCATCAATAAAGATCACATTTAGAATTCAGCCCAAACCCAGTAGATGGTGATTTAACTTCAGCAGAGTTTTTCTAAATAAGTAGTCACCCATGGTTTGTAGTCCGCTTCCGGCAAAAGGACTGAATTTTTCACGGCTCCGGGTGTAAAACTCGATGCAAGGTTTCAACACAAAGGAGTAAAATGTCAGTCTGTCGAAAGTAAAAATCAAGTATTTAAAAAAGTATTTCCGTCATAGAAATATGTGCAAAATGTTTTTGTTTTGATTTTATGCTTTTGAGACAAATCAGCAATAGTGGACAGTAGTAGTATTTTTCATGTGGATCTTTTCATGATACTATTCAGTCCTTCGTGTGAAGTTGTGGGAATGTAGATGCCTTGTGGCTGGCCTTATAAATAAAATGTAAGGATCCACTCACACTTGAAGACTGTCCACACGCCTTCAATGTCTTCATAATGTACCAGCTTACACAAATAAAATGTAATGAATTTTACAGGAATTTTATCTGATGGACCAAAGTAAGATGGGTATAATTATGAAATGGTAGACATATATATTATTCATTTTATTTTACAAATGAATAAAAAGAAATCTTAAAACTGTGCCATTGTTTTCTCCGGTTTGTGTGTAATTTTCAGCTCAAAACAAGCACAGCTGTTTTACGGAGGCCTAAAAAGGTTAGTAACAGAACATTAGAGAGCAAACAGAATCATAGAGACCAAGGAGTAAAGCAGACAAGTTGTGGAGAAGCTTGAAGCAGGGTTACAGTGGGATATGAAACAATATATCAGTTTTCAAAGAATGGGTCAGTTTATCAACTGAAAATGAAAAGTGTAAGGCCCATGTGCTTACCTATCACAGCATGGTCATCCACCTAAACTAAAAGGCAGGACGAGGAGGATGTTAATCAGGAAAGCAGTCAAGGGGCCCACGGCAACTTTATGGGAGCTGCAGACATCCAGGTGGAAGAATCTGTCAGCAGGACCACTCCTAGTTGTTAATTGCACAAATCGACAAAAAGTTGTTTCTGCTGTTCTTTTTTTTTCTTTTTTTTTTAAAGAAAGCCATAACAACTTCTATTAATACTCGTTTGTCTTAAGCTTCTAGAAGGTGGTCAGACAATAATACAATTATGCTTTTTGGCCTTAACACAAAACACATGTTTTTGGAGAGAAACTAACATTTCGCATCTCGTTAAACACATGGTGGTGACAGCATTGTGCTGTAGGGATGTTTTTTGTCAAAAGAGACAGAAAAGATGACAACAGAAGATTTAAATCAAGCAAATGATGGAATAAAACATGTTAGGAACTGAAAAATATTTGAAAAAGGGACAAGTTTAACTTCCTGCTGGGGAACAAGTCTAATAACACATAAGTAGTTTGAACAGTTAAATACTTTTACTTTAAAAAGTTAAATATTCATCTGTTAGAATGACCTAGTCAAAGTTCAGATCTGAAGCCAATGAAGAATCTGTGACAAAAATTGAAAATCGATGTTCACAGTACAATCTCTCATGAAATTAAAAAATATATATGTCTACAGATGACCAAAGATGGCGGAAACATACCCCAAAAGACTTGCAGCTGTAATTGCAGTGAAAGATTGTTCTACAAAGTATTTTCTTTTTAAAACAAATATTCCAGTGTATATTAATTCCCGACTTCTTATTGGTTTAACTGATATTCTTTATTGACGTGGAGTTAAAATTAAACAAAGTGAAAAGAATCAAAGAGCAAAAATACTTCTGCAATGCTCTCCACCAGTATATATATATATATATATACATACATATATATTTATTTCTGTTCATTAATTTTTTTGCTCATTGACAATGTGAACGTCTGAACATTGTTTTGCCCCATGCCACCTTTCATGTCATGGTTGCCCCTGAAAAAAGAGTAAACAAATTAGAACATCATATTTCTCACAAGAAAAACGTGTCACTTGCTAATCTATTATGACTGCGCTTCACTTGTTCCAACAGGCCTTTTAACTGGATATCTCAAGTTGAAACTACAAGATGTCTTGTTTGGGAATGAAATAGGAGGAGCTCATTCTCCTTGCCGGCCATAGTTTTCATATTAGTCTTTCTTTCTTTTCTGAGAAAAAGACCTTAGCGCTGACACTAATACCTGTTGTGTCAGTCTGCGGTTGCCAAATGATAGAACATCATCCGCCTGTCTGCCTGCGTGTGGATGTGCATGTGCGCACGTGTTTGCTTTTTTTCTCGTTTTATAACACACCAGCACATTTTGTCACTGTAACATAAGCTTCACCATCGAGAGCCAGAGCGGGCTGCTTCAAGATTCAATTTAACCACAACTGTTTATAGCTGTCAATATAAGGACTCACAGCACAATAAATGCATTAAATTGCATCTGGCCTCGTGTCACTGAAAATAAGGTGAGTGGACAGGCTCGCGTTGGTGTCGCTGACTCTCGCTGTTATTACGCGGCTGTGTCTTAAGGGTTGTCTGGGCCGCTGTCCATTGGATTTAATCAGCCTCTATTACCTGCTACCCTTTTCACAGTTAAAATAATCACCCACAATTACTGACATAAAGGGGAGAGCTGACAGGGGAGACCGAGCCAGAGAAATCACACAAAGTAATTTCTCCCCACCTTGGTTGCTTACATGCCTTTTGATGTTTTTGAGGCGTATAATAAAAGGATTGAGGGGTGTCTGACACAACACTCCTCCTAGATATGGAAATGCCCTTTAAAACACACACGGATCCGCAACCGGGTAAGGCAGACGTCTGGGATCGAGAGCGAAAACGTACGTCATACAAATATACAGCGCACACCTACATTGGAAATAAAACATCTGTAAATGAAACATATTGATACGCACTAAGCTACTTTTAAAAATAGTTACACACAATCCGGAGTAACCGCAGAAACCCACCGCCATTACCCAAAGAGGGCTGCACAGTTTATTGCATGTCCCAGATGAAAGAAAAAGTGAAAATAATTTCATAATTGGCCACCTCTAAAATGAAGAAAATACAACCATGAGAAATGGGGCATCGTCATCTATTGTACTTTAATCCTCACCGCACTGCTGAAAAATAAGAGACACCATTAAATGTACCTTTGAAAATAAATGGGGCCAATTACTGGCATGGCTGGGACTCTCTAATGAAGCTTTTGTCAAAGCACACAAACATGGTGGACGGTGCTGCGAGCAGGGAGGAGCAGGAGCCGACTCGGAGCTCTTGTTATCTCATGTGGAAGTTAAATTCGTTTTAACAAAATTAGTGGCAGAACAGTTGTGATGCAGGGTACAAAGAAAACAGAAGCAGACTGTATCTGTCTAAAAAAAATAATAATAATAATAATAAATAATCACAACCACGGCGGCATAATAGCTGTGTTTAAACAAACAAATTAAATAAATAAAAATGACCCGCACAATTAAACACAACATGCTAAATGCAGACAATATGAACATTAGCAGTAATCATCGCGACAAGGGTTGCTCAGTTACATTAGCCGTTATGTGTTTGACAAGTAAGTCGTGTTAAATGGGTTTAGGAGAGTTGTTTTGATAATGGCGTTTTGTGGAATCTCTCCTTTTTTAATTATCTGGTCAGAGGGTAGCAGCTCAAACTCCCTCTCTTTCATCCCTCTTCACAGCAGTGAGTGCAGCTGACCCTTTCCGCAGCAGCGGAGAACGCTCGGTGCCTCTGCCGGAAAAACGCAGCCTCAATTAGTTTTGTCAAAGCTCTTCACTGGGAGCAGTTTTGAAAAAAAAAAAAAAAAGGAATGTAAACAGAGTGAAATCATAAATAGTAGTTGTCTTTTTATGTTTTTCTCTGAAAAATGTACATATTTTGTTAACAATAAGATTTTTTAAGGCACAAAGAACAACCTAAAAATAGGGATCCTCTGATTCTTTGGGATCATCTTTGGGATGATTACTCCTTTTTTGCCGACTATGAGTCGCATCGATCGAAGGAAGAACCAGATCTTCAACATGGACATTGTGTAGGATTTTAAAGCAACAGCTTGTCAAAGGGTAAAGGTTATGGCCATGAGTGTCTGCTGAGGGACAGACAGAGGTCGAAAGGTCTCAGTCAGGGTCAGGAGTCCAGGTGACCCCAAGTCTGTGCTCCCAGTTGATGTTCCGGTGCATCAGCCACGTCTTACTTTATGGCTTTTCTTCTTTACCACAAACAGAAAAAAGCTCTGGCAGACCTCAAGTGATTAATTTACATTTTTCTGGCTGACTTTTACAATAAGGCGCAATTTGAAATATTATCACAAACTAATTAGGAACTTCAGATAGATACTCCAGAAAATGATGCTGCTGGTCTGAAATACATCTGCAGCATATATCGGTATTACCAATACTCAAATCTACAAATCTGTTAAGAATTTGTAAAAACTTCATCAGCTAATATACAAGAACCATTACGATGCACATTTTAAATTTTCAACCATGGCCATATTGAAAATGCTATTCACATTTTATCTATTTCAACCTCTCAAAAAAGCTGTCAGATGTTAGAAAAACCTTTAACCAAATTCTGGTGCAAAGTTTGTTGGTTTGGAGACAAGACCAGAAGGAGCCTCACGATCTGACGAGACTTCTTTGAACCTCCTCCAGAGGATGGCAGAAGATATGTTATTTGGTTATGGTGCATAAATTGTAATGTGCACACTAGAGAGCAATCTAGCTTCTTTAAGATACAAATAACTCCTCAGAAGATGTTCAATATTTATAAGTTAGCCAAAAAAAAAAAAGTAATTGAAAACACAGAATACTTTATGTAATCACACTGAATTTGGTCATTTTTATTTGCAGGGTTAAGTTAAATTTACCTCAATATTTCTTGCTTATGAGTTGCTTCTTCACAATGCACTTTCTGATGGACGCAGGTGGAATTAGGGAGAAGGTGCCACTTCAGAGTTATATTGAAGTTTCTTTATCTTATTATAAAGAAACTTCTGTTTTTACTAAAATCATTTTCAATTTCAGTTTCTAAGAAATCTATTTGACCTGAGGAGGGATTAAGTCTTCTACCT
>NW_006799951.1:3159507-3236223 GCF_000485575.1 Poecilia formosa
ATTTTTATCATGACATTATGGAAAATAATGAACTTTATCACAATATTCTAATTTTATGACCAGCACCTGTATATGAAAGGGAAAATCTCAACTTTGTTTTTTCAAACATTTTCCTGGGTGTGTCGGAACAACGTCCAGGTATTACATCATCTTTTGAAAACATAAACACTGAAATATCACAATGTCACAATGCTGGGTACAAAATTGCTCTAATTTTGCTACCAGCAGAGCAGTCAGTACTTTCTAACTTTAACTAGCATTAGGATAAAAGAACAAAGTGTTCTGTGAATAATGGCTCCCTTTGGTACGCAAAAGAAATATTTATAATACATCATATATCAGGTTTTTCGCTTTACTGATAGCTCAAAAAATAACAACGAACCAGAGCTGGAAGCGGTGGCTTGAAATCCGTTTGTATTCCGCACACAGAGAATCTACGAATCATCTTAAGCCGCTGTCAACAAAGTATAAAAATGGAAATATTTCCATAAAATCTTAACACTGAAATGGGGAATACATCAAAGCAAAATTAACTAGAGGAAGTGAGACGTCAGATGAACCTTTGTCCATAAAGCAGTCGTTTCAGACTTAGCTGTTGCGTTAAACATAACAGCCTAATGTGTACCGCCATCCCACTGCACAATTCATTTCACCATTACTATTTTATATATGTGTATGATTAACGCTCATTGCACGGCTCGGCTCACAATCTCTCTGTCGGAGGCCCCCACTAAAGACAGCTTGAGCTTGAGAGATTTTTTTTCCCAGTCATTTAAATTTTTACACTTCCATTTGCTCGCCTTTTAATTTAGCGTATAATGATGCCATTAGAACAAAAATCCATCTGGAAGTTCTGTTGGGAGCAGTTAATGTTCCATGGCATTTTGCTGCTAATGCCATCGCGCCGGCATTGGCAACAGATGCTCTGAAAGCAACAGATACATTCTTTTCCAGCATCATTACAATTATGCCCGTGTCCAGGATAAATGTTGCTGCTTGTTCAGGACTAAAGATACACAGCAGACTGCATCACCGCCAGTGAATTGGATATTTTTATGCCTTTTCATGCAATAACCGAGGTCTGCAAAAGCATATTACTCATCTCGCTCAGAGGGAAGTTAAGAAAATAATGAGAGGGAAAAAAAAACATTGTTAAAACTTGAGATGATTTGACATTCGTAGTGTAAGGAAAAAAAGTATTCAAACACCTTGACAAATTAGAACCAGAAATCTTGAAGCCTTGTTAGAATTTTATGTGATAGATCAACACAAAGAAGTGCGTAAATGTAGAAGTGAAATGATAAATGGCTTTTATTTTTGTGTTTGTTTTTCAAATAAAGACCGCATATGTTTTGTGCAGTTCTATTCAGGCCACCTGAGTTATTATGGGCATCTTACCTCTGCTTAATCCTCAGAATAGGTGGACGGTCATGCATTTGTAGGTCAGAAACTGAGCCGTAATCTTTCTATTTGTTCTCTGGGATGTTCAAAGATTGGAATATTTTTGTTTGTTTGTTTGTTTTAAACCCACCCTGCTTTATCTGTGACCCGTCTTACATGTTACTTGGCGTTGTTCACTAATGTTCTCCAACAAGCCTCTGCGGCTTTCAGCAAACATCTGGATTTTCCCTAAGATTAAATTACACATAGGTGAAATCTAAATAATTTGAAATTAGAAGTCACAAAATTTTAGACATCATCCAAACTTCATGCAATTAGTAATTTCAGAATTTTATGCCGATCTCTCACATAAATCCTCTCAGATCAGTGGCTGCAACGTGATCAGATATGAAAGAGTTTTGTGGCTATGAATACTTTTACAGGACACACTGAACACATGCAGCTTTGTTTCAGTCAATGTCTGCTCATCTTGTCGGGGTTTAGCTGCACTTCTGCTGCTGACCCCTTCTCCCACCCACCAATGAGCGCACTTGGGCAGTTTGTCTTCTGCGACATAAAAGCTGAAGCAAAAGGCAAATCATTATTTTCACTTGCAATTTGGGTGATTAAGTATAGTGGATAATTAATAGGAATAACAAACAATTTCCTCAGTGGAAGATTACTGATGAGATGTGCTCTACTTGCGCCGCCATGGCCTTTTTATTCTCTCTGCCTCAATTATGTTAATGCTAACTTTCTCTCCCACAAATTGTTGTGATTAATTTTGTCTTGTTTTGAATTACAATTGCACTGGCTGCTGGCACTTTAAAGCATTCATTAATTCCCAATTAGATTGGTGGGCTCATTTGCTCCAGTGCTGCTCGGTTCTGTAGCGCTTTGTGTTTAATGTGTTAATTGGGCAAGATTAAAAACTGCTAACCTCTTATGAGAGGAGAAAAGTTATTCAACTGATACATTACCATAATTTATCGTGGGATGCTTAATTAGGCTAGATATTGCCACGATAATCATGACTACTGTCTAACAACTGCTGTTAGAAGTTGCACACTAAAAGTGAAGGAAGTTCGGTTGAAGCACATGTTGCTTTCTCTTGTCTCTTGTTCTGAGCGTCTTGCTTAATGTGCTGTCTGTGCTTATCTCTGGTCATCCCACATCTCTTAGACAGTGTGGTGTGTTTTCTCTTTCCGTTTTCTTTTCTTTCGATTTCTGTGTTTTATGTCTCTTCAGTGCTTTGTTACAACCACTCGAGCAGCATTAACAGCTCACTACTCCATTTACCCAAGACTTGGATTGTCTCTAACTCATTTACCACCATCAGAGGATCGACGCTTCAGGCCAACATGAGTGGGGTCGAACACAAGGAAGGGGGTGAAAAAAAAAAGGAGTGCTTTCATGTCTCGATGTGATCTCTTCAAATGAGACCTGGAACCTGGAAGTGAAATATTGTTTAGCTGTGTGCGCCGCACAAGCTTTTTTCATCACAAGATAAGAGATGTTGATGCGCGTCAGGCGGGATTCTGGTTCCTGAAAGGTTTGGTGAGGAACTGGGCAGATCAAAGACATATAAACTTTGATCATTTCACCTTGATCAGAACATGATGAAGGTTTGTGAAGTTTAAACTTGTTTTTTTTTTTTTTGTTTGTTTGTTTGTTTTTCTAATTTTCACTTACATTTCAGTTTGCTCTTTTTCTGGTTCCAATACAGAGCATTGTTAATACAAAATATGTAAACAAGGCTAGTTTTTGTGCATAATCACGTCCATTTGCTTTACAGAGGATAACACTAAAAACACATCACACATGAAAACAATTTTAAAAGTTCGAGCATCACACACAATATTGCACTTATTTAAAACAGGTAAGAACCTTTTGGACCAGTTGCTTGCTTTTATGAAAAAGCTGCAGTAAACTGTATAGTTCTCCCTCCCGAGAGTCTACAGTTTTTGCACATCTCAGGTTTTCAGGAAGTTTGTTCCAGAACTGAGTGGCACTGAAACTAAATGCTGCCTCACCAGGAAGTCCTGGGTGAGCAGATCTCAAAAGACCCGAGTGGTAAGCATGGTTTATGTAGCATCTCTGAAATGCATTACGGCCTTATAAACCATGAAAATTTTAACTACCAGTCCAACCAGATGTCCTGGTGATTGGTCAGGCCGAAACTGCGTGACTGTTCCTTTTATTATTATTTTTTTTTTAGAAGACACAAAAAATCAGGTCTACTGAAAATAGCTTTCACATGGCTTTTAATGTTATATTTTGAAAGGAAATGCATCATTTGACTGAGGGTTTTAAATGGCAGCAGGTGAATTTAGTACCGTATTTTCTGCACTAGCACACCTTCAATGAATGACCTATTTTCATATATTAGGCGCACAGCATTATAAGGCGAATAGACTCTATTGAAAAAAATGGTCCCCGAGTACTTTATATAGTAGGCTGACCCAGTCGTTGTTTCACTCACGGTGTTGGTGTTGCGATATTATGCCCAACTGCTTTCTGGGTAACACAGACCAACCGACACGCTGCCGCTGCAGTCTCTGTCTTTCTTCCCCTGCCCCTCCCCCCTGGCTTTAAATGTATTATCAAACTTTATTAACAAACCAGCGTTCTGACAACTATCCCAGCATGCACCGCGCACTTCTTCTAAGGGGGAAAAATAAGTTGGCGGCTGCTTAAAGTAGTGGACCAACTACTAAGCAGCCTACTGCATGTCTGTGTAAACATGACGTCTTTAATACGTCTTTCATTTCGATCTGAGTTAATTAGCTAGCATTTCTGCCGGATTTTCACAAAATATCAGCCACGACAATGGACAGGGGAACCAACAAGTTCATGTCATCTTTTTTGGACGACATCAAGGTGTTTGAGCGGATGCCTCCAACATTGTGCGTGTCACAGCTAAAAGCTACCGATAGATGAGGAAAACAGCAGATCCTCACACCCTCAGCATACATATAGCTGTGGACAAGATCACTGATGCCTATTGTTCTTGCAAGGCTGGGTAAGTCGGCATTCATGGTTTTGATGGTCCACAATGTGCATTAGCATGTGTTTACTACTGTAGCTTGTGTTTGTGAGACGGTCACGCACGTGGTAGCTGCGCTGTGACGTAAAATGGGCATTAGCCAATGAAACGCGGCCCCTGTGGTAAGGTCGTTGCTAGACCTGTTGTGGCTCAATATTGGTCCATATATAAGGCGCACCAGATTATAAGGCGCACTGTCGGCTTTTGAGGAAATTGAAGGTTTTTAGGTGCGCCTTATAGTGCGGAAAATACGGTAATAAANGGTGCGCCTTATAGTGCGGAAAATACGGTAATAAATTTAACACGTTGTTTAAACTAAGGTCTTTTGCAGGAATGTGAATCCATCTAAACACACAACACATGCTTTAGCCAGGATACTATATATGCACACTAATGTAAAGAATTACATGTTGCATACTAACATGTTTCATAAAAGTTGTCCATACAGGACCCAAAAGGAAGTGAGCGCAGTCATAAGTGTGGTATAAATGAGAAAAAAGATGGAAGGTTCTCATGTTTGTTCAATGTCTTTCATGTCTAAAGCACTAAGGTGCTGTCAATATTTCTTAGAACATTTTCAGGGTGAATACTATTCTTTTTAGTGTTTATTTCAGGTTATTTGTGAAAGACTTTGGACAACGATGTGGCTCATCTACAAATGGATACTTGCTTGTTTCATTCTACAAATTTCATATAAATGGAAATCAAATGATGCCTCGTTTCCTTGTTTGTGCCATGGAGTAGGGAGAGTGAATGGAAAATAAAACTAACCTGTGTTTGAACGTTCATAGAGGGGAAAAAAAAGCCCTCATGTTGTTGTTCTGGGGCAAGAGGAAGAGAGAGATGGATAAAAGAGATGTCCAGTGTCACAAGCAGCCCATATTCCTATTAGAGAATTGTGCAATGATGACATGTGCATCTCGGTAAAACATAATTTCACATTATGATTGAGGAGGAGGTCATTCAATCATTGCAATCTGGGCCGTGGACCCTGAGGTTGAGGTTGCAGAGACTTCATCCATAAAACCTTTGAAAAATCTGCATTGAGATATTTCTTGGGCCAGTCTAGATTCTCCAGCGTATACATCGTGCAATCCTCCTAACTATTTGCAACAAAGCATTTAATGGTTCTGTCATCACACCCCAATATTTTAGTAATTTCAAGAGTGCTTAGACTTTTAGAGATTTTATTTTTGTACTTTTTAGAGTTGAATTATTATTATTATTATTATTATTATTATTTTTGCCCATTTTGCCTCAAGAAAAGAAGCTGCCTAATAATTATGCACATCTTGAAATGGGGTGTTGACCTACTTAGGCCACACCCTCCCTCATTACACAGATACACTTCAGCTGCTAGAGTATGCATAAAAACATAAAGTATTCAAGTTTATCTACCTTGGAGTTAGAAAATATGCCTACAATGAAATATGGTAAAAATAAGCATTTTCCTAATAATTCTACACACACTTAACCCTTGTGTTTACAAATGGGATCCAACCGACCCTACACCCGTAAAACTTGTATCATTTGCCACAGTCCTCTACGTTTGCCTCAGTCCTTGCACGCACAAGGGTTAAAATACACCACTTGCATTAATAAGTCTTGAAAATACTCCATTTTTGGATTAAACTGAATCAACAACATGTGTAGTATATTTGAAACACCAACAAAGCAATAAAACTTTTAAGCACACATTCAGGTAGGAAGAGTTGGAACAGTTTTTAAGTTTTTGTTTATTTAAATCAAGGGGGGAAAAAAACAAACAACCCAAAAGGAAACATTATACCGATATCGTGACTGTGGAAGTAATATATCAGCATGAGATGCTTTAGCCTTATTTGAATGAAACTTCAGTAGGGATTTCCAGGACGCTCAAATTTTCAAAGATAAACAAATTAGTTGTGTGAGTTTTTTACTTTGGATAACCGAGGAACAAAAAGGCTCGGATGATTTTGCATTTTGATAAGATGTTTTTACACTGCTGTATCATTTTTTTGTAGCTTATAAAGGAAAATCAAACACATTTCTTTCGCTCTCAACTCTATCTCCTCCATTTCCTTCCTGAAATCGAGGACAAAGGAGACTCTTGTCTCCGAGTTGTGTTCACCAGCAACGGGAAGTTAAGGCGGAGAGAATTAGGAAGGGGCAGGAACAAGGCTCCAAACTACAAGGTAACAAGGGAAAACCAATCCCACCTGGAATTATCCTGATACTGGAGACACAGGCCTTAACAGACAGTGGATCAATGGGGCTCTCTCGAAGGGATAGGGAAGGAGGAGGAGGTGGCCTGGTGTGGGATATGTTGCCCCCCAATGAAAGTGTGCCACGGTGTGTCTAAATTACCCTCCAAAGTTGTAGAAGATCCAGTTACCTGTTCAGATGTTTCAGTTTGAATGTTCACTTGTCTGTTTTGGCCGTGTGCCCATGCTACACTGACCAAGGATCTTGTCTTTGGGACTAGTATTACCGATTACATTGACACAGCATTGTCCATACTGTTGGTGTGTACACACAATGGCAGCTAAAGTCATGCAGGAAATAAAACTACTGAGTAGGACTTTTTTTTTTTTTCCCCCTGTTTCTTTTACCATAAATTTGAAACACCAAATTGAATACAGCGATGTGTTTGCACAGGTAATTCAGTGCTGAAAGTAAGCAGGATTTGAAAGGAAAGTGATTAAAAAAGCTCAGCAGACAGTCTGTACAGTCAGAATGGAAGTCATTTCTGGTCTATAATAGTCCTTGTTATTTCTAATGCATTTTTTACAATCAGGATACAAACAGAAATAAAAAGATTGCAAAGCAGAATTGAACGGAAATAAAGATCCCCAAAACTTTACGTTTCAAAATAGGAAGAAAACAGTCGGATTCATAATAAAGCTGCCTTGCACTTTCTGACATGCAAGAACAAATCTATGGATGATTACAGTAATTTACTTTGCACGGATTTAAAGACGTGCCTTTGGGTGACTGAGTTTTCCAACTTATTTTTCACTACTCTAATCAAACGTGAAAAAAAAATGCTGCCTGTTGAAAGGGACAATATAATGGTGGCGATACACTTAGTGTCATTCAAAGGTGGACTTACTGCTGTGCTTCAGGTAATTGTTCTCCTGCAAACCCCAAGTGAGCGTCGGGTGTTTTTTTGTGGAGGGAATCAGGGGGTGGGGGGTTTGCTGCAATGATTTTCACCTTGTAACTTCCCATAAGTCCCATTTTTACCCAGTCTCTTTCTTGTTGTTGTATCTTAAGTCATGTAGATGTTGTGGGCGTTTCATGACCTCCTGCAAACCTCTTTAAAGATGCACTCTTCAAATAAGTTTGATTAGTCAACTACACCTGGGAGGGTTGAACACTTTTCTATATTTTCTCCATTTGTGGAAAGTGGCTGTTTGAGCTCCTTTAGCCTACTTCATGTTGTAGACAGATTCTTTTTAAATGATGTAATTATTCGTCTGGTCTGGCAGTAATCTGACTGTGGATCCTGATACTGAACCAATAAACGAGGTTAATTACGAGTATTTTGCAATTCATAGAGAGGGGAAGTCATATTTCACATAGAGCTAAGATCAATGAAGGAAATCATCATTTGGAAATTAGTTTTTTTTATTGCTTCTCATTATCTTGATCCAATATTCTAATTTCTTTATTGATCTGAAACATGTTGTGTAACATAAAAGGAAAAACTGTGGATCTGTAAATCTGAGAATCAGTATAGTTTACAAGTACAACTGCTTAGATTAGATTGATTGGTGCAAAACTTCTTGCGTCTCCATTTTGTTCCTGAAAGAGTCTGGTTGGAGATGGCCAAAACCAAAAGAAAAGTGCAGAGGGTTACAAACCAGACATAATTGGACTGATCACTGATCAAAGCTTTCCTAAGCTATTTATAAACATTTTGCTTCTTAAGAAAGATTATTACTTTTTTAATCTCTTTTACTTTCGGCCTCTTCCCTTTTTACAACCTGTTTACCCTCATGTACAAGCAGTTTCAATAAGACCAAAGCTCTATTGTCTTCCTTTATCCATCCAAACACGTTGCTCTTCTTCTTTTTTTTTTCTTTTTTTGTCTGTGGTTTGCCTTTTTCAAAGCATTAGGTATCCTCTTTAAGCCAATGCACATCAGAAATGAAAGAGCAGAACACTCCTGGTCCTCACGCTCCCAATCACCACCACCATCCCGGTTGCACAATGGACTCTTGTCTAGTGCCATGTTCCAAACGAATGTCATCATCCAGCGTCCATGAATGAGGAAAGCACGCCGCGTCACATATTGATCCACTCCCTTTGTGAGGGCTTCCAAGCTTGCGATAATTAGCATCGTCCATTAGCGACTTTGCCGCGCTAACATGCCCATTAAGAGTCAAAGCTTTGTGAACATTCATTTGGCCCAGATTTTCTTCTTAAAAGAGCATAATAAGGGAATGGTGAAATACCTTGTGGAAAGATGAAAAGTGGAGAACATTAAGTGGGTGTTTAAATGCATTAAAAGGCATCTAGATTTAATTAACACCCTGGATAGCTGGCAGCTTTGTTCATGTGCTGTAAATGATCATCTCGGCAAAAGACGAGAGCTATAATTTTGAGTATGTTTTTAAAAGGTGGTTTGTGAAATCACTGTTTAGTCCTTTCTTTCGATGCCCAAAATTTATAACTTCTCTTTGTCAGCTTTAACACCAAACGTAATCTGCACTGCAAGGCTCCACTCATTTCCCGTGTTTGTAATGCGCCTTCATTTGGTAAGAAAGAGGTGTCAGGCGTCAGCTGCTCGTTAGCAATAGTCATGTCATTCATGTCAAGGCAAATTATTTCCTAAAATCATGCAAAAATATATAAAACCAATATAGTCACTACGATGACAGTCACAAATATGATGTTCGGAGAAACTGCAGCATAATACCGTTTTGTCTACAGTTACGAACATACTTTTTTGTGTGTGTTTTTACTTCCTGTTCGCATGCAAATTGTGTTTCTGCTTGAAATAAAAATGTTTCAAAACTGTTTTGTGGGGTATATGGGGTGTTTATATAAACCCACTTTGCACATGCCCACTTATTATCTCTGTGCTGAAAAACCACAACAACTGAAGTTTATTTTTAAGGTTTTCTTCCAGTTTGTGTAGCAGTTTCTCATGACTCTTTTTTCCATTTAACTTCAAAAAAGAAAAGGTAAATAGTTTGTGTAGTGATATGTCACAGTTAGGCTTCCGTAGCCGGGGGCAGACTGATGAGCATGCGCTGTACATCCAGCAGTTGTATAGCGGCACTGGGACAAATAAGGCGGAGTTCTACGAGCTACACAAGGTGTCCACGTTGAGTTCTTCGTCAAGATAGCCTTTCATGACAGTTTGTTTTGTGGCACCTGACAAAAAAGATTGCACATAGGTCTACTATTTATATTTTACCTTTGTTGTCACATTCTGAAGCACCCGATTTAAGTCATTTAAATTCTTTTTTCTCCACATCTGTCTTGCCTTTGTGGTGGCTTGGTTGGGCGGGATTGCTTTAGCATTGCTCAGGAACTTCTTCTCTTAGGTGTTGATGTAGTAAAAGTTCTTATTGCCTCCTGCTGGCCCGGCATCGGTATTACAGCGTTGATTGGAAACCCACGAACTTTGAAGATGTGAATCTTCTCAAAAACAGAGACAAAAATGTATGTTAGATAAAACATCTGCAATAGTGCAGATGGGGCCTGAAACTAGTTTCGAACGTGTTGACACTCGTAATTTTTGCCCACGGACCGTGGCGCGTATTGATAGCAGCACAAGAGGTTCACACCTACCTGTTTACTTTCTCTGTTTACTGTTTGTATTGAACTGGCAGGCAAAGATTTTTTTTTTTTCCGCCGAGGACCCTAGAAAAGCATCCAGTGTTCGACCCCCAGCACCCACTGTAGCGCTGCTGGTATAATGAGAGAGCGTGGAGGAAAAACCGCCGGCACCAATAGAGGATCTCGGTCGAGGCGTCCACACGGCAGCCTCCGCTCCCAGACACGCGTGTGTCATGTTGACCTCACGGGGCCGCGAGCCGGCTAAGAGCAGAAATGAGCGCGGGGTGCGGGAAAGAGGGGCGCGCCAAAGTAAAGTGCTCACCCTGGGCCATTATGATTAACCATCAGCAGTTTTTGTGTAATCATCGTCAATGTGCTGGCTGCAGAATTCTGTATGGAATGGGCTGCAGAGGAAAATCAATCACATTATATTACTGTGGACATGCTTTATTGACCTCTGTTGGTGTTCACACATTTCATACTTGATTTGTATCTACTGGCGGGCATTTAGAACAATGTGGGCAATTTGGGCAATGAGGAAAAACAGGGCAGCGTTTTTAAGCCTGGAGCCCCTGCTTATAGATTGAGTGCTGCTTCATACAAAAAAAAAAAAAAAGGGGGGGGGGAAACTACTGAGATGTACTTCCTGCATACATTTCATGAAATACCTAGGGGCGTCCAGATAGATAGATGGTGTGTAGATGTGCCTGCATTGGTTCCAGACAGACAGCACATTGTGTGACATCTCTTCTTCAGACAGACAACAGTAAATAAGGGCTGGATGTCTCATTACCTGAATACCAAGCTCTGACAGCTACATTCATCCAAAATGCATTGTATCTAAAGGTTAAGAGTAGTTATGAGAAAAGTAATGTATTATTAAAATACCTTTCGGAATGAAGTACCTCCTGATATATTTTCCTTGGTAATGAAAGTAGGGCTCAATGGAAAATCTAATAATTCGAAAGCCCAACCTTTTATTCCCGCTGCTCCATCTTTAACAATTTATCTGGGGGAGAGTGAAGAGCTCACAGCTCGCGAGCAGACAGTAAACATTTTGTTATAGTCAGAACCATCTCTTATTACTGGTTTGTCATTAAAAAAAGAAAGCCTTTCGAAGCATTCAAAGCATTTCGGCGGATGAAGATGCTTCACAATTTTCTCCCTCTCACCCTCTTTCTCTCCTCACTACACCTGAATCCTTTTTCTTTTTGATGCTGTTAAGGGAGTAATTGAGTGCAGAAAATGGCTTGGCTTATTTGGACTGAGCCTGATCCAGAAATGATTAAAGCTAAAGGGGTTTGAGGTATTCAAAGAGAGAGAATGACAGAAAGAATATGGTTAATGCTTTTTTTTCCCCTTTTCTTTTTCCCATTTTGTGAGAAGGGAAGGAGATGCGGTGGTGGAGGAGGCGGGGTGGTGGGGGGTTGACGGAGAGGCTGAGCAGCCAGACAGGTTGGTGTTCGTGGGGGCTCAGCAGAGGGACGGAGGGAGGGTGCGAACGCACAGAATAGCCCCTACTCATACCCCTATTAAAAGCATCAGGGTTGTCAGAGACGGTAAAAAGACAGGAAATCACTGTAAGAAATGAAGCTTCTTTTACCAATTACTGAATACCGAGTACACACCTTGGAGCTTTTTGTCCTTTGTTGCACCAGTTCCCTGTCTCGCAACCCTTTCTTTCTTTCTTTCCGTCTCTCTCTCTCTCTTTCCCTGGCTTTCCAGCCTTTGAGTCGGATGCATTAGCACCGAGGCCTGGGAGAAGAGGCAGGGTTTTTCAAAGCCCAGTTGGACTCACTTCTAGCCTGTCGCCGTGGCTCCTTTTCAGGCTTTTATTCGCAGACAGCAGGGGCAGGTCTGAAAGAGACGCCCTCAACCTCTCCACTCAAACATTTATCTCTCCCTTTTTTTTTTTTCCTCCCCTTCGCTACAGCAGAGATGATTAGCAAAAGAGACATTTGCCGATTGGCAGCAGCTTTCCATAAAGCACATTTGGTGCATTTGATTAACACTCCCACTCAAACGCGCATGCTGTCAAATGAATGAAACGGTCGCAGTAAATCTCACAGACGGACACAACTGAGACAGTGAAACTGTGTGGTGTGGTTCGTGGATGACAACATTTTTTTATTTATTTATTTTTTTATTTTTAATAAGCTCCCTTATTAAAAATAAGTAGCTAAGCCGAATGCTGATTTCTCTTGTTTTCGCTTACCTTGGCTCACTTAAGTGTTTCTGATCAACAAGCAAAGAGAGTCAAAGAAATGGTCCAGTCAATGGCATCAAGTAAAGGTGCTGAAGAACCAATGCAGTTCGGGATCCTCCACTCCAGACACCACGATGGTAGAGTGATAATTATAAATCAAGTTTATCTCTGTTTCATGTTTTCTTTATTTGTGGATGATGGCTCTCAAGTTGCTGGAGTTGGTTTCGTAATCCTTTCCAGACAGATATCCACAACTTTTTGATCAGGGTATGACGTGTTCACGTTTTTGGACCTTTTTGAGGCATTTCTTGATCGCATGGGTCCTGCAGTAGTTAAGCGAGAAATGTTAACCATATAATTTGTGATTTACCAAAGGTTGAGGGTGAAACTCTGATAGATTTTGATGTCCGTTTCCCTTATAAAGAAAATAATCATTTAGAAACTTATTTTATTCTTTACAAAGGGTCTCAGTCAGATGTTAAGATTTCTTCAATGATCTGAAACATTAAGAAAAAAAAATTGAAACAGAAGAAATCGTTCAAAAGGCAAATTTCACAGCCCTGTACATCATCAATCTGTCAGGTCATTTACTTTAAACATATCAGCTCTCCCATACCCTTTCACCTCATCTCACTCTTGGGACCCGTAAACGCCTCGCAGTCTTGCTTTCCATTCCGCCTATCGACGAGCTCGGTTAATTACTTCCCAGTTAAAACAAAACCAGATAACTAATTCAGTCTTAAGAGACCATTTAATGCTTTCTGTTGCCCTGGCTTTTGCAGCCTGCTTTCCTTTTTGCCGTGCAACGTGGATTCACATCAGGGATTTTTGTAGGGATTGTTGCCGTGGACGCAGTTATGGTGATAGCCAGCGGTAATGGTGTCGTTAAAGAAGATATAGCTTCCAAATTAGAGGTTCGCAGAGCATATTCGCCATAGATATAGCCGCCTTCAGGATCCATAACATTGTTAGTGAGTTTTCATAGACCTCTCAGACAGACGCTGTCGGCTTGTTCAAGGTTTGCTCTTATCAAGACACATGAGCGCATTATTATGTAAGATTACTCATTCTGAAGGGATTTAACTCAGAGTCTGTTCCTGTGCACCCGCTTCAAGCAGCCCAACCCCACCCAGGGCTCCGAGCCATTCGCTTTTCACATCATCCTCACCTCATCTGTCATCCCTGCTTGCAGACAGCACCAGACACTTTTCAAATCGCTCGTTGTTTTTGCCATGAGCGCCGCTGTGATGCTAATAAGATTTTCATGTACTCAGAAATAGATTACTCCTGTTTAACTCCATGCATGTGCACAGGTGTTTTTAATGGTTAAAGAGATTTTTTTTTGGCTTGGTGTTAATGTCAACCATCAGGAAGTTGCCAGCACTGACAGTGAGAATGTGCACGCGCACGTGTGTGTGTGTGTGTGTGTGCGTGTGTGTGTGTGTGTGTGTGTGTGGCATGACGCATTGCTTCTCTCTGGCAGCAATTTGCAAGGTTAATGTTGTAGAAAACAACATCCATCTCTACATTCCCACCTCTCAAAACACTTTCATTAGTCCTTGTGTTGTGGCTCCTCATCTCCATGTTGTTCTTATATGGCATGCATCATGTTATTAGAGAGTGACGCAATCAATAAAGGTATACAGTTGGCACAGCCACAAAGTTGTTTGGCCAGTGTGTATATTTTAACACACTGGATAAAAGTGATCTTGTATTCTTGTATCCCTTCATCTCCCCATTAATGTGATAAATAAGATGCTCCTTAGGCATCATATATCAATACTAATAGTAACATAATGGGTTTATTTTAAGACAATTTCATTAACAAATTTAGTGCAGCTTTATTTGCTGCTGTCACATTGAGTGAATGAGCAAATCTGAGACAACCAGGTGAGTCAGACGAGCCAAAAACTGATGAATGACTACCAATGACATTACCCAACTTCAACGGATCATATTTTAATTTTTAACATGATCTTGGCAAAAATAGTAAAAAGTAGCATCCAGGAAGTTCTGTCATGAACTCAGGGGCAAGTTTGAAAAAGGAAAAAAAGGAAGAAACAAAGAGAAGCAGGATTTACATGAACAACAACAACAAAAAAAATTTGAATGTTGCGTCAACATGCAATATTTTTTGCTAGTCATCTCAGGAAGTGAAATTTATATATTTTGCAGAATTATCTTGCGTAGTGTGATATAATCCAAGGCCTTTGTTTCTTCTAATTTTGATACTTATGGCTTACGGATAATGAAAACCCAAAATTAAGAGTCTCAGAAAATACAATACTGTGAAAAAGGTCATAAATGGAAACTCTGGTTGTCACATCCTAATCAGCATATTTACACAAAACACCTGCAAAGGTTTCCTTTCAACTCAATCGATCTCAGTCTGGGTCTTGTGGAAGACTGCTGACTTGACAGATGACCAGTCAAAGATACGCTTTACAAGGAGGGTAAAGCCACAGAAGGTCATTGCTGAAGAAGCTGGTTGTTCAGTGAGTTCTGTACCCAAGCATATTAACAGAAAATTGAGTGGACAGAGGAAGTGCGGTAGGGGAAGGTAACATCACCAACAAGTAGAACTGCAGTCCTGAGAGGACTGTCAAGCAAATCCATTCCAGAATCTGGGGAAGCTGCACAAGGACTGGACTGAGGCTGAAGTGGCCAACGTCACTGAGGAGATGGGACCAAGCAGCACGACTGCAGCAGGTCAGCAAGGATATCCCATCCCAGACTAGACATTGCTGCGTTTGGGTTGCTCGTATTTAGAAAGAAGGGACAATTTCAACATTGATGGCGCCGGTGGGGTGGTTCGCCCAGGGCGCCAAACAGGCTAGGACTGCCTTTGCCTGAATGGACTGGTGGCTGTTTCAGAGTGTGCCATGCTTCTCACCCAAGGAATAGCCAACAGTACCAACCTTGCTTGCATGGACGGATGAATGGACGAAGGGACAGATGGATGGATTAGGGCAAGACAAACGCAGTTTTTAATATTGAACCTTCAACATAAATCGACAAAGAAATTTCATCTTTCTTGTTGTTACTCGCTGCTGTGTGCTGCTATAGACGACCTGGACTGAATCCCATTAAAAATAATTCACAAACCGCAGAGGGGGGTTCACTTTTACAGAATCATTATTTCTGGTAGCGACACTTTTGTAAATGCTGTGGTTTTTCAGGAAGACAGCGCACAAGACAACGTTCTTGTGTTCAGTTAAACTCAAAGGCACAAAATGACCTGAATGTAATCTACGAGCAAAATATTCTTGTGCCTGAACCAACAGAAATGGGCAAAAAAAAAAAAAAAAAAAAGAAAACAACAAAAATGGAAAAAAAAAAAAAAAAAGCCTGGATAAATTGCTTTGCTCATTGTGAATTCCATATTCAATTGTAGCATTTTCTGGGCTAAATGGGATTGTGCATTAAAGTCTGAATATGCCTGACTTTGGAGGAGTGATGCATTTTATTTTCCCTTTTTCCCTGCACAGATGTGGCTTGTGGAAGCCGAGGTATTGCGGTGCTTTCAGTGAAAAGGCCATCTTTAGGACCTCTTGATCAATCTGTGACCTTTAAGTACGTAGCCATCACGAAAATAGGAGGGTGCGCTTACAGAGACTTCAAAAGCAAGGGGACCCGATAATTTCAAAATGGAGCGGTGTGGAGTGGCACTGGTGGGGAGTCCATAAAAGCCTGCCTTGTTCTGCACACACCTCCTCTTTGCTCCACAACAGCCAGTTAGGGTAATAGCTCAAGGGAGAAAGGGGAAGAGAGAGGGAGAGGAGGAGGGATGGAGGCATGGATGGAGGGGTGAGGGGGGGGGGGGAAGCAAAAAAACAGGTAATTACTTGTAATCATTGTCTGAGGAAGAGCTGATGACCCCTACAGCATAACAGATTGTACTGTTCCTCGTTGAAAACTGCAGAGGAGTCCGGATGTAGTCCTGTCAACAGGTAACAACTTGGAAATTAATTGGTAACCTTAAACCTCCTTTCATAATCATGGAAAAATACTGTTTTCCTTTCTTTCTGTTTTTCTCTCCCATTGAGAAGAGATGTAAAAAAAAAAAAAAAACCCTCAGTTTATCCTACGTGCCCATTTTCGTAGGATAATGGGCACGGCAAGTCCTCATTATCCTACGATCTTTTTTATTTATATTGGGCATCAAGTAGAGAAAAGCCTGGTTCAACAAGGAGGCGTCACAAATAGATATGTTAGAGGAAGTGACAGCAATACTTCGAGCTGTGCTTCAAATCTGATATATTCAGTCATGGTTAAAATGAAAAAGTCATTACTAAAATGTGCACTAAACCACTTACACAAAATATGTCTTAACCTTTAATCAAACAGAGCCTTTTTTTCTTTGAAAGCTAGTGTTTACGTAAAAAAAAAAAACAAAAAAAAAAACGTAAGAGCCAGCTTTCAGGTAAATTTAAATTGTCTTCACCTAGGAAAAGGGGAAGAAAATATTTCATTGCAGCTTGTCATCAGTTGTTTATATACTGAGTGATATATGTAATGTTTATTTTTTATAAGATACAGATATGTTCAGGAAAAATACAAATACTACAAAAAAAATAAAAGTTGTTTTATATCGGATAAATGTTAGTCTGCTCATAAAAATCCAGATTTTATTTTTACTTTTTTTTTTAACTAAATACACTCTGTGCTTTAACTTTATAACGCAATGTGACATGACGGGGTCCAACCTGTGGATCTGCTAAGATGCTAAGGAAGCTAAATATGCTCAAAGAGTCGTCAGCCGGTCTGCATTGTTGGTTCTTGTGGTGCCAACAACCAGAGTCCCTGTGAATTTGAGGGGAGGTGAGTCTGTGTAACAATCAGAGTAATGCCAGGGTCATTACAGCATCAGGATCTTTAGCAGTGTGAGCAGGTGTTGAGTCTCACTGAAAAACGAAATCAACGTCTCCATAAAGCTCGTCAGCAGAGGGAGAATTGAATTGCTCTAATTTAGAGACCTGGAAAAACATCGGACTTAACAAATATATCAGACCAACTTCAGTGGAGGGGATGGGACCCCAAATCACCACTGACTGTGAAAAGCTTCATGCTGGAGCTCAAATATTTTTTACTCTTCCTCGTCACGCCATGATCTTGATTTCTAGATGAAATTCAAAATTTACCTTTCATCTGATGGGAGGACTTTGAACCACTGAGCATCAGGACTGGAAACTTTTTGTTTTGTCTCATGTTTATGAAAAATAGTAATAGATGTGGCCTGTGTCCAGGAGATGTCCTTCTTTGAAAGCACTAATTTCAGCTGCAGTCACATTTCTGCCGAATCTCTCCTCTTGAATTGGTTTGTCGCAATGCTTCAGTTATATAAGCTAGATAATTGTCCAAAATTTTCTACCACACTTTCTCCTTCTACGAAATTTTCCATTAATATTCTTGGCTATAGCAGTTTGTGGATGGCCAACTTCTACATCAATTATTTTTTTTCATGAGGATGCACATCATAAAATGAATCACGATTTTTTTTTGTTAGTCTTCATAATAATGTAACTTTCTGAGAAGATAATTTTCAGAACTTATTAGTGGTAAGGGCTAATAATCTAAATTATTAACGCTATATTACTCTGAGTAATTAATCTGTATATTAGCTGAGCTTTATGTCTGAATTGACAGGGTAAAAATAAATAAACTCTCAATCATTATCTAACCTATTTAAACAAAGCAACACATTTATTTCTGATCCTTTTTGTCTATTACTGTAGATTTGCGAGACATTATTACCAACTTTCCACTAATTAAATGCTTTCAGACACAGAATAAGTTATCAATAAGCCTAACTTTTTGTAATCTTTACCACTTTTTTATTTTATTTTTTTTTTTTACAAAAAGAGTTATTTTGAGTTGTAAGAATTGTAGTATTTTTCATATCTGGGGACACATTTTTGAGTGAGATTGTACCTATTTGTTACATAGACGGGTCAAATTGCTTGCAAACAATTGTTGCAATTAATATCATCAATGCAGCCCTGAGTATCACTTGTATTTAAATGATTTCCTACACTCTCTCACACAGTCTCAATGAAACGGTATTGGAAGTGTGGACTTTTGCAGAGCCGGTGACACAGGAGGACGTATTGATTTGGAGCAGTGTCTCTTCTTGGGCTCGGTGCGACGAGACAGTGGCCTCCTGACGGTGGGAGTCTGCAGTGGATCAATTGGCAACACTTGTGCCGCTTGCACCTGTTTGTAACTGATAAGACAACACTTCAGACAACTGGTAATGATTAGCTAAACATAAACATAGCCAATCAAAATACTTATTGGAAAAAAACAAACACTAGGATGAACATGGGGGAAACTGTATTTTAGATGAGCTGTACAACATAAATAGATTTGATTTTCTTTTTTTTGCTTTTCTGTTTTGCTCTCTCTCTCTCTCTTCTCATGACACAGTTAATAGCTTAGAAGTAAAGGCATTTTTTAATATTAAGCTGCATTAAACCATATAAAAGTTTAAAAAAATCAGTCAGAATCAGCCTGAAGGATGACTTATTGAGCCTCGTCGTTTACATAAAACAAGAATCGGAAACTATTTCTCAGGATTTCAGATTTAACTAGAGCAAACACAAATATTAAAAACATTGATGAAAATAAAATGAGACATAAATACTAGTATAATGAGGAATTACGTCTAATAAAAATTCGATGTAAACTCTTACTTACTAAACGCATTAGCAAACATCTAACAAAAGCAATCAACACTCAGGATTATGCAAACTAATGGTAAAAAGAGTACATTTTAACTGGGAAGTTAAATAATGAAAATATCACAATCTAAACTAATCTAATCATCTAACATTGTCCAAGAGTTTCTCAATCTAAAGAAATTAGTGTTGGTGGAAACAGCTGACCAAAACAGCTGGGATTTCACGGACTGGTTGTTTGTTCTGGCAGAGGTTGTTGGGTTTCTGGAGGTTCCTCAGTTTAGGTCGGGAACCAGGAAGAAAATGAAGGGAGGCATATTCCTAAAAAGTTACAGAGATTCCTGAAAAATATTTCAAAAATGCAGAAATAATGTATTGTGACGTTTTTTCATCTCACATCCTTGCATTTGTTTGTTTTCCTTTATGGAGAGAGAGAAAGAGAGAGAGAGAGAGAGTCTACAGCTACAGCTTCTTAATGACGACCTCATTAAATCTTAGCTGCATACTAGAAGACTCAGGGGAGAAGTACCTGGCAGGGAAAACAGACTATTAATTAAAAAATAAAGCAGAGAACAGTTAAGGATTCACCTGAATGAGTGAAATATAAAAGATATTAAAGGTAAGATGAAAATATGATGACGACGATAAGATTTTCTTCCTCAGGCATGTGATCGGAACACCGACTGTTGTGACTGCTGGTTTATTCCTTCAAACAGGACAGATCAAAATCTCGCCCCTGGGAGTTACACCTTCCTTTCGCTGTGTTTGTTTTCAAAATTACAGTATGACTGAGACGTCATCCCCACCCACGCCGTATCCTGTTCATCCGCCTGCTGCTTTGGCTAACGCTTAGTTTTAGTCGTGGCCATTCAAAAGGAATTAGCAATAACACTGTTCATGGTAAAAGACTTGTAACCAATACAGCAGCTAGTTGTTGTCTTGTTACAGTTTAATCTGGCCTGCAGGTATCCCACCAGTGGTGAGCAGGTAATGCGAGACTCAAAGATTCGCTGCATTAGTTCTGCTTAGCTAACCGTGAATGCTAATTGCAGGAAGAACAAAATGCTGCTTTTCCCTCCTTTTCCTCTCTCCACCCCACCTTTGCCCCACTGAGAACATCATCCAAACTTTGTCCTAACAAAAGTGCTTTCTCTTCATCTGATCACATTCGGCAATGTGCAATGTGGCACTTTTATAATTGTTTGTGTTACACCCAGACAGGAACATCTAAAATGTTTATTAACTGTACAAGACAAAAAGTCAACAAGTGTAAATAAGTAAGGTTTTCAAAAATTAGATGAAATAAAATTAGATTTTTCCAATGGTTTTCAGAAAACAGAATACAGTTTTTGTTTTCACAAATAGAGTAAAGAGTGAACAAATTAAGTGTTATCCTCAAGGACTGGTTGTCAATACAGAATATTCCAGTTCACAATTAAACAAAATATGTCTTTCTTCAGGTTTGCAGAATTTGTGCCTTTTTGTGTTTTCACAAAGAGATGAGGTTTCATAAATAATAATAAGATTAGGCAGTTTAGGTTTGACCACTTTACACACTTTGGTCAGAGATGATCATAAAAATATGCGAAACAGCTTTTAATTATGAAGATAGAAATCAGAAATTAATTTTAGCCTTGTTAGTGACTAGTGATTTGCCAACTGTTTTTGTTTTGTTTTGTTTTTCTTCTTGTCTTTCCTTCATTGAGATCCAGATCTCATTTGCAAGAGGGACCTGGGCAGAAATATGCAACATGTAACAACCTGGTTACGCAAAAGTAAAACTGTCTGCATCCTGTCTTTCATCATTTCTTTTCCTTATCCAAAACCCTACCACAAAAATAATTTAAGTGAAATGCTGCTTCTTCTATACTTATGTAACTGACCATTGTCGACAAGGCAAAACTCAAAAGATACTTACTTCCTTACTTATCTGCTTCATCTTCTGCACTCACAGCTTATGCTTATTCCTCAAGACCAAGGGACATTCTGACAACAACTGGATGGAGCCCCATGTTATATCATGGCAAGATCCACAAGATCTCTTCATCCCAATAAATAACCACAGTCTTGCATTTCAACAGATAGAAATAATTTGCATAACTTCTCACAAACATTAACAACTGAGCACATAAGTCGAACGTACCCTTATGAGAAAACAAGACAAAAAAAAGAGTTTGAAGAACACAAGTTTAATCCACTCTCCACACTGATACTGATACTAATCTGTGTGCAAGGTCAAAGACCCAGTTATTTGCCAGAGGCTACAGAGGCTCAGAGGTGCTGGTCAGTCTTAGCCCTCAAACCTGTGATCACACTCCGAGGCTCTGACCTGGGCAAATGAGAGGCCACAACCCTACCGGCAGTCACTATCTTCTATCAGTCTTCAGCCCAGACAGCTGTAGTCTCTACCTGCAGGGCCTCATCAGGACACAGCTATCAAATAGCCACTGTACCAAGCACTCCTGCTTTTAGCTCGCAGTGGAGATTTATTGAAATTAGAAGATTCCTTTACAAAAGCTTGGGATCAGCTTTTCTTCAAGGATCCCTGTGCCGTCCCAAGGGGGACCACTCTTTGATCCTGACCTTCGAACCCTGGGGGATAAGCCTTCCCTTTGCAAATTAGCTTGGCATGATGGCCCACTTCCTAATTGGTCAATCGCTCAGTGTTATTGTTGGTCCTACTAGTGTAACATGCATGGGTTTTCCCTGACACCCCATATTATCACCAAATCAGTCAGAGGATATTATACATGCTTTAGCTATAAGCATCCAGAAAAGACAAAAACTATAAGCACTGTCTCAAAGTCCATTTGGTTTTAAGATGTGTAAAATAAAGTCTAACTTTTATAATGCATGTCTGTCTAGAATCCCGTGTTTTGGATCTTTCAATTTTTCTCCCTCTCTGTGATACACTGATCATGCTATAGGCTATGAAAGCTCTTCAGCCATCAGAGCCAATGGAAAAGAAGAGGTTTCATGTCCCACCCTGCAGCATGTGGTTTGCAAGCTTGAGCCCCTCCCTGCTTCCATCTTTTTCTCAATCAGATTACTTTGTCTAATTGTGGTTGTTGTCACTGGGCCCTGCAGGCCTCAAAGAACAGGTGGCTTAGAGCTGATATGCAGTTTCTGCATAGAGAAAAAAAAAGTTCTGCATGAAGAAGATTACTGTATTTACTAACTTGAGATTTCTTATTTGGGTCTTTTGGATTTATCTCCAAATTTATTTCCAGGTGGATTCCACCGTAATCTTTCTCTGTTACCTGTGCAAGGTTTGTTCCCTTGTAGGACCATGGGAATCTCTCTTGCAGAAAGCGTGCCTCGCCAGCCGCCGAGACGGATTGTTAAGGGGCACAGCATTAGTCAAGGAAGGGGATCCGTGGCCTTAGGCATGCCTAATTCCTTTCTAATGTGACAACTGTTCTTTTGAAGAACTGTTTTCTCACTGGCCAAATCTCTTTAAAAGCATCTTGGGGGTGCAAACAGGGCTTGGAGGGAGTGTGCTGTGGCAGGCCACACCAGAGCCAGTGGGGGGGCTCAGGTTACACCCTGCCTGCCGTGATGCATTGTTGGTGGGACTCCCAGGCTCCACTGCTCCCTCCTCCTCCTCCTCTTCCTCTGCCTCCCCAATCACCACGTCCATCCTCCTCCTCTCGCTCGGCGGTGTCCCTTCGAAAGAGACTGCCGCAGAGCCTCACAGAAACTCTGACACCAGTCCAGAGGATGCACTCTGCACATGAAACCTTACACGCAACTAATGGTTACAAATGTGTTTTCAAAGAAATCCCTGGTCTCTGGAATAAACTACACTCACACCCCCATAAATGTGCATACGCGTACACACTGGGGTGCCACAAACATGAACACAGCAGCATGGGAAGGCAGGGGCTATTTGAAAGCGAGGGACTTGGAAAAGATTAGTTATGCTGAGGTTTACATTTTTATGTCAATGCAGTGAGGCCAAACCGGAATAAAACAAGAAGTATTTATTTTTACTACCATTTTACGTACTTAACACGTTGGGAAAAGTGATAACCAAGCATGCGCCGTTCAAGAAGCCGTCTTTAGAAACTGCAGGTGGCTTGTGGCTTTGACTGACACTTCACACGGATTTCACTGACCTCTTGCTTTCTTCCTCTCATTCCGACAAAGACAATGTATTCCCTTCCAGCGGAGTGATCCCTAATTAGCTGTCAGGTGATAGCATGCTGCGCTCATTGTGTTCCCCGCCGCTGCGCTCCAGGCAACGTGGTCAGAAGTCAGTCTCGGACTGAAGTGACAGATCATCTCTCTATACACCAGACCCCTGCAGCCTGAAAAAGGCCACTTGGTCCTTACAAAGAGATCCCCACTCTCTGCATTAAGAAAGCCTTAATATCAAATCTCATAACAAACAAAACCACTCGCCAAACAAAGAAAAAAAAGAATCACTTGAGAATCTGTTTGTGTTCCTGCAAGTATAAATAAAAACCAGTGACTTTTTTTTTTTCTTGCGCTAAAAGAAATTTGCAACTAAATTCTCATAGGACGGTGGTTATAAGGAATGTAATCACAGCATAGACACAAAAATTCAAAACAATCGTCTTATCAGTATGTTCCTTCAATTAATTTTATTCAACTTAATTAAACCAAATGTATCATTTTTGATACAAACATTTTAGAATCGTCCATTACTTCTCCTTAGAAACCTGCTGTAATGAGTAAATGAGTTGCTAAACATATACAGATAAAAAAAAAAGATTAAGAAAATGACAAGATGTGTGCAAAAAATACAGGTGTAAAACTTACACAAAATAGTTACATTTCTTTTAAATCAAAAATTTTGACAATTATTTGTACAACAGCAGTGATTCTTGCTGCTGCTACAATAGCAGAACCTCTGAATTGTTAGTCATAATAGTGTTGGCATGTATAATAATTTAACTTAATAATTATTTTTGATAGAAACAATTGTGGAAGGAAGCCTGATCTCCTCAATCCAGTTCTTCTTACAGCTGAAGAAAACTCGAGTGACTCCACCCAAACTGAGAGATTTGTGTAAAATCTTTACTAATTTTGAAATTGTAATTTTCCAGAAAGACGGTTTAGCTTAATAGTGGTAACTGGACAGATTATAATACTTTTACTGTCAGTTTGCTCAATGTAGTCATTTAAATGGAGACGTGACGTTTTCCAACAGGGAGTAAACTCTACAAAAAAAAAAAAACCCTATTGGAACACACGAGGATATTTCCATCATAAGTGCAGAAAATAACTGGATTTTCCAATAAAAGCCATATCTTCTTACTTTTCAGGATATCGCAGGTCATTTCTGATACAAAGATATGACTTCT
Organism: Poecilia formosa; assembly: GCF_000485575.1. Lineage (NCBI taxonomy): Eukaryota > Metazoa > Chordata > Actinopteri > Cyprinodontiformes > Poeciliidae > Poecilia > Poecilia formosa. The sequence goes on from NW_006799951.1 coordinate 3,183,919, forward strand.
TTCCTGTCTCTCTGTTAGGTCCACTGGAGGTCTGCTCTCAGACACTTCCAGTATAGACCCGGGCAGCAGGCAGGGACCTTGTTTGAAGGTCATGTCAGCACCGGGGTGTAAACGTTAGAGCTTTTTGTGGTCAGGGTAAATGTACAAGCCCGCCCTGCGGGAGCACTCCTTCCCTCTCTTTAATCGGCGTGTAACAGGCCCTTGTAGAGCCAAACTGTCTGCGACACATCAGCACTTAGAAATAAAACCCCCTTTGCCAGCCCTGCAAACGGCTGTGGTTTGAGTACGGCAGCTGGATCATTTCAGGGGGACAACACGGACAGGTCCGCTGACCGAGGAGAGACAGGAGAGAAAATATTCTGTTCTAAGGCTTCGGACTGGAATTGGACAGTTTGCATGTTGGAATATCAATTGTTTTTATTAGCAATATTTATTGTTTTAGCTGTGATGAATATCCCATATCGATATTATCAAAGTTCTTGTCATATAACTAATCGTAAAGCTGATTTAGACATATTTGGCATGTTTATATGTCTGTTATTAACATGATTAGAGCAGCAACATCAAAAATCTATGAAGACAAAAGTACGTTGAGGAAAAATTTTACTGTTCCAAGATATTATGGTATGTTTAACAAAAAACAACTTATCACAGTAATGTATAAGATCTTATTTACAACAGAACAGCAACACTTATTCATTCTCATTGTTGCTAAAACGTTCAAATACTCTTCCTTCTAGGACCCTCAATATTTCCACAAAAAATTTTATTTTTCCTTTTTTTAATCAGAAGAAACAGACAGAAATTGACAGCAACGGGTGTGGGAGGGGCAGCACTGTATTTCTCTATGCATCACACCGCTGACCACCACGTTTTTTTATTTATGGCATCTCTTTAACATGACTATAAATCACAGAAATCACAACTTTATCTTTTTCTGTAACTGTGACTTCTTAAAAGCTTGATCTCAGTGACAGAACCATATTTTTATGCCATATATAATTAATGTTTTCAGATCATTGCTGAAAAATGCAGCGCTGCTACTTAGGTGTCACTTTCGAATCACAAGATTTACTTTTAATCATTTACATTTATTTTGCTGCTCAATAATGTGCATCGCATGTCCAGATAATATCCAAGCTGCTCCTTTAGCATTTTGCTCTTAATGCCCCCAACATTCGGCACCCCCTTTTCTGTGAACTCTGCAAACATAAAATCTGCATCGAGAGAAAAACCACAAAACACACAACAGCTTTTCTTGTTATCAGGGAAGCAGACCGTTTGAAGGAGCCAAGACAGCAAACTTAACAATTGTAATGCTCCAGCCGAGAAACCTAATTTACCAATTTGCAGGAAGACAAGATGGCAGGAAACAAGGCAATTTGCCACGTGTGCAGCGCACAGCAAACCGCAGGCTCGCTCCCTGGCCTCATGAGAGGTAATTATCCCTAAAAAAGAATGCCAAGCCGTATTAAGATGTGGCCGCATCAAAACGAGGGAGACAGCCTCATTACAAGTAATTATGAGGGAATTAGAAACATCATTTAACTAAACGAGCAAATAATGTCCAGGATATTGAAGAAGCTGCCTGCACTTCTGCCGACCACTGCAAGTCCCATTACAAAAATTGTAGGTCTTTAATAGAATAATGACATGCTTTATCTCCCCTGATTCCCTCTGAGGGGTTTAGAAGCAGAGGGGACGGACCGAGGGGGGGGTAAGGGGGTTGGTAAAACAACTGTTGCAGAGCTCTCTGTCTCGGTGGTCTCACGCTTGAGTGTGTAGTGCGAGGCCTTCAAGATACCGTCCCCCCTACTCTCTGCCAGCCCCCCCATTATCCCTACAAATACAAAAATGGAGAGCAGAAAATTGTATGTCACAGCCATTATTGTGTCAAAGGTAATGCTAATGGACTTATCTCCAGAGTAATGGCTGCATTTTCTACACATACTGTAGTCTGTAATAGTCTGGTGCATATTGTGCTGGGAGAGGAGCACTTCAAATAGACAGTTCAAGAAATGGTCTGTAATTTAACAATGAAGTGTGATTCAGTTTGCCAATGAAGGTCTGATCCATGTCTTTGGTTAAACATTGTTCTTGAGGATTTTTAACTTGGAGACTGGAAGTTGTTTTTTTTTTTTCATTCAGTTTAAAAGAAGACCAATTTTATGTGACTGCTAGCTGCAAATGCGTCTACATCTGAGTTGTCTGTCACATTAGGAAGAGTTTAAGCAAGTTAGATTTTGTTCCAGATACCAAATTGAAAAAGAAAATGGATATATGGACAATGCTGTAAAAAAGCATTTTCCCTCTCACAGATTTATTTTGTTGTTTTTTGTGGGTTATGATTAAAAGTCGTATTTTAATGTCTGATATGGACAACTTGAGTAAATACAATAGGCAGCATTAAAATAATTAGCTGATATATGGCAGGGGGTGGGGGAGGAGGCTATGTATGGTAAATATGTTGTGAAAAAATAATCATCACCACATCAGTACAACCTGTCTGAATGTGAACTAGGCCAAAATTAGCACATCAACTTAAAGAAATTCGAAAACAAGTGAGAAACAAAGTCATCATCATGAGGATTTGGGACTTTAGAGAACCAGAGTAAAACCCATTATACACAAAGAGAGAAAACATTGAAAAGTGAGGAACCATTTATCCATCCATCCATTGTCTGGAGGGAACAATGGAAATCTTCCCAGCTAAGTAAAACCTAATTTTTTTTTCTAAAGCACACATCTGGATGCTTCACTTGCTGTTTTGTCGACTAATAACTTGATCTGAGAGGCTTTTGAAAAAATTCTGCAAAAAACAAAAGTGGAACTTTTTTGGTTCCTGTAAACCTGGTGTGAAACTCAAACAGCATTTCATGAAAAATGCCATATTAAGACAGCTAAACAAAGTGTTGGTATTACGACTGTCTGGCGTTGCTTTGCTTAATTAACTGGACAACTTCCTGGTATTGATGTAAGCACAATTTCTACTCTAACTGGAAGTCGTTACAGCGACTGTCCACCCATTAGTTCAGGCAAACTGGGGTTTTGCAGCAGGATGGCGCTCCAAAGCAAACCAGAAAGTCCAGCTGTTACTGGCTCGCGAATTAATTGTGTTGGAGAGGCCTAGTCAAAGTCTGGACAGGAAATCTAAATGAGTGGCTGTGCATCCATGATGGTACAACCCTCCAGGTGGTTGAATTTAGCAAAACAAATTTCCTCAGAGACGTAAAAGACTCATTGTCAGTCACCGCGAACTCTAATTGTTGGAACAACAATTTATTACGTTTAGAGTGAAAATTAGTGATTTACAGGGATTAGTAGTCCGGCTGACTCTTGATTAATAAATGTATATTTTGAAAATTGCATTTTGTATTTACTATATGTTATCTCTGACAATAAAATATTCATTTGTAATAATGTCAGGATGATAAAAAAAAAAATACTAAAGCTAACAAAATACGCAAGGGGCAAATACGTTTTCAATAGCACTGTGACTAGTTCCCTTCCATTATTATTAATATGTTTCATGTTCTTAAATGATTTCTAATAAATAAGTCTGTATGTTTCATTTACCATCCTGCCTGCCAGGTAGCACAGTCCCTTTCTGTCAAGAGAAAAGGGGCTTTCTGTCGGGGAGGGGGTCGGTGGGCAAACACAATTTCCCTTCAGCTCCTTCATTTCCAGTTGATATAAAACAGAATCATAAAAAATCGCTCCTGCTTCGAGCTCTCCTTTTTAACCATTAACCCATAAATACAGTGGCTGGTTAAAGCCGGGCGGATGACAGGGCCTGCCTTCAAAAACCTCGTTATGCTCCTCTCAAATTCATTTAGGGAGCAAAACAGGTCTTGAGAGTTGCCTGGCTTAATGCATCGCGATCGCTTTTAAAACTCGTGCCCGCATCTATTTCTGGTGTTACGTCCCTTTATTCTAATATTAAGCCACGTCGTTCCCTTTCATTTATAAATCAAATGTCTGTAAACAAGTTGCGAGCGAGCTGAAAGGCCCTCAGTCCAGCAAATGATGGAAGGATGGGATTTGTACAAAAGAGGATCTTGAGGCGGGTTGGATAATATTGTTGCTAGTCTGTTTAAACTCAATAATCCTGATTAAGTTAGATTAGATCTTATCTGTGGATGTAAAGGGAGGTGATATCTGGAAGTTTTCCTATAATTCATAATGATCCTGTAAATATGTTTTAAAAAAAAAAAATTAGCCTGGGAATCAATTTACTCGGTGCACTCTTCCCTCCCCTCCGCATGGAGCCCGCAGTTCCCATTACTCCTCTCATAAATTATCTCCCAGAGTGAATTACACTTGCTTTTCACCTTACCAGGACCGTTTGATGAATCCTAAGGCAAAACATATCATCTCAACAAATCTTCATCACTGTGCCAGTCTCCGTCTCTTTGCAGTTTAAGCCACTTCAAATCATTTTCATTGCCTTGCTATTAAAATTTGTAATTCACACCTGCCATTGCCGTGATACATAGTTACACAGAACGCTCTTCCCTTGCTTCTGCATGCGTGCTGCACGTCTCTTTCTCTCCCCCACCCCCTCCCTTGTCTTGTAAATCAAACACCTGAGGGTGACAGGTCATGCAGATTTCCCACAAGTCAGTGGGGTGCAAACATCCATCCAAAAGCGTGGCGCATTGCCGTCACGCGAGATGACATAATGACCACTTGGAAACTAATAAACAGCTTCATTCAAGCAAAGCTATTGCTCCTTTTCGCAAGCGTTACCGTCCCTCCCCCCTGCCCCCCCACACACACACCCTTCCCTTTTCCTATCTGTCACAAATTCATCCTCCTGTACCTCACCTCCTCCTTGCCATGTAGCCACAGTTACCCATAAATCACATCTGTTGTTTAACGCTATCCATTTTCCCTGAAACACAGGGCGGCTGTTGCAGAAATTGGGTCAGGCATAATCTGTGAGGCAGCAGAGCCCAGCTAGTCATGATTTCTGCCAGGTAATGTAGCCATTAGCACACACACAGAAAGAGAGAGAGAGGGGGAAAGAAAGAGAGAGAGAGGTTGGTGGGATGGAGAGCGAGCGAGGAAGCAGACGGGTGGACAGGTCTCTCCCCTTTGTGGCCCACAGGATGTGACACCCAAGAAAAAGCTGGCAAATGGCACGATTTTATCACCCTTCCATCAACCACCAGACACCCGAGAGCCTAAACATGGGTTTGGCAGAGGCTCGGTGTGTGTGATAAAGTCCGGGTGTGTGTTTCATGTTTGCATGAATCGAATTGTTATAAAATCTGAGATCCCTCTTTCCCCTCTTTTGTCTTTTGAGGAAGTTCTTGAAAATCCTAACAGGCCTCTAAAGGACGAGGACGCGCCGTCCAGGATGCAAAGCGCGGCCTGTCCTGTAATCCATTACACAAATGGAGAATACAAGATGCAGCTCAATGACAAGAGTCTTGAACTTTTACAACGTGCCTCCTTCTTAGGTTTCCCTCCCTATACAAGGCCTGGTGCTTCTAAGAGCCATTGGAGGCAAGACTTCAAATGAGAGAAGATCCCGCCCAGGGGCGTGATTGGCTAATGGTAGTGAGCATCCTGTTTCTAGCTTTAAAATGTGCTTTATCTCCCAGTATGCATGTTTTCATCTATGACAGAGATCCCTGGTCACTTGTAATCTATAGTAATATGAGACAAATAAAATAAAAGGAGGCTTAAAAAGCGAAAGTTGGTAATTTTGTGTCGCAATTTTGGTTTTGGAACGGGAAGCGATAATTATAACCCTTAGACAAATATCTCCAATGTATTTCAGCTTATTATTTATTCCTCATAAGGTGAAGCTCTCTGAATGTTTTTCACTAGAAAATTATCTTTGGATGCAGTTTTACTTAATTTACTTAACATGCTGTAGATTTCATCCCTCATGTTTTCATTTTAAAATTCTTTCTACGACATTTCACCAAATGATTGCTGATGCTCTAAAACCAACAACTATATACATGCCAGAGCTTCTCACACAGGATCTTAATAATTTGCTATTTTTGGATCCAAGAAGACAGAAAATAAAGCTCATTAAATATAGCAATAAGAACTAAATTAAAAATCCCTTCCCCCAAATAAAATAATTAACTTCCCCTTGTTTTGTTTTTTTTTGTTTGTTTTGTTTGTTTGTTTATTTGTTTTTATGATGTACTTTGTGGTCATCAGAAAGGTTGATTTTGTTGCCTTATAAATCTAAAAAGGCTCGAAAAGGAGTAAAATTTAAATTCCGTATAATAAAACCAATCAATCCCATTTGTCACTGAAATAGAAAAATTTATTGAATGTGTTTATAACTGAAGGTCTAAATTACAATAAAAAAAACAATGATATATTTCCTCAATTATGTCTTTTCTTGTCCTTAGGTGAATAAAATCATCAGTTATAAATAAAAGTGTAAAAGCAGCTTCTTCCAAATCCACTCATCCAGGTTTTGTTTGAAGTCCCAAAATCCAATATTGTAACAGTGAAAGATAATAAAAAATAAAAACGGTACAAATTTCTTGCTATCGTTATAAGCAATACACATGGTGTATTTTATATGCATGGGGGAAGCTTGGTTGCTTTCTCTTGTAAAGTACAGATTTTTTTTTTCCCAACAAATAAAGTGATACAATTAATATACATGGAGTTATGGAGACACGTATATAAAGTTTGTATTGTTTGAAATGCGTCTCTTTTTTTTTCTCGTGGACTGCAGTGGTACACGTAGAGAACAGTCTATCAGTACTCTATTTTGTTGTACAGGTTGTATAAAGGTAACGCTGGCAGGTTGCTCCCCGGGTAATACAGGGGCGTCGGGAAGGCGATGGACCGAGGGACGGGGACGCGCAGGAGGTTGTTATCTCTGAAAACCAGCGGCATCCCCACTAATGTCTGTGCGGAGGCGTGGGCCATGTTGGCCGCCTCCAGCTCGGCGGAGAGCTGCCGTTTCCACTTGTTCCTCCTGTTCTGAAACCACGTCTTGACCTGAGTCTCCGTCAGCTGCAGGCTGGACGCCAAGCAGGCCCGCTCCGAGCTGCTCAGGTAGCGCTTCATGTCGAAGGTAGACTCTAGCTGGTACACCTGGCTCCGGGAGAAAACGGTGCGCGTCTTCTTCTTGGCCGAGTTGCCGTGCTTGTCCGCGCCGTCCCCCTGTCTCTCCTCCGACAGAGGAGACATCTGATGGCACGGTCTGTCCTGCTCCTTCTTGTAATCCTGCAGCAGAGGCTGGGACAGGTGCGGCCGCCGTGCGAGTCCGTCACTCCCGGAGAGAAGACCTTTAGCGGAACCTGATAGCGTCAAGAGAAGCGCACGATCAGAACCGTTCCTGAACGGTTTAACAGCCAGAGAATGCGAATTACTTTTTTTTTTTTTTTTTTTTTTTTTTTATACAGTCAGACTTAGTGAGTTTGACTTCAACGAAATGAGTGGCAAACATGGTGACTTTTCTGAATAAACACATCAATGTCGAGTGTGCTTAGTTCAGCTACAGTAAGCTATTAATTAAATTCCGCTATATTTAACGCTCAATTGACGGTGGGTGTGTGTGTGTGTGTGTGTGTGTGTGTGTAGGGCCTGGTGCAGCCATTTTGGAAACATGCTTCATCAATTAGTGGGGCTCAATTAAATTTGAAATGAGAGGATTAGACGTGGGGCTGTTTTGTGCGACCTTCCACTCTCGCCGCTGCGTCTGAGCTCGTGCGTGCACACACGAGTGGAAGTGAACGGGGCTGCACGCGAGTGTTACAGTGTTAGAATGTAAACTAATGGTGCATGGTTTGAACATAGCAGCTAGAATCAAGCCAACCAACACCAAATAATTTAATAGGGAATAATAATAATAATAATAATAATAATAATAACAATAATAACAATAATAATAATAATAATAATAGATTTCTGACCTAAGCAGGAGAAGTTGTGGGCTTGGTGCTGCGTGCATGGCTCGCTTTGACCCGTGTCGGAGCAGAAGCAGTCCGCTGAGTCCTCCCCTCCGCTGCAGTCCTCCTCGGAGGACACCGACAGCGAGCGCCTCCTCGGCGGCGACGGCCCCTTGGACAGCTCCTTGGCTCCGGAGCGCGGCTCATCGGACGCCGTGCCCAAAATGGACTGGATGGTGAAGCTGGAGACGGGGCCCGACGAGCACTTGCTCCCGCTGTCGTCTGCGCTACTCATTCTCGCTTCATAACAGTAGCGAAGTATTGGCTGAATCGGTTAGTCCCGTTGGATTCCGTGATTGCTTTCTACACGACTGGTGCGTAAAAATTACCAAAGCTTCTTTTGTCCGCTTTTTTTTTTCCTTCTTCTTCTTCTTCTTTAAACCCCCCCAAGCCGGTTTAATTGTAGCGTTTTAACACTGAAGGAGGTGGAGGTGTTTTTTCTAGAGCTCGGGGAACATGAGTGTATTCCCGGTCCTCCTCCTCACGCTCTGGATCCGAGGCAACAAAGTTGCGTTGCTTCATTTGCATGTAGGTAAGCTCCTACTGGGCCAATCGCAGCACCCAGTATGAGCCCGGAAATTTCAAACTCCTGTCAGGGTTTTGAGATGGGAAGTGGAGAGGGAGAGATCGCTCATATGCCCAAAATTACATATTTCAGAACTTACGTGAAACTGTAAAATGCGATATTGATGTGGTCAATTTTCTATGTATTTTGTTGCATGCAATGCGTAATATACAAAGTAATTTTTTATTAGAATAAACAGTAAAATATAAGTTTTTTTTTTTCTTTTAGAGTGGTTGTATGTTACCAAAATACATGTTTTTACTAAAAAAAAAAGTAAAACAAAATGTATTTTATTCATATGCATGTCTCAAAACGATGACAGTCATTTGTGGATGACCTGAATTAAAGCCAGTTCGGTTGTTTTTTTGTTTTGTTTTGTTTTGTTTTTTTTGTTGTTTTCTTTTGTTTGTTTGTTTTTTTGTATGCATGCCAAATTGGCTGCCGTGACACAAAGCTTTTGGATCTAAGACAAAGACCCAACTCATTTTTTCCCCCTGAAAATCATAAACTCATTCCCCGTCCATTATCTACGATTAAGAATTAATTTGATCATTACTGAGCTAATCTGCCTCGTGATGACCGCGCATGGAGTGGAGGCCGGCTAATTGATTGACTAATTGATTGGAGGTGGTGGGAGGCTGTGGGCGCGCACGCGGCGGTGCAGGGAGCATAGTGAGCGCGCATCACCACCTTCTGAAAATGTGTGTGTGTGTGTGTGTGTGTGTGTGTGTGTGTGTGTGTGTGTGTTTGTGTTTGTGTATGGGTGCGTGTGCGCGCGCGCGCCTCTGTTAGATTGTGTCTGCCTGCGGACACAATCTAACATTAGCACCATGCAAACAGTTACGCAGCCGAGCCAAGGCATTTGCAAGCTAAGCTGCTGCTTCAGGCCCCCAGGCCAGCAGGGGGCCCAGAAGAGTGCTCTACTTCTCATACAGGACGTAGATCTCCAAACCTATTAGATTGATCAAGAATGAGCCTGACTTTAATTTTGCTCTAAATATGAAGTGTAAATTTTTAAAAATATTTACAATGTAAAATCTAGATTTATTTATGTTTTAAAAAACCTTGCAAATGTACTAGTTGTTCTCATGCAGAGAAAGATCATCTCAATTGTTACCGTTTTGTCAAAGTGTGTTGCAAATTATGTTGCAAATTTTTTATTTATTTTTTTATTGTTTATTTCTGTACTAATGTCACATTTTATCCACAATGTAACTAAAGATAAAACTGATAAATAGCATGCAATAAATAAATTATCAACTGAGCAAACTGAGGCTTCAAATAGAAGTGATTGAGGTGTAGGTCGATATTACGTCTATGAATATCTTAGATTTAAGCGGAAATATTTCGTCTGTGGTTTGACCTCACATATGTGGTTTCACAAACTCATTAAGAAAGTAGAATCCATAAAATTAATTAACAATTCATAAGTACCATACACTACAGACCAAAACTTACCTAATCTCAATCATGTGATGTTGTGATTCTCTAATCAACACATGGGGGGGAGACTATTTCTGTTCAGTAGCTATTTCATGAAAACATCCTTGTGGTCAGTCCTTCATTGTCCTTCCAGTTTTGACACTTCCAGTTATTTAAGTTGGTCAAAATGCCCAACAAAAAACAAAGGAACAATAGAAGTACTATATTGTGTTTTACTGTACATGTTTTAGAAATCTCAAACTGTTTTTATGAGCAATCTATGATTGTGCACTTCAAGTTTGATCAAGCTGGGTGTTTTCTATTTCAAACTGATCAAAGCATAAAAGAAAACAGTAAAATAACCATTTAGTTTAGCACTAAGTCTGAATCTGACCATTAGATATCAAAAGTCACCCTGAACAGTGAACCTTACTGCTATTAGAAAGTACAATTTGTATGTCTTCAAAAAAAAACAAAAAACTTTTGCATTCAGTTTGAATACAATCAATTGTAGACTGGACGTGTGTTGACACTTCAGACACACGTCTGGACTGACTTATCAAAGTCAGTCCAGATGAGCAAAACCAAAAGAAAAACTTAAAAAATAAATTTTGGCACCAAGTAGTGACCAGATATTTCTGGCAGGGGTCACCGTGCACACAACACAGAGGGACGCTCTCGTTGATTGGACACACAAATAAGAAAGAGATAGGTTTGGTCGAATATGACAAATACTGTCCTGATCTCCCTCCGGTAGAATGGAGCCCTGGGCAGTGGGCCCATGTTGCCCGTATCAAAAATAATCAAGCGATGTGGTCAATTTGATTGCTGGGAAAAATCCGCGACACCAGAACTGTTAAATACCCAGCAGAACACAATTAATGGCGCTACGGTGGCTGCCTGGTGCGGTAATAACTGTAAGTCATCGGCTTTGGTCCCCATACAATCTGGTGCCTACTCTGCGTGTCAGCGACCTTCTTCGTACCAACACAACCGGTATGTTGTTTGGACAGCCTGTGAGAGTGAGAAGAAAAAAAAACAGAAAAAGAGAAAAGACGCTGGGTTAATTATGCAGGTGAGGTGATGCTGCTGGTGCTGACATCAGATCCTGCCGTCGTCAGAGGCATCTGGGGCCGTGCGTAAATATTCTGAAGTGGCAGCAATGCCAGCAGCTGCTAAACGGTCCCGCTGAAACTCAGGGAGGGGGTGAGAGGTGGGTTTTGGGTGGGGTTGGGGGGGATGCGGAATTATACGAGGGCAGTCGAGGCGGATGCTGGATTTATGGTGGTAACACATAAGGCGTGAAATCTGCAATGACACTTAAATGGGTTTATTTTTTATATGCCGCTTTTTTCATACAAAGACCCGTGTCAGCGCGTCGCCGCGCCTCTTCCGTCACTTTCAGACTACTTTAACAAAAATATCGGTGATGGTGGACACGACGTGTTGCTGTAGTGTTAAAAAAAGAAAGAAAAAAAGAATAAATTACGCATACCACCTTGATGGGGAAAGCTGACGTTTACAGGTCAGTAGCGGCAAAAGGCGAGCTGCGGTTGTTTTCTGGTATTGTGGCAACAATAATCCCCTCCCTGTGTGTCTTCAGGCCCGAACAGCAGAGGAGCGCGCCTTAAGTTCGCGCTCTATCACAATGATAGGTGGCGTACGGCCGGCCTACCACAATAACTGAACAAGATCTTTAGCAGGAGAGAAAGCTCTGAGAAAGACAGATGAAGTTATGAGGCGCTTTGATCTGGGAATCAAGCTCCGATAAATATTAAACAAAGAGCCTTTACACGTGTGTATTATGATATATGGCGTGTCCAAGTCTAGAATAAGGAAATTACCAGAGAAAATGATATCAATAAATTTTCTAAGTATAAACGTTGATTATGTTTCGATTTTCATTCAAGAAAGCGGTGGCTGCTCCCTTTTTTTCCCCCTCCTCCTCTGTGCGCGCCTTTCTTGCGTGCGTGTGAATGAAAGAGAGAGAGAGAGAGATAGACAGAGAGAGAGTGGAGAGAGTTGTAAATGCAAGCAGAGCAGCCGAGCCCTGAAGGTGTACAATTTATGTAATCCGAGTGTGGAAATGAACTGGGTAATTTATTGGAAAACACAAAGTCAGGAAGATTGGATCAGCCACAGCCTATCCAAGGGCTCCTATCCATCAAGTTCCAATTAACAACCCAACCATTGAGTTTTAATGGCTTTCCAATCTACTGCCCTGATAGACTCATCAATTCCTCGGGGAGAAATTAAGAAAATCGACCGCCCCCTCGGCGTTTTGGTGTCATTCTTCACAGCAACTATATGTCAAATTAAAAACACAATTAAAATTTAAACTGTTCCAATCAGACGCTGCTCTGCAACCTATGTTTCACTTAATAGAACTTTGATGAAAATCTGATGCCCTGCGTTCAATCAGGAAAGCAAATGGCGTCGGTAGAAAAACAAGATTTCCTCTTCAGACGCGTGATGTGTGACGCGGGAGCGCGCGGTGAGGGCATCACCTTTGTATGGTCTCTGATTATTGATTGGCATTTATCTGTTGCTTGATACTCTACATTTAATTGTGGAGGCTGAGGGTTTTGTTTTCTTTCACAATCAAGTTTGACCGTTTTTGCCCAAGCATCCTTAATGATAAAGTTACAGAAACTCCAAAGATTAGCAGCATCAGCTTTCTAATTCATATTGAAAAATAAGAATATTTTCTTTAAGATTGGAGAGAATAAGCTTCAAGGGGTAGCAGCGTTTATTCAATCAGTCAAATTATAACTCCAAAGGAGGTCAACAACATATTCTTCAATTTGCTGAAATCAAACGTCCACTGTCGCCACATGCTTTCTCAGAAAAAGGGATTGCTGCGAAGGGATTGAGCAACTGAATGACCTGCCTTAAATGGACAACCTAAACCTAAACTAAATAAACTGAACTTTTGTCAAGTGTTTTAATTGAGATGGCATTTGCTGTGAACCTGCTTCATTGAAATAAACTAAATCAATTGACTACATAGCATGTCTGTTGGAAACACAAACAAATCTCTTGGGTCTTGACTGTCTAGGGGACAAACTCCATTTAAATGTGAGTTTGTATATTTGTGGACGACTCATTAGTACATTTGATCAGAAAATGATCAAATTTATCCTCACGTGTTATGTTTGTTAAGATTTCTTTGGCATTTAGTCCAATGCTTTTCCAAAGTTCACTTCAATGCATGCACTGTTAGGGCCTGTGTCTTGAAAAACATAGATATAGAAAACACAGCCAACATTGCTTAAGTCATTTTATGGTCAATAAGATGAACAAAGTAGCTAGTGTTTTTTGTTTGTCTGTCTTTGTATATAATGAAAAAAAAAACAGCAACATTGAGACAATAAAGCTTCAAAGTACATTCACATGAAGCACAGCCATTATTACATTGAACATTTGCAGTTAAACCCTGACAGAAAGACACAATTTTACATTTCATAAATCACATTGGAAAACGTAAGGTCACATGAGCGTGATGACCATGTGAAGCATTGCATTAAAATTGTATGTTGGATAATGTAAAACGCTTTGCATAAAGAAAAAAAAAAGATTTAGAACATTTTGATGGTGTATATGTGAAAGACATGTACGCTGACATGTGAAACCTTTGTGATGTACTAGAGGTACCCAACAGATACCCATAAACTTAATGCTTGTGATGCCACCGTGAAACTTGTAAATCACATATGGCATCTATGTGAAATCGCTAAACTTTATGTGATGCCCATCTGGAATGATAAACTTCATGTAAAGACCACGTGGAACCAAGAAAACTAATGTGGTGTACAAGTAAATCTTCAAAATTATGCACGATGCACACGGGAAAGCCGTAAATTTCATATGATTCCCGCACGAAGCCTTTAAAATTCATGTGGTGTCCATTTGACACTGATGATTTACATGTAAGGCTCATGTAACCCATAATGGGATACCCATATCAACACATGCATTTTGTGTGATGCCCTTTATTTCATAGCAGCACTCCTTCTTCTCACAAGCCCCCAAAAACTGATCCACAGAAACATGACATGGAATTATCAAAACTTTTGAAATTCTTTCACGTGTTTGCTTTCAGTGACCCACACCAATCATAAGTGACACTTATCTGGCCACCACTTTGAAAAATTCCTCGATGTGCCCCTGTTTTTTTGTTTGTTTTGTTTTTCTTGCCTCACAGGGTCCGTTTTTGCGACAAAATTCTTGATATGGACGCTTTAACCTCTGCGCATGACACTCGCTAATAAAAATACCAGGTTGGTATTATGCAAGAAGTCCACTTACTTGAGTGTCTCCCAACTGGCCCCTGAGTCCTGTGACGGGGACTGCTGAATATTATCCATTCAGCTCTCCATTTTAATACAATACACCCAGTCACGTCAGTTTGTCCCTGTTCGTGCAAATGCGTTTAATCTGATTTTTTTTCCCGCTCTGCTCCACCCTCCCCTCTACTCCTTTACATAAAGATGTCGCACAAATGGAAATTATCGAGTGGTGACTTTTTTTCTTTTTTTTTCAATTTATGCGCGCAAATCAAGGTCATGAGCTTGGCCGAAGCAGCGTGTGAAAGCTGCTGCGCTTTACTTGACGCAGCGTGCTGCAGACGTTCACAGATCGATATGTGCCAGAGGAATAATGCTATACTAATCTATTAATTTGCAGTAATGGGGCCGTGTTGAGTGTTCATGGTAAGGTACGCGTCAATATACCCGGATGATATGATGATATTTGAATGAACCCTTTGTCTCTTGATGAGGTCATCACAACAGAGTTCATACTGACTGATTAGTTTCCATATATATATATATATATATATATATATATATATATATATATATATATATATATATATATATATATGTAAGAGATTTAAGATTTAATTAATCGACAGTTACTAACCAGCCCCTGACGCCTAAATAAAATCTAGTGGAGAATTATGTTTGTAAAACAGAAAGAAAGACAAAACTGAAAAAAAAAACTTCGCCACAACAATATTTAAATATCACCATCAGATTATCGTTTCTGCACAAGCGAGATGCTCTCTTCACCTTCCTGGTCTGAGTTCCGTGTTTTTCTCCCTCATAAACTTTGGACAGAATATGAGCATTTTAAAAAGAGATATAAACACACCATGTGTCTCTACGTCTGATCTGATTCATGCAGAAGAAGGCCTTTAAGAAAAAAAAAAAAAAGGTCCCGTTGATGTGTTTTGTATCTTTATTCAAATTTCACAAACGCGTCCTAAATAATTACGAACCAGACTGAATAAGGTGTTCGTCATTATAAAGGGCACACTTGACAGCTTAATCCACTTTTTTAGGTGTTTTGGTTATAACATATGATGACCTTGCCATCATATGTTCCCGGTATGAGATAGACCTCAGGAGTGCAGTGACACCTGTAGAACCTTCTGAGACAAAGTACCTGTTAAATAATGTATCTCTAATTTGAAGATTTACATCTTTTTTTTTCTTTTTTTTGTGCACATTTTAATATGGATGGGGCTGTAATTTGGGTTACGGTAGAATACTGCAAGCTTTAATTGTGCACTATTACTATTATGTTATTATTTATATGTAATCACAGATTTAAAAAAGAAAAGAAAAGCCGTTACCAGTCAATATTATAGGCTATTTTTAATGTTGCTAAATTGCTTTATCGTATTTAAATTCAAGTGATGTAATAAACAAGCTACACATAAGTTCATAATAAGCCATGCAAAAAAATAAAAAATAAAAAATAAAAAGTTTATGGTGAAAACAACAAGCTAAAAATAAAACAAATGCAAGAACAATAATAAATCGATATTTTCAGATTGACATGACACAAACGCTCGTACTTGGAGAATAATGTCCTCGAATACATTACCCGTGATGGTGCCAATTACGCACGTAATTGACCGAGCCACTCTTTATGTAAAATAACGTTTTGGGCGACGGCAGAGAAGCCACCTGCTGTTGCTCAAAGAGTGAGTGGGTAAAGTCCTGCTTTAACTTTTAATTACATATTTACATATATTAAATGGTAGCGAGAAAACAAAACAAAACAAAAGTGTAATAAGGCAAAAAACGAAACGTAAGGAATATTTTCGATTTATTTCACAACATGATCCAGCAATACAATATCAAAACGTGGTTTTTTTTTTACTTTACAAATGAGAAGCGTGTAAGGAATTTTCTTTTTTCCGCGTCTCATTAAATATATACATTTACATTTTTTTTACACCAGTGATTTTTTTTTTTGTCTCGTTATTTTTAATCCCTCCGTTTCAAAAACACAAATTGTCATTGGAGACTTGTGCTTAAGAGAACTGTCTGTGTGGAAGGAGGGTTTAAAAGAATCACTAAAAACAGAAAGCTACGTGGATATTTTTTTTACAGCTAGAGTGTCTTGATTGTCCCCCTTCAAGCGCTTAAAAAAAGGAAAGAAAAAAAAAGATCAAAACAAGTGTTCCACGTTTAGTGAATTCACTCATCTGACAGCAGTGTCACCAGCTCTTGAAAAGGAAATAAAATTCAAATGAGGGTGTTAAGTGAGAAGAAGGTCACCACTTTTATGTAAACAAGATTTCCCCCGCCCCACTTCTTCCTTTTTTTTTTTGCATCGCACAGATATGGCCTGTCCAGCAACAATCAGGTTTTAAAACAAAAAAATAAGAAAAAAATACACTCATACAGTGGGCAGACTCCTGAGATGTCAATAATAATAATAATAATAATAATAATAATAATAATAATAATAATAATAATAATAATAATAATAATAATAATAAACGGTACCCTTATGGAAAATGACACAATTACCTATCTGACAAAATAAGTCCATGTTTGCCTGACAGTGACAGTCTCTTCTTAGTTTTTTTTGTTGTTGTTGTTTTTTCGCAGTGTCTGACTTTGTTTTAAAAAAATATTGTCTTTCTTTTTTTATTATTATTTTGTCATAAGATGAAACACCAAAACTCTTTTCGGCGGTTTTCAAACCGGTCTGAGCAGCGGCACAGACGTGACGATGGGATGGGAATAGTAGACTCCCGGGTGCGGGAAGGTGAGCAGCGGCTGGCTGACGGGCACGCTGGCCGCCGCGCCCCCCGCGCCCTCCGAGGCAGAGTTCTCGTGATAGAGGATGGGCACCCGGACTATCCTCTGCGCCGCGGCGTGGCTCAGGTTGGCGGCCTCCAGCTCGGCGGCCAACTGCCGCTTCCACTTGTTCCGCCGGTTCTGAAACCAGATCTTCACCTGGGTCTCCGTCAGGTGCAGCGAGGCGGCCAGACCGGCGCGCTCCGAGCTGCTCAGGTAGCGCTTCATGTCGAAGGTGGACTCCAGCTGGAACACCTGGCTCCGGGAGAACACCGTGCGCGTTTTCTTCTTGCGGCACGGCTTCTTGTCCTCGTCGCGCTTCTTCCACTCCTCCAGCTCGTCCTTCTTGGCCTCCTCCGCGTCGCTCTCCTCCAGGATGATCTCGTCGCTGCTTTTGTTGTTGCTGTGCTCGTCCTCGTCCTCGTCGTCGTCGTCTTTCGCGTCCGGCTCGGATTTGAGCACAAGGTCCGGGGAGTCTCTGTCCGTGCCAGAGGTCGGGGAGGAATCTCTGGCTCCTGGTTTCTCGATTGCTGGAATGGAAACACGAGCAGGGGAGAAATGTCAGAATAATAATAATAATAATAATAATAATAAAAGTAAAACTAATATTTGTATGCGTTTTGGGGCATTTATCACGGCCTGTTGATATGAACCACTCAGCAGATTTTAGGGAAACAGTTGTCTGTCAAACAGTTTTTCTACCCACAAATAAACACATTGTGAAAGGTTAATAATAATAATAATAATAATAATAATAATAATAATAATAATAACTTGATTTTCAAAGTTACTTTAGTTCTTGATTCTAAAACGGACCTGTTCGGGTCAGCTCGTTATGACCATACATGTATAAATCATTAAAAAAAAAAAAAACGGGGATGTGTTAAAAAAAAAAAAGGCTGTCAGTGACGGAGCCTCCAGGGTGAGATGTCCACCACAAGCGCGAGGAGACAAATCAAAAGCAAGCTGCGCATCGTCGCCCTCATCCAATGGTTTCATCATGTCTGCTTCGTTTTATGCGCAGCGTGTCGCTTTATTGATCTATTATACCGTGTCGTTGCATAACAAAGTAGGTTATGCAGGAGACAAGGTGTTAAATCTCCACACGCCTGCGAAGCCTTTCAAGAAAACGCACGAAATGCGCGATTTTATGGGAAATCTGTCTTCTGCGGGAGACGTTTTAGGTACGTCGAAACAGAATCGGTTTATTCTGTCGCGTTTATTATTCAAAATCAGACTGCATAGGTATCACTCATCTTACCTTCAGTTCTGTGCAGATGAGCCGCCGAACCGAGGGTGTAGGGGTACCACCACGCAGAGGTGCGCTCCAGGTAGTGCGCCGGCAGAGTGAACCGCTGCGCGGGCACGTCAAAGCGTGGAAAGTTGAATTCCCCGACCTGGGAGAGGGAAATTCCTCCCTCTAAGGCCGCCTTAGCGGAGGCGACGAGCGGCGGTTTGGGTTTAGACGGCTTGCTGTCACAGTTCAGCAGGTTCTTGATGAAGAAAGGGGAATCCTTGGCCGGAGCGCACGTCTCTTGTGTCGTCTCTGGCATCGCTGCAGCTGCGGTCTGAACGCAGAGGTCCAGGATTTTTTATTTATTTATTTTTTTCTTATCAAAAGCAGAGGAGGGGGTGAAAGTAAAAAAAAAAAAAAATGCTGACTTACAGGCTGTGGAAATCCCAGGTACTTTGAGTTCCTGTTTTTCTAACTCTACTTCACACCCGGAGAGCGTCGTCAAAACACACTTCCTTCTCCGCGGGTTAAATAATAAAATAAAGCGTTGATACGTGTCACAAAAAGACAATCATGGGGATGTCTCATCCCGGAGTGTTTCCGTTTAAAGCGCGGGGGGGAGAAGAAGAAGAAGAAGCAGAAGAAGAAGAAGAAGAAGAAGAAGAAGAAGAAGGAAAAAAAAACCTCTTCGTGTCCCAGCGTGTCAGTCAGTCGGTGTCTGATGCTAATGATGAAATAAAAATGTCATCCAAGTTAAATGCGGAAAGTATAGGCGATTGGGCATGTACAATGGCAAATGGGATTAAGGGAGAGACGGCGAGGGGAGGGAGGAAAAAAAAGAGGGAGAGACCATCCTCCCCTCCTCTCCCCACTCCGTGCGCCCTGTGGCTGCAGGCTGTGCGCGCTCCCCTGTTATTGGTCTCATACAGTACAATTAGCGACAATTGAACAGCACCAAAAGGAAGGATTTGGACCCGTCTCACAAGGAACAAAGACTGCATCGCTCACAGAAATCTGCCTCTATTTCATCTAATATAAAGTGCTTTAACTCTTCAATTTTTTTAGTCTTTCTTCTTCTTCTTCTTCTTCTTCTTCTTCTTCTTCTTTCTAAAATTTAAATTAAATTGCTTTTTGAACGAGCATTGAAAAAGTAACTGGGAGACGTGAGGCTGTTACAAGTATTGTTTTAAAAAGTCAGTTTAATTGAAAATGCATTTCAAGAATCCCCTGCACAGTAGGCCCTTTTTTCGCAACAATTTTTGGTAATTGCTTCAATAAAACATTTTTCTATTAGATCCAAATTTATTTCTAAAAGCAAATCCCGTCGCGAGTGGGTGTGGGGTCTCATGTCAACAATCATCTTAGAGCTACCTACAGCACGGGCCTGTTATCCACATTGTTATCTCACCTAATAAATAACGACTGTGAAGCAATATTAAATAAATAACAATTGAATAAATCAATTTACAATCTGCTTCTTTGTTGATAGTCGGTTCACTTTTACTTCGTGCAAGCCTAAATACACTGCATGTGTTTAGCGATGCCTGTTCCTCTGTGCGTTCATTTATTGTCAATTTCTGTTCCTATAATCTGGGGGGAGAAGAAGAAGAAGAAAAAAAAGGTATGTAGCTGCACGGCGCGTCACCAATGGGCGATTAGATTCATATTTCTAATTCATTGATTTCCAGCGAGGGCCACTTCCACCATGTTTGCGGGTCGTGCAGTCATTCATTTATTATTATTGTTATATATATATATTTTTTTTTAATTCCTAATCGATTTTGTTAATTCATCCCTCAGATTGCGCTCTTTGTAAAATGCGCCATGTATATTCACTCATTGATATTAATTGACTTGTTAAAAAGCAGCAGCCGCGCTGGTTGGGGAACTGCTGGGGCTGATACGGAGGAGGAACGGCGGAGGGACAGCGCCCTCTGTGGGGAGCAGGGAGCATGTGCCTGATTCCACCGCCTTATGAGGGCAACTCTGTTGTCCACGCTGTAGGATTGTGGGAAGTCACAAAAAAGGACCCCGTAAGACAAAAGAAAAAAAAAAAGAATTGGAAGAGTCATGCACATAATAAATTCTCCAGATAAACGCAAGGTGACAATAGGGAGGACAAAAATGGCAGATTTGCAAAAGACTGAGTTACACATGTACTTTCATTCATTCATTCTGACTATAAACAGTGGGATATTCTGATGCTTGATCTTGTTTTTTAGAGGATAAATTAGAGTTTAAACATGTAATGTCAAATCCAAGCATAGAATAACTGTTTCATAATGAACTGCTCAGATGGATACATCCTGAGACTACAATGTTTGCCATCATTGCAACTGAGGTGCAAATAAACACATCTTTGATAAAGAGAATTTCATCAAAGCAACATGCTTTGTTCTGCAGCATTTTTGTTATTTTGTTCTGCTAAATTATACTAGTTATTTTGAATAACTAGTTAATATGTTATTTTGGTATGATTAACAGTCTGAAGTCACCATATGCTAGCTCAGGTCGAGGGATTGCTGCTAAACCAGTTTTTTTAAAATCAATCTTCTCCAGATGGTAAAATAAAGTGAACTTGACTTCAGTGTATCATCATTAAGAGGTCATCTGAATTCATGTAAGTGAATTTGAATCTACATGAATGGATTATAATGGACTGATTTAGATAAATTCAGTGATTAAGATTTTATTTAATTAAATTTTTTATTTTTTTTACAGTCCCTGAACATATTTGTTGTGAATTGGTGCTGAACGAGAAAACTGAGTAAAAATCAGTTTATTACTCAGGGAAAGTCATCTCTCCAAATTAAAAAAAATATATTAATAAATAAAATTTAAAAAATTAAACACAGCACACTCAAGTCAGGAGTGAGACTAAGGGTTTTCAACTCATCATAGTTGCCGGAGGCTGGCAACTATGTCAGCTGTAGTTTTTCACATTCAGCCAACAAACTCTGTGTTGTGCACAGTGTAGGTACCATGACAACCAGAAATAGTTGTGAATGGACCATGGGTGAGTTGTGACACTGAATTTAAGATTTGATTTGTAGCTGTCAAATTAATTCTAATATAAGTCTGTGTTTAACCTTTTTATGAGGAGTTTGCTCTCTTTGATTAACTGAAACTATTTGAATGAACATGACTATCCAACACTAGACATCTTAAAGCTTGATATTTAAACCTTTGTCATGTTTGGAAAAACAAAACAAAAACTAAAAGTGGTTTTCATAGTTTCATCGAAACCATTCACTTTATATTTGTGTGTTTTTTGGTTCAGGTTCACAGATGAATCCGTAACTGTAATTCAGCATTGAATGCTGGTTGCAGGGGTCTGTTTTTGCATAGTGAGAATAAACTCAATGTTTATTTTTGTGAGGCATTGGAAATATTACAAAATCGAACATAAGATTCTTAAATGTAGAGTGCGTAAAAACAAAGAATGTAAAAATGAAAACTCAGTGGAAACATACACCACAGCAGGATTTCTGCTCTTACTGCACTCCATGTGGCTAGAAAAAAACTGATACTCGAGACCCCATCATTGAAAAGAACGTAAAAAAAAAATGGTATTACACAATCAGTTTGAGCTTTTATTATGCATTGATTACCAACATGTAGTAGCCCGTGCCCACGCGCCATTTAGGCCCTCTGAATGCTCCATAAGTCTATTTTTGTTGCTCCTTGGGTAGGTTACTATGGCCTTTATATTATTTATTTCAAAGCGCCCAGATATTGATTATTTCACAAGGAAAAATGACAAATGGCAGCAGGGAATGACACGGTCAGCAGGTTCTATTAGAGAAATGATAGTGTTGCTCGTGGTTTGTTAAAAGGTCCAGTTTAGATACTTTATAGGTTTACATCCATCATCGTCTAATGACCTATTTGATGAAAAACACGCGCTCTGGTGACAACAGCCCTGTGCAGCCAACTTTGCTTTGTAATTGCTCCCATATTAAATATAGATTTTTGTTTTGATATCTTGTGAGAATTCCTTTCTGTGGGTCAGAATTGTGATAAAAGACAACGGCCAAAGCTCAGAGGGAGAGAAGGCAGGAGGAGAGAGGGCCGTGGCAAACAAGCGACTAAGAGGTGTTGACAGTGAAACTGGGAGTTTGTTGTGAGTTTCAGGAGGAAAAGATTTGGACCCCTAACTGGAGTGAAAACAGTAGTGCTGATAAAGAATACACCATAAAAATAAAAATCCAGAATGGAGAATTATTCTTTAAAAATGTCTCACGACTAAGCTCTCTTGTAAAATGACACCTTTAGTTGACATTACTAATTTTGCATTCCACCACTGATAAAAACCTTCTGCCTCTAACATAAAAAGAAAAAAATAATTTATTTATAAGTATGAATTGTTTCTTTTTGGTCAAAGTCCCATGATGCTATTAATGCTTTTTTAAAAGGATATTTATCAATTAAACTACAGACAGATGAGAGCAATACAGTTGATTTTTGCAAGAAAACAAATATTTTTTTGCGATTCATGGTTTTTGCCTGACGGCGATATTTAGCTCTTGCCTGATAGTATTCTTTTTCATGGTTTATTTTATGTTTTAGGTGTTATAATAATGGCAACAGTAATAATAACAGCAATAATACAATTTAAAACTTGTCATAAATTAAATAATTTAGAAACAATTAATTTCTAAATAGTCACAAGAAAGGATATATTCATTTTACTTTCATTCAGTTTAGCTGTAAAACTAATACAATCTAGAATTACTATAAAGAGAAGAAGAATGAATATCCAGCATTAAATGTAAATGTGATTTCTAAAATAGATGGAATAATTGGCAAAAGAGAGGAAAAAATATGATAAAAATATTCATTTGAGTATCCGCATAGTGGATGCACAATGTTTTTCTTTAAGATTTGGGGGATTTAAAACAAATAAAAGTAACCTCCAAAAAAAAAGAAAAATCGCTGTAAGAATGAAAATGATTGGATTATTAATATAAATATGCAAAGTTTTAATTTTTTTGAATACAAATACAATGCATAGTGATGAACTGTCATCTTGCTATGATCACTATAGGTTTTATAAACCTTTTGAGCTCATTTAGTTTAACAAATGAAAACAGAGCTTGCCCGTCTTTGCGTCAGCCGCCCTCCACCCAAACGGCGTTTGGCATTTATCACCAAAACTCTGTCCACTCTGTGTCCTTCTTGGACTCTTAACTCTCGATTTCAGGTTGAAACAAGCCATTGAACCAACGAAGGCCACACAGAGATTGCTTAGATTTAAGCATTGCATTTAAAGGAATTAGTGGCTGTCCACTGACCCGGCAAGCTTTAATTGGGATTGTGCAGGCATTGATTGTAAGTGGCCATATGGCTCTTGAGTTACAGCCTGATTAACTTTTACTCGGCCCCTTTGCACCAGGCAGTCGAAACGAGCTCAATGTCATTCAGCCAAGCCCAACAGAAGACAATCTTGTTGCTTTGTGTGTAAAACAGGCAAAATCGTGGATAAAAGTGCAAATTCTAATATATTCTTTTACGCTGTCATTGTTATACATCTCTAGATCTTTCAGTTGCCTAGTTTTATTACATAGACCTTGTATAAAAAGCTGTTACTCCGTGATCTTTTGCACATTTTGTCATGCGGTGGAAGCAAAACAATGCAAAGTGTGAAAACTTTTCCAAAGTCAACATGTGAAAGAGTTGGTGTGCACTTGTACTCAGCTATTTGTGTTAAATATCTTGTAGAAGCAGAAGCAATTTCAGCTGTAAAGCTTTTGGATGTGCCTCGACCACACTGTAAAATAAAAAAGTAAATAAATAAATTTTCTCTAATTTACCGTAAAATCCAGGGAACCACAGAATTTTAATGTATTATACATATTCTACCTTGTTTATATGATAAAACTGAATAAATATGGATTTTACTGGATTTATATGGCAAAATTCTGGCAACTACAGCTGTAGGTATTACAGGGATTTTTTGTTGTTGTTTGTTTTGGAGTTTGTTTGTTTTTTACAGTGCAGCTTTGCACATTGAGAGACTGACATTTTTTTTAGCTTTATCCTTGCAGGACAGCTAAAGCTCAGATTGGATGGAGAGCCTCTGTCTACATAAATCTTCAATTTCTTTTACACATTCTTACTTGAATTCAAGTCTGTACTTTGACTGGACCACTTTATCTAACGATCTAAACCACTCCACTGTAGCTCTGGCTGCATGTAGAAATGTCCCAGTATTCTAGTTTCAAGTATTTTAAAGAATTTAACAGACTTCCCTCTAGGTTTGCCCTTAAATGTAGCTCCTCTTATCTTCCCGTGAACTCTGACCTGCTTCTCTGTCGACGCCGAACAACATCTGATCCCACATCACGATGCTAACACCCCCACTTTCCTGCTAGGAAGTGCTGTTTTCAGGGTATGTGTGTTTTCCATTTTGGTCTCACGTTTGTCGAGCCACCTTGTTGCAAACAACAAATGGGACTTTTTATGGATTGTTTTCAACACATGCTTTCGTTGTGCTATTGTTCCATAAAGGCCTGATTTATGCACAGAAAACCATAGTCAAACAAATGTGCCGCATACTTTACTTTTTTCACAATTTTGCACTGCTTTATGTTGGTCTAACAGATAAAACTGTAGCAGAAGAGAGATTTGCAGTTGCAACTTGACTACGTGAGAAAAAATTCAAGGGGTTTGAATATTTTTGACTTAACTCTATTATTATTGTTTTCTCTTATTCCCCTGCAGAGATGTTGACCTCCAGATGGCGCATAGGGAAACAGTCATTGGGCCTTTTTTTTATCTTTTCATCCAGAGTTTAATCTGAGCCCTCCAGCCACCTGCCCCAAATGTCCATCCTCTGTACCTCTCGAAACTCTCCCCTGGATTGTCGTCTTTCACACAGCCTGCCTGCATGTGTCATTACAAGTCAGTAATCCGGAGAAGGTAGCAGAAAGGTTCTCATCAGCGTCAGCCTGAGATATAGATATGGGCCCGGTAACAAATGGCCAAATGCACAGGCAGCAGAGCACACCATCAATAAAGCAATTTCTTGTGTCATAACAGCTGCGCTTTTCCTAAAGCCAACCTTTCAAAACTTTTCCCCCTGCAAATCGCTGCAGCCCCGCCATTACAGCCCTGCCTTGTGAATTTAATGGATTCCGTACAAATAATATTCTGCTATAATGGAAAAGGTTGAAGTCACTGAAGACAGATGAAGTCATAAACATGTATAATTGAGAATCAAAGACCGATAAATTTTAAACTGCTATCCATTTTCTCCTCTTAGATGATGATATATGTCGGCGCGGCTGCGGGAAAATGGAGGAGATTATGGCGGAAAATTATAACAATAAATTTTCTAAACATACACCTTGATTATGCTTCGATTTTTTGGAAAGGGTTGAGGCCAAGGGGGAGGAGGAGGGGGGACTTGAAAGAACGCTGGGATTGCTGAAAGCTTGCCGGCTAAATGGCACCATAAAATAGGTTCCCTGCTCTTTTGCCTGCATAGCGTAGGCATGCCTGGAGGTGTGAGCCCCCCCACCCCCCACACACACCCTCCCACCCTCTCTCTAAATGGGGGAAATGAATTGTGTAATTTATTGCAAACGTGCACACAGTGAGATTAGATCAGCATATCCCATCAAAGGAACAACAATCAATCAGCCTCTAGTTAACAGCTTGAAACACATAAACCAGGGCACCTAATGGCTTTCCAATTTAACAGATTGATAGACTTATCCGGTCCTAAGGGATGAATTAAGAAAACCGGGTACTTCCATACAGGCACTGGCACTTTTGACAGGACCTTTGCCCCCTTTTTTCCAACTCACTTTCTGTCTTTTCTTTAGAAGACGAAGACAACGTTAATATTGAAATGAAGAGGAAGCCAATTTCTCCTACTTTATTTATTATTTCTACCCTTTCTGTAAGAGAAACCAGGCCGGGACTTATTTGTTATTCAGATGAAGCGTGAGAGTAAAGTGTGTCAGATGTGGGGAATGGCCTGATTTTAATTACCTGATTATCGCGGGTCATTTGGAGCTGTGAATTCAGGGCGCCTATTCAAAGCCACTTAACAATATCTAAATGTGACCCAGGTTATCCGTTAAACCGCACTGAAAAAAAAAAAAAAAAAAAACAACGGCGCTTGTTTGTTTCATATGGTATTAATCACATAATTAACTGATGCAAATTCACACATTTTAAATTAGAAGATGTAACCTTGCTGTATGTAGACAAATAAATATTTATAAAGAGGTAATAACTAA
Source organism: Poecilia formosa (assembly GCF_000485575.1). Taxonomy (NCBI): domain Eukaryota; kingdom Metazoa; phylum Chordata; class Actinopteri; order Cyprinodontiformes; family Poeciliidae; genus Poecilia; species Poecilia formosa. The sequence continues at coordinate 3,210,426 of NW_006799951.1, forward strand.
ACATAACTAAACATAAACATACATAATAAAAAGTTGTCCAAAACATTTTTTTTTTTTTGCATTTTGTTGTTTGCCCTAAATGAATTAATATTACGCTGTAATAACTCAAGCTACTGATTGCAGATAAGTTGCTGTTGTGTTTTTATTTGGACATTTTTTTAATGTATACTTTGAAATATTCTTCTACAAGCCTATACTTCTTTAAGCTAATAAATCTGTTGCGCAATATTTTGCACAGATTTGCAACAAAAGTCATCTCACAATGCGCAACATCAACAATAATTCCTTTTTCCTTGGGGTATAAAAGACTTGTGGCATATGCAAGTTTCTTTTGGCCATTATTCAAAACGGGAAAGACAAGAGTGAGTTTTCTATTCAAGTTAGGCAGATGTCTGTTGATGTTCTTGAGTTCCTAAAAACAATAAAACATTGTGAACTGTGAAGAACAAAGCTGAATGCTGACCAATTATTTCAGTCTTACCACACAGTGGTTGGATGCCAGGATGTTGATTTTAAATACCACAAAATTTACATTTTAATGTGAGACTGCTGGACTTATTTTTTTTTTTTATTTTTTTTTTTTGTTAATTCAAAATTGAAGGATAAACTCTGGCATGTTTCTTTAGCAGCCTTCAATTAAAGCAGAGGTCCACAGGAGGTCATTTGTTGTTTCATCAGCCACGGTCGTTTCTAATGTACTCAGTGGCTGATTTTCAATTTCTAATCCCCAACATCATTGTCTGAGCTTATTAAATTTGCCTGAACACCAATAATTCTAAAAAAAAAATAAAAAAAAAGTGACCACTAACCTAAGAGAAGTCAAATGTTTGGAATGAATTTGCAACTTGGTTCGGTGTTTCAACACAGTAATGATCACAGTTAGCTAGAAAAATCTAATGTGATCAAAAATCCATTCCTTTTTCTTTGTGAAGCACAGATTTGCAACAAGCATCATCTCTGAGTGCACAAAATGTCATCTTCAAATCCAGTTGAAGTCCAATTTCATCTAATTCACTGCAGCCGAACAGTCTTATTCAAAGAACTTATGATCCAGTTCAATTTAGTGCTGTCAGATTCAGAGTACGGTTACATTTAAAATGCCGATTGCAACATTTTTTTTTTTTACTTTGCTCCAATCTCTCGCTGTGAGTGTGCACTTCACTGGATGTGGCGGAGCAAAAGGAGATCTGCCTTTCAACAGGAAAAAAATATCTCCAGCAAAAACCAGAGAAGAAGAATCACTTTGCCTTGACTGAATTAAGGGACCAGAGAGCAGGAAAAGGAGTAGAAAGCGAGGAGTGTTAAGATCTAGCAGGATGTTACCCAAATATTTCACTGAAGATAGCCTAAAGTTCACCCCAACCAGAATTAAATATAACCATTTCGGAGGTCCCTGTCTTTTTACAAGGCCCCACTAACCCAGAACCTTGACCCAGAAATGTTATGTAACGTACACTCAGAGCATTATCTTGTCCTCATCCATTCAGACAGCTGATCTTTCTGTGTTGCTGCATAATTGAGGAGCTTTTGGTCTCAAGGATGAGATCCTGAGAGCGATGGGAAAGTGTTACCTTAGACCCATCAGAAACTGATCAGACTCAAATGAGCCAACAGACAAAGTCCATCCACAGGACAGAGCTCCAATCTGTCGGAAAGCCTTTGAGTCTGCCGTTTCATAAATCTGACATTAACTAACAAGAGTCATTTCTACTTGTTGTAAGTGATGTGAATAGTTGAGGGGGAAAAAATAATGTAACTGTTTTCATCTCAAGGTTCTAAGTACAATGGAAAAGACATTCAGCTTTACTAAAATTATTGAAACTGAAGGTATTGCAAGCAAAATGTTTGAAATACCTTCAGTCCACTCTGCTTTACAACAATTCCTCAGTTCACAGAATTTCAGTGTAAAGTTCAGGATCATTGTCCTGATGAAGGTTTGATTTCAGCCAAGCTTGGGTTGTGGAACAGGTGGTTTCATACATGTCTCAAGCACACTAGTTTACATATGAGTCCATGGTGGATTCAGTCAGTGAAAGATGAGCTGAGGCTCTGTGATGACACATCAAGCCCACATCATCATTCACCACCACCGTGCTTGAGAGAGTTGAGATTTCTTCTCTTGTCTCATTTTTTCAAATAATTTTTTTTTCTCCCGGGGTTTTGCTGCCATATAAAGGTGGGTTTGTACTGGAAAGTTTTCCAAACGATCCACATTTCTTCAGTATTTTTCTAATTTAACTGTCATGAACTTTAACTTTACACTCCACAAACTCAGGTTTGTAGAGAGTGAAATTGAGCTCCTGGGCTTTTTGCAATTTCTCCGACCGTTGGATGAGAGGACTCTGGTTTGAATTCGTCAGGAAGCCTGTTTCTTAGTGGTTTTCCACTTGTGAACGAGCTTTTTCTCTGCAGAATGACAGATGTCAGGTGGTTTGAAAATTGCCTTTTGACCCAAAGTCTCAGATTGATGAGCGGCAATAATTTACTCTCATTGTTGATGTCTTCCATACCTGGCATTATGTTCAAAGGACTTTTATAGAAACAGTCCCACTAAGCTGAAAATAAATAAGTCTGTTCTTTTTTTTTAAAAAAAATCAAATAATCATCAACATTGTACTTGAACAGGGTTTCCATTTTGGCTTTGCCTTTTGTTTTGTAAATAATGACTTGATTAAACCGACCCGAGTCTAGATTTTAATGTTTTAGAAACCTGTTAAAACCTGATCCTTGTTTTCTATCCTGATATGCAAAACCCCAGAACCAGTTCTTCCCCTGCTGTGACTCATTCCCACTCACATGACACAGAAAATGTATTGAGATTCAGCTCACAGGTTAGAAATGAGCCGCAATTGATTACCAATAGATCAATAAATTGGACAGTGAATGAGAGCCCATTACTAACCATTTAAAACTAACAGCACTTTGATTGCCTCTTTCTCCCTGCTTTTCACTCAGCTCAGTAGAAAAGCGTCTGCCATCCGACACACGGCGGGATCAATCCTCCAAAACGGAAAAGATCAACTGTGAGAACACGCAAACACAAAAACAGGAACGCGGCTGTCAAACTCCACAATTATGTTCTTTGCAGGTTTAAGACCAACAAGTGTAATTTCCTACTTGACACTAATATCCTTCCTGTTGACACAATTTCCCTGACCCCTTGTGTTTGTTTTGTAACGAGAGAAAGGGGCACATGACAGCAAAGTACGTTCAGACATAATTGCCCCTTCCTCTCTCAGTCGTCGTGATGGACAGTAATGAGTGTTTATTTTGTCTCTCCATTCCCTCTTTGTGCCATGGGGTGGAAAAAGAGCGCCATTAAAGTCAGCTGCTTTGCATAGCTCATCTCCCTCTTGTAGAAGTTGTGAAAGCTGCCAAACAGGAGTAAGAAAGTGAGTCTGAGATTTTAGATTCACACAGTGCCTGAGGGCAGCATTTAAACTTACTGAAGTTTTATATCGTTTGACGCGAAAACAAACTTCAGTGCTTTTTTTTTTTTTTTTTTTTTTTAAATTGGGCTCTTATGTGATTGTGGATGGATTCATCACCTCAATCATGTGTAGCACAACATTTGTTCTGCAGCAACATCTGCAAACAGTGACTTTGAAATTTGTTATCAAAAAGTCACATGCGTGAGTCCTGGATTTGATTCTGGAAGAATGACGGGGAAGTTTGTGATCGCACATTTTATTACAACACAAAAACATTTTGTTTTTGTATTTTTTATAAGGTGCTGTAGAGTTTTTGTATTTATCTGCTATATTGTGCCTATATTTTTTGACAAAGGAAGCAGTTCTTGACTTACCCTGTTATGTTGACAAAACTATTTTTTTTTTAAACTAATACACATACATGGCTTGTTAAACTGTTTTACAACACTGGGTTACAGAAGCACTAAAGCTCCCACCACTTTTAAATTATTTATTTGGCACCATCATGCACACTTTATATAAAGAATAACAGGAGACAGATTTGAAGACAATCTGTTGACTATTTGCAGTCCTAAAATACTGCAAGAATGCGGCAACTGGCTGATTGTTAGCAGCTAACGATGCTAAAGCCACATCAGAGCTTCTTATCACTTCTTAAACAAGTCGCTCTCATGTTCAAAGATTTACTGAGATTTTTCAGCGTTAGGTAGTTCTGTACTGATCAAGGTTTTTTTTTTTAAAGCACAATTTGTAATGTGTGAAAGATTTCATTTGTTTTTGAGCACAAAAATAGGAAATCCTCATTTTCCCACAGAGCTAAAATCTTGTCTCGTCTCACTCTTGTGAACCGAATATTCCACATCACCTCATGTCATGATTTGGATGCACAGTAACAAATAAGTGTCCAAACAGATCTGCTTATGTAAAGACGTTTATGAACATACATGCATTCACGTATGTAGAGCTTCGGTGTATCAAATACATCCAAATCATAAAGTCAAACAAAACTCGTTGTAGACGTTCCATCTTTTTCTCCCACACTGAACAAAAATGTGATAGATCACTGGGCAGCATCAATCCCTAATGGGGCTCTTAAAATTGGACTCTTAATACATCAAGTATCCACAGTAACCCCTCGACAACTCTATCTTCCTCACGTCTTAACGCAGCCCTGCAGTCCTCAGGGCACCCAGGAAAATTAACCATTTAATAGCAATAAATAACAGAGTCTGACTCAAGGGGACCTCAAATCACTCTTTCCTTTCAGACACTTGCACACAAAACAAGGAGCAGCCACATATGTCGGCTTACCAGCAAACAGTCCAGTCAAATCAGTGTGACAGAGAAGGGACGCCGTCTGTGACTGAGGTTGATTTCTCAGTCACGTTCCAGTTAAACATAAAAGACATTTTTTGTTTCATATAATCCGAGATGCTGCAGTCTTTATGAATGAGCTGCCTTAAATGTCACTTGAGAATCAGCAACAAATTCACAGCAAGAGCAAAAGTTAGTTGAGTTTAAAAAAGGGCATGTTTAATTGCACTTCAGTCCAAAATTTAGATAATAAAATATTTGTATTCAACCAAGAAACTTGTTTCTAATTGTAAATTATCTATAAATTACTTGTATATGTGTAAAACATCTATTTATGTTTAGCGGAGGGCCTAAGTGACAGAAATATATAATGAAAATATATCTTAAATCTCATGATTGTCACACTTCTCCTGTAAATTCAGTGAATACATCTGTATGTAATCACAAAAACTCACAGTGATTAACTCATTCACTAACCATGTCATAGACTTAATTTATTGATTAAGTAAAGAAACAAGACAAATTGACACAAAGATTAAATCTAAGGTCGGGGAAATTCTGAAAGGAATTGAGAATAAATGTTCAGATTATCTTTATCTGATCAAAAGTTTAACTTCTTCAAGTTGTCTTTCTTTCAGATGTGAACTTCACTTTCTAGTCTTCTTCGATCTTCTCCTTTTAACAAAACTCCGAGGCCTTCAAGGATCATACCTATTTTCACTAATGCATGTACAAATGTGGCAAACTGTGTATTCTTATACATGTATGTCCTCCACTTTCCAAAGTACTTTTTATCCACTACTTTGTGCCGCTAAAGACTATAAAACAATTTGATGCTTCTAGCTGTAATGTCGCAACGTGTTGGAAAGCCCATTTCACACCGACGGGAACGTCACAAGAAACAGTGAAGGTTTCTTCATGGGATACGAGGTTCAAACTTCCACATTTCAGACTGAAACTTCTACTAATCTACAACCACTGAAACTAGAGCTGAGCCAGGATTTTGTGTTTAATAATATAGCTTTTTTTTTTCCTCCACTCATCAGATATCCAGGTTAATATATTTCCTGCCAGTAAAACACCAGTTGCAGTAAAAGATCTTTACTTGTATTTCTGTTTGACATTGTACATTCGGCGCTGGATTTCATATTAGTCCAAGATGTAGCATTGATTACTTGAAAATCCCAAGCACAAATCACATCCAACGCCCGGCGCCCTGCAAACAGGATAGAGCCGCCTGTACGCGCTCATGGATAGGGGACAGTTACTGACCAATTGATTCGATCTGAAGGAGGGGGCATTCGTTTTCCCCACAGCGGAAAAGACCTTGACTGTAAGTCTGGCAATCACTCCACCATCTTACCTCCAACTACAACTGCCTCTAGTACCCAACTGTGTCCTCAATCTCCACTCCAATGGGCCCTAGTATGCAACTGTTCCGTCAGCGGCGTTATGTATTCGGCTTTCTATTTCACTTTAATAGGGGAGAAATTGCCAACATATTCTTTTACAGCCCCCTGGTACCATTAGAAAGCCACCTGTCATTTGGATTATTTATGAAAAACTATTTCATGCTTACTTACATTTGCTGCTTATTTTCCCCCAGTGTGACCTGCAGGAGATTTAGTTCCATTTTGAAAGCCTTAAAGCCAATTCTTTATGTCTGCAGGTCAGCCTTCTCAATTGAGTTGAGATTGAAATACTAGTGTGTAGTGGGGAAAAGTATGGCAAGAGGAAACCAATAGTCTTTTAGTGTGTAGGTGGGGGCTGTAGTAAAAAGGAAGAAAGGGAAAGGGGGAATAGTGAAAGAGGTGAAACAACAGAGGGGTGAAAGAAGGTGATTTCAGGTGGATATGGAACGGGAGACGAGGCAGCTGCAGAAATACGAGGCAATGCAAATGTAGCAGTAAAAGTGGAAGAATGAATGGCACACAAACATCCGGCTGCTCCTGAGTTGCAACGGTAACAAGGGCTAGAAAAAAGAGAAAAAAAAGAAGAAAAAAAATCAAAAAACTGAGTCAGCGAGTTGGCTTTGAAAGTAAAAACAGAGAGAACATAAACCAAAAGTGGTCTTAAATCTGCAAGCTTTTATATTTCATCCAAAAACATGTCAAAACCCTTCCCATGCTCGGTGTTTCACAAGGACAACAATGATAAAATTAGCTGCTAGGTTTTCCCCTCAGTGTTTAAAAGCACTTGGAGTTACATTTATGTCTGTTCAAAACTGCTGGAAATATTTTTATTATTATTTTAAGATATGATGTTCATCAAAATAAAGTCAACATCTCCTTGAAACATTCCAAATGTATAAGAGATTTTCTGTCCCGGCCAGAAAATCTCAAGTAATCCAGGCACAAAAAAACTGACACATGTATGATGAGAAACAAATAAAAGTACATTTTTGTTTTTTTCTCATCCCACTTTTTAAAAGAACTTAAAATTATATTTTTTAAAAAACTTTATTGTATGATTTGACTTTGATGGCACACGTTTCTTGAACTAATGTACAATTATCTTGGTTAGAAATATATTTAAATACTTGAATAATAGCAACATTTGTGCCTCTAATTTAGCATTATATGAAGAGGAAAAGCAGCTATTCACATGACATTAGAAAATATCATTAAGCCACATGCTAACATCATATCCAGACTGCAGATCCGCCATCTTTGGTCTAATGTGTCACACTAACAAATGCAACCATGAAGATCAGCAGAATAGGACACATTTATTCAAAGTTTGGAAATCATCATTGAAATCATCAGAAACATTAAATTTAGCATCTGTTCCTGTTTAAAGATAAAATTAGCATCAGTTTTCAACACATTATGATCTGTAATCAGACGTATTCAACCTAGCAACCAAATCATCTTAAAAATAAAAAAAAAACTTAAATGAGTTCCTAAATAGTAAGTATTTGACATTTTGATAGTTTGAATGACTTGATGGAAATGGGATTTAAGTAAATATTTGAAATTCAATAATGACATTTGTAAAAAAACAAACAGCGTGCAACTATTTGGTGAAATCAAGTGAAGTCTTACGTGAAATTAAATGTTTTTTTAATGTGAGCGCGACTTTCCTGTAGAATATGGACTGGGGATTTCATGTAGCATAGCACGCAGTGAATAGAAAATCTCTTTAAAAAGTGTATCTTTGATTCTTGAGCAAAACAAATCAAATTAACGGGTCGTTTATTTCATGCTTACTTTGTCCTCTGATTCTGGAATGACCGGCCTGCACTCATAATCTCAAAATATGTAAGATGGATTCAACGGGAAACTCGCGCACACATGCCCCTGATTGAGGCTTGGCTCAGGTTTTATACAGTGACCTTAATAAAGTGTGGCGTGGCCACACAGGTTTGTCACTGTCACAGGTAAATGATGTAATTAATGAGGGTGTAGCAGAGAGGATGGGAGCTGGAGTGTTTTGCTCTTAAACACCTCTCCAGCTGACTGGGTTTGGGGAGGCCCAGCTGGACAGAGCCAGCAGATCGATGCGGGGGTCAGGGGTCAGTCAACCCTCCTATTATGGCCAAGGTAGCTCCCATCATCATCTGGCTAACGATGCCCGCAGGAGAGCCGGAAAAAAGGAGGAACTGCAGGGAGAGGACTCAGATTTAGAGGCTTAAATCTGCATCGACTCTGAAGATGTTTAACTTCTGAAGGGATGTTTCCCATCTTTATTCTAAAAACTGGTTTTGAGCGAAAATGATAAAATATGCCACATTGTTAAACTGCAAAACACTTTTTTGTGTCTCTTTTTAACAAATGCAACCTCCGTGGGCTTGTTTTTTTTTTTTTTTGTTGTTTTTTTTTTCAGTTAAGGTGATTTATTTTGTAAAAAGAAAAATAAACAGCAATCATCATCATTGCCAGCAATCATTCCCAAACGAAGACAAGTCTTTGTAGGAAGTTCATGGGGATTATTTGTCAAAGGTTTTTTTTACCAGTTCACTTGAATATAATTTATCTTAATTAACTTTTTAATTTAATTTAACTTGATTTTATTTTATTCTTTAGCCAGGACTGCTTTGAAACTGCACGAGTGGAAATGTGTCCTCAAAAAAGCTAAAGTCCAATTGGGACTGACAGTTTCAGACTAATTAATTTTATCACTTAAACAGATTCATCTGAGTCCAAGCTGATCATTTAAAAAACCCTCAAACTCCTTAGGACTCTGACTTTTAAAATTATATATGTATATATATATATATATATATATATATATATATATATATATATATATATATATATATATATTTGCAGGTCCTCCCCTGAACACAGTTTTGTTCTTGATGGTGATGCATTATTAAAATTACAGCAGAGGAACATGGGAAATCGTTCCTGGCCAGATAGCATTAGATCAATATTCTCAAAGAGCAAAGAGCCCATTAATCTAAAACTTCCTTCACAATTAGATGCATTTACCAACACAGACCACTAACTCTTCAGTCAGAAGAGTTAGCCACCTCAACAAATCAAACCTCAGTTTTTTTTTTTTCCTAAGATCCTTGTTTCCCTCACAACCATGAACTTTTCATGTCATACCAAAAAATGTTAAACATTGTAATTGTTTCAAAAGAATTCTAGATTGCTTTAAATGACAACTTAATATCGGAAACATACTGTAAAATAATAATAACTCAAAATAAAGATAGAATACATATCAATTATTGATCAAATTTAACTAAAACATATGAGAAGAAAATATAAAATGAACATGCTGCTATGATTTTATGGTGTAGGTGAATATCTAGAGGCTAATCATTTTTAAGGGCAAATGTACATTTTTAAAATAATTAATCATTTCATAATTGAACACCAGATTTGACGTTCACCTTATATAAGCCTACGTGCGTCGCCTATTTAGCTTCACAAAATGTCAAATTCACTTCAGTGTCAAATTATAGCACATTTGGTTTGTTAGACAATAAAGACAAAAAGACACCATCTTTTAGTCCTGGACAGAAAAATAGAAAACAAATAAAAGTTTTATTTTATTTAGAGATATTGTGGAACTTTTTGATCGACAAAACCCCATTGCTCAATAGATCTGCAGCTTGACGTATTTTACCAGAAATTCTCTTCCTTGTCAAATTAAAGCACCTTTACTGTGCAAGTCCTTAAGAAAATATATTACATTATTTTAAGAAAACCAATGTTCTATCCCTGCTTTACAAAAAATATTCACATAAATAGAATAAAAAGTGCATTAAGTGTTTTTCTGTCCTCATAGAAGAATCACACTAAGTTCTACTTGTGCTTTTTAAAAATGAACTGCATTGCACGGCAGATAAATATACGTGACAATGAAATGGTTGATAATTTTCAAAATAATTTAAAAAACTTTTCTTTTTTTTTTTGCTCACCTCCAAAACTAAATCTATTTATGTTTAAACTCAACTATTTTGAAATACTACTCTGACTGCAACGCAGTTTGACACACACATCATCACATATTACTCCATGGTGTTTAAGGATGTGCTAGTGGATGTGCTATATATTATCTTCCAATAGACAGGCTGATCCATTACCAGCCTTCTCACGGCACAAGTGTAATGCTCGTATTAGGGCAACTGTGCGTTCAGAGGTATCATTCGGGACAATGAGCTATGGCCAGAAAGTGACAAGGCAGAAAAATGTCCCCACTTTTCCGGCTGTACAAATGACGTTTGGCCACGATAACTCACGACCGGACACTTCATTTCAAGTTGGGAGCCAGCCGGCCAGTCACAAGCTATTATACCATCTTCTTTATTTGTGGGCCGTGGTTTTGGTAGTGGGAGCCATCAAATAAATACTGCTAAAATGCCACTTCACTCAAAAATATTGGCCAATTCTTTCTTGGCCGTGGCTGGGGCCTGGATAGCGACCTGTTTCTGATGGCATAAACCTCCGAGAGTCAGGTGGTCGAGCGGCCGGCATTCATCACTCCATGAAACTGCCACGAGCCGCCGCTTGGGTACATATGCAAGTGAATGCGGCTGCCGCTGGTTTGCTTGGAGCGATGCTAAGAGCTTAATAGTCAAATGAATTGATTACCAATAAATCACGGGGGAATTGCTTGCTTAGAGGAATAATCACTCATTGATGAAGATGAAACGGCTGCGAATAGATTTCAAGAATGACAATTTTTGAGGAGTAATAGTATAATTTGTCACTTGTGACAGTCGCTTTGATTGTTCCTGATATTTCTGCCTGTTGGGAATATTGGAAAGAATCTCGCTGGTTTGTTGCAGCCAGTCTGGTGTGTGCGTGCATGTGTGTGTGTGTGTGTGTGTGTGTGTATGTGTGTGTGTAGCTGAGTGGTACTTCAATATGAATGTGGGGCAGTGATACCCTGCTTAGACTTCCTAATGTGACAGCAGCTTTACTGCGCGTCGCTTCATAAAATCCCACCATATCTGTTCACCCCTGTTATTAAATGAGCATTTAGCGCACCACTGTCTGTGAATGTGTGACACAGAGACAAAGATGATGTGTGAATAACCTCATTTGTTTTGTGCGCGAGTGAAGTAATGACAGTAGGGCAGAACAAGATCAGCATGGAAACTAGGCTGAGGCCAGAAAAAAAATGTTGTGAAGGATTGCAATCAAACAACTTAAACCTACAGAACTTAGTGTAGTGTGTATTTATATTCAATCCCCTTTACTCAAATAACCCCCAAATAAAATCCAGTGCAATCAACTCCCTTCAGAATAACATGGTGATACCATAGGAAATTACTTTAAAAATTAGTCAGGTTTAAGACAGGTTCAGGTCATAAAATATAATCTCAGATTGCAAAAAGTATGGTACACCTATAAACCTGAACCTAACATGGAGATCAGAGAAGCAGCCAAAAGGCCTATGGGAACTCTGGAGGAGCTGCAGAGATCCCATCAGCCATTAGTGGAAGACTTAATAAATCTGGCCTGTATGAAAGAATGACCTGGAAAAAGCCATTGTTGAAAGAAAGCGTGTTCGGTGACTGTAATAAACCTTGAAAGGGACATGCAGACATGTGGATCAAAACTTGACGTTTTGGCCTTTTTGGCTTTGACCACACTAACCCCTAAAGGCCGATCCTGGGACAAAACCTGTACGAGGACACAAAAGACTTCAGACTGTAGTTCAACTCCCAGCAGGGCGACAGAATCCCAATAAAATACACTGAAATGAGAAAATGACGCATTTAAAGTCTATAAATACAATCCACCGTAGGCCAATAAGATGTCTCGCCGTCCACCGAGTTGACACATCTATCAAATGATAAAACCTTCATCTTCGCAGGAAAGATTAAGTTCAGCTGGGAAATAGTAGAACCTTTCCTATGAGCCATGCAGGAAATTAATCAAGGAAATGGGGTTTTGGTGCACCTATATCACATCTAATCTATCCTTTGTCCACATGTAGCCGCCTCCAAGCCCCACCAATCGAGAGCGACACGCTGGTTTTATGAAAAGCCACTTGTTCTCTGCATAATTGGGGGGTCTGACTGTTGAGTTAAATGGGAGGCGGAGGAGGAGGGAGGGCCAAGTCTTGTTTGCCCATGTAAAGTGTGATCCAGATAATAGCATTCTCATCAAAGGCGGCAATTACATTCATTACACCGGAGCAAGGCGCGCCTGCAAGGAAATTAAGTGGTGAGAGGAAAGAAAAGCTTAATATATACCTCCTTTATCCTATCCACCCCACCTCTCAGTTCTTTTTCAAATTCTCCACGTGGAGCAGGAGACCTCAAGAAAAGAAACAGTCTCAGTCAAAGGAGAATAAATCTCCAAGCCTCCCCTTCACCCTTCTGCTTCCAAGAGGCTCCTGTCTGCTGTTACTATGGCTGCACTTGTCTGGGATTAAAAAGCTTTTCCAGGAGGGTGATCTCCGAGACAGCTTTCTACGCAAGCATAACAAATGGCACGGAGTCTCACAAAACTGCTAAAGACCTTCTTTAAATTAAATTCTAATTTCTTTCAGGGAAAGGAGGAGTAAATTAATTGTCCAGTGTAGTGTTAAACAACAAGAGGCCTTTAAATCAAGTGATTAAGGGGAGAAGGAAATCTTGCCAGAAAGGCCTTTTAAATGCGAATCGGAGCAAGTGGATAACACTGCCAGCCTCTCAAAGACAGGTGTTGTCCCTGGGTTGGTTCTGCATCGTATATTGTAATAATAATAATAATAATAATAATAATAATAATACACATATTAATTTGTTGAAATAATGTCGGCGTGCCAACGTTTTATTGCTAGGAGCAGGTTTTAGGAGGACTTCCCTCTGCATTAATCTGCGACAACACGTTTTGGGGACCCAAAGTAGATTTTTTTTTTTTTTTTTTTAAAAAGCAGGACTGTGCAGTGAAGCCGTTGTAGCACTATTACCTTGCAGGCAAGAAGGTTCTGGGCTTGAATCCTGGCCATGGTTCTCCTGGGGATCCATCCTCCTGCTATAAACATAACTTTCAGGTTAAGTGTTCTCTCTAAGCTGCCCTTATAGGCATGAGTCCACATGTGTCCATATGTGTTTTATGGGTTTTCCAACAAAATCTACAAGCCCATGTTGCTGTGATATGTTTTAACCTAAGAGGACATGGGGGATGAATTTACATTTATTTACACAACATACAAAACTCTTTCAGGGCACAAATGAGATATGATGGTTTTTTTTACCTCTCTTTTTTGTGAAAGAGCATCTAGTACCCCCAAGAGGAAGACGCCCTGGGTTTGGAGCCATAGCGTTCAAAAACCTCCACTTTTTGCACACGTGAACCTTGTAAGCGCACGACATCAAACCTGGTTTGAGTCCAATGACCCAAATCAAGCCTATTCCTTTAAAAAAAAACACATTACTGTGTAACCGACTGATTTATGAAACTGTTTTAAATGTATAACCTTTTGAAAACTTTTTAGTAACTCCAAAGGCATCTTTCATGTGGGAAAAAGAAACATACCTGTACTGCAAAGAGTCACATACTGGATGCAATAAGAGTATAACCTGCTACCAGTCTCATTAGCAGAGCAGCTGCCCTTTAGCGGAACAGCTTAATGTATCTGGAATTGAACAAGTCATGAATGCAAAATTAAGTTTGACCCAATGCTCCCCTTTAGTATTTTTAGGCGCAATAAATCATTCCTTTAGTCAAGAGGCCACAATGATTTGAAACCTCTGGAGATTCGCAGTTTTAAATGCGACCGAAGATTAGTGGCTCAATAATTTCTACAGCAGGATTTTTTTAAAAACAAAACTATTGAAACAAATTAGACCACTGCAATGGGAAAGTGTGCTCTTTTGTCTTCTCGTGCCCACAAATCACCATGGCTGCTTGTAAATTATTCAGGAGGTTCAGGCCTCGGTAGAAACCTGAGCATAATTAAAATGCAATAAAATAACATTAGCGAGGACAGGCTGTTGGAGGGTGATGTAACTGGCTCTTCTCGTGGCCGAGGTTCACCGGATAAGGTCGACTGTCCTTTGGTTCCGCAGGTGCAAGAACCTTCCAGAATCTTGGCAATGATGAGACGTTCAAGACACAGCCTTAATTAGTGTAATCTCAGTTTATGCGCCATAACATCCCGGATGTGCTGGCTTCTCAAAGTGTTAATTCAAGCAGAGTGAGCGAAGCCATTTTCACCTCTGGTGCGTGTGCGCCATCTGGTGTCCAAATTCTTTACTGTACCAGAAAGCGTGGAGAGCTACTTGAACTTACCAAAGAATTGCTCAAATGGTAAAAATCCTACTCATTTTACATAAGAATGACCTACTGTAAAGATCAGATGGTAGTCAGGTAGATGAACCTAAAAATGAACTCTAAATGAACAGCTCAAATTGCAAAGTAAAGATGCCAGCAGGTTTTCATTACTGCTGTGACATGCATGCTCTGACGGTAGCAGTTGTTAAGGAGTAAAAGGATACAGTAGTCTCCATCTAATTGGCCGTTTATCATCTTCTCCTCGGTGGTTTTCCTACAAGTTTGACACAAATGGGGCAACATGATCTTCGGTGTGCACTTAACTTGTTAATTATTGATTGTGATCAAATTTGAATGAATCTGTCAGTGGCCTCTGGACGTATTGCTATTGCCGTGCCTCATTTGACACTTGAGTATAATTACAAACTGTACATCTGAAAGTGTGTCATGTCTTATGGTATGTGGATGACAGGCTATTGGTTAATTTCATCAGCTGGTGACAAGAGATGGGTGCTTCCACTTCTCTGTGAAAAATGACACCGAAGGTAATGAACAGAGGATAAGGATCAGGAAATAATTACCTGTGTATATATTTCAATATAAAGAGGACACTTAACTGACAGACTTAAGCAGAACGGTGCATAATTTTGCATATTAGTTGATCTTTTACACAGTTTGTCCTATCACAACTACAATCTTTGATGTATTTTAGTGAGACATGGTGAGACTTTCGGTGATAGAGCACAAAAAACTAGATGAAAGATTTTAAGGGATAAATGTTTTACTGTTTTTATCCAAGTCTGAAATCTGAAAAGTGTGCCATGCCCTGTTTAATTAAACACCTATTAGTATTATCCAGTATAACCAAATGCTTTTAGACATAACCTTAATCTGTAACTACTTCACCTGGGAGTAATTTAATCTTGGTTGTTCTGTGAAGTTCTCTGATGCTTTTTACAGAATATTAGTGAATGTCAAGTGCAAACCATCAATGAATGCAGAACTCTTTCTCGGTTGTCTTTCATCTTATAGAACACCTTGGTGATTGCATGGTGATACCACATCCAGTTTAATTGACAAACTCATTCTGTGGTTATTTTCATATCAGTTTGAACAGTCCAATGTTTGGATGATGTACAAACTATTTAAAATGTATAACCAAGCACATTCCTCTCTCAGTAAAAGCAAAATCACTGGTTAAAAGGGAAAGAGATGTGTAAACATGGACCTAAGGTTGCCAAAGGAGGGCAGCAGACTGAGTAAGAGAGATGTCTCCTCTGTCTAAGGCCTTATTTCTTAAATCAAGGCCAATTTCTGCCTCAAGTGGAAGTTTCAAGTTTCTTGGTGTCCTGCTCACAAGTGAAGGTGGGGCAGAGCAGAAAATAAACAGATGGGCTGTGGGTTGGAGCCATGCCCTCAGTAATGTGGATGCTGCTTTGTTTAGTTGCCGTGAATAAAGATCTGAGCCAAAAGACTCTTGATTTACAAGGTCTCCGGCAGAAGCAGCAGAAATTATCTTCATTCGTCTTAGGGTAAGTGGACTTGGCCTTAGACTTGAGTAGAGGAACACTGTTATCCAAGGAGAGTTAGGGAGTAGAGCCCCTGCTCCACCCCATCAAAAAAAAAGAGTCGGTTTGGTGAACGTAGAACCACAACTTTCTTGGGATGATCTATTTCTTCTGGCCAGGGAACACACTGATCTCACAGTGAGCTGTAGAGTGTTGTTGAGTAGAGGGCTGTTTGTCCCTTTAGGTAAGCAGAAGACAATCGTTGGTGCTGAGCAACTGCAACAACGCCACTTTACCTTCAAAGAAGAAAATGATCTATGCTATCAAAAAATATGTGACATGACACTTGACACAATGGGATTGTAGAGTATAACTTTACCAGGGAAAGGGTCTGACATTCCCAAGCAAATTTTATGTTGCATTTTTTTCAACATCTTTAGAGCAACTAAGTCAAAAAGGGGTGACTCACACATCCTTCGCCAGTTTCCTCTCTGACAAACTCTTTACAGCGTTTCCATTTCCCATGAGCAAGTTTAGCCGTTCACTGTTTTCAAATCAGTTATGGTTTCTGTGTCTATTTCCCTAAAATTTCTTAATAAACTTAGTCAATGGAAGTGTAAATCTTCCTCAATGAAAATTTGATCAGCCCATGAATGTTTTAAGCACAAACATCAAGCACAGAGTCTCCTTCAACAAAAATGGACTCAAAAATTGACTCTTAAAATCACACTTGTCTTAACACTTGTTAAGACAAATGTGCTCTTTTTACTCTAAGGGAGGAAGTTATGACTAAGAAAGACATGTTCAGTTTATCTTTTTATCTTTGTAAGATAAATTACAAAGCTTTTGTAATTTATCTTATTTTAATACTGGGAAAAAATTACACACATATGAACTCGGATTACCTAATTCGGTGACTTTTGCTGTCATTTGGTTGTGCTGGACTTTATTTTGGGAGTCTCATACTAAGGGTCATGAGTGCAAGCATGCCACACATTTTACGTGTAAAAACATCTGTGCTTACCTACCAGAGAAAGTTATTAATTGTTACGTGATAAAATGTAAAAATATATATAATAAATAAAAACAGAAATAATGATAAATAAGAAGAAGAATAAAAGTTCATATTTATTTGAAAATATTTTTTTCTCTATATATGACATTTTCTACCATTTGTGAGATAACTTGCATCAATTTCAGAAAAACATGAAAGCGGCCTGAGAAAAAAAACTAGAGTAGATTGAATTTGCAGATTCTTAAAAATTTGAAATAAAAATTTAAAACATTTATTTTAATTCTAACATTTAATTTCGAACTATTAATGAAGTGTTAAAGACTAAGACTTTAAAGTTCCCGAACAAATAAATGAGAATGTCTTGATTTCATATGGCAATTAAGTTTAAACAATTCTGACCAAATTAAAAATGTTTTTATAGTGTTAATACAGTAATTTTAAAGATCTTTTTCATCTCTTGCTTTTTAATGCTATCCTGGTGGACCTTTTTACTGCGTGCAAGAAAAGCATAAGAGACAAAAACAGTTGCTGACAAAATAAAAATAAATAAAATCAAAAATAAAATTTGCTGCCGCTACATTCCCGGTGGGAACCTTTGTTTAGGTGTTGCAGTTTTAGGGGACGGTTTTTAACGGCGCAACATGGACTTTAACTGGTTAATTGTTTTGATTTAGCCCGCTAGCTTCCCTGGGAAATACTTGCTGTTGTTCTCATAATTGTGACCGTTGTAAGTGATTTTAGCATACTGGAACATTCTCCCTGATGTAAACTCTTGTACCTTTGTCTGATTTTCGGTGGAGTCTTTCAAAAAAGATGTTTTTCACTAACGGAGCTAACGTTAGCTGGCCGGCTAACACGGTTTTGGTAACAAACATGACGATGACGGTGATGCTAACGATGATGAGGAGGAGCTGCGTGTAGAAAACACCGACCAGACATTGGATCGCGCCGATTTCCTGCTTGTCAATCATTGTTCTCCAGGGTTTTTCTGTCTTTGTGTCTGGCTAGCCAGTAAACGGGACTTAACACCAATTTTTTTATTATTATTATTATTTTTAAAGATATCATCCGGCTGTTTTTATCTTTGGAGGTTGGTATGCTGTACAGTTCAACTAGATAACATTAAATACACTGACAAATGTGGAGATTATAAAACATAGCGTTTTACATGTACCTGCCCAGATCTTTTTGTCTTTTCTTATTTTTTTTTAATCGCTTCAATGTTCCCGTTGTCCTCACTGATAAGTGTCCATATATGTGATGTTGTTAATATGTGATGTTGTTAAGCAGTGACTTGAACCTCCGTCACTTTCTTCCGATGGGGGAGGAAAAGCCGGACACGCTGGACTTTGTGAAGGATTTCCAGGAGTATCTCAGCCAGCAGACTCAACATGTCAACATGATATCAGGCTCTGTGAGCGGGGTCAAGGAGGTGGACGAGCTGCCAGCAGGTGACGTGTTTCTCATGTGTTTACTGTTGTTCTGTCTTGTAGCTTTATGAATGTCCCCAGCAAGCAGCAGGAATATTCTTGGTAGTTTCAGTATTAATGTGTCTAAATATTGATCACCGTTTTACGGTGGCTCAGAAGGTTCAGCAAAATGCCAAAGCAACATAGCAACAGCAAAAACCCACAAAGGAATTTATGCTAAAACAGAAGATATGAACAACATGCTAGCATAACTTCACCGTTGTGGCTTTTACATTTTGTAAAACCTTCTAGGCCACCATACAATTTAGTCAACATAGTGTATCAACAAACAACTGTATGTTTTACATATTACTCCCAAGACATACTGAGTATTATTTATTTTTATTTGATTTATTTATTTCAAACATGACAGTATGTCTTGGTTCTGTTTAAGTGGTTATTTAATTTCCCTTTGGGATTAATAAAATATTTTTGAATTTGATTTTATCATGCATTTCTGCGTGTAAGTACAGTGCCTCAAATAAAGTATTTGTATCCTTTTAACGTTTTCAAATCTCGCCATGTTACAGCCAGAAACTTCAATGCATTTTAGAGTGCTTTAATGCTAAGCACCCTCACACAGTAGTGTGAAGAGCAATTCAGTTCAATTAATTTCTGAGATACTTTTTAAATTCCACAGGGAAATTATATATCACGGTGATGTTAAGGAGTTTTTTTCTTTTTAAATTAAATAAAATGTGAGCGTCTACTTATATTCAGCCCCCTTTACTTTGAAACCACTAAACAAAATGCAGTGCAATCAATTGCCTTTAGGATTTGCAGGTTTTAATCAACTGGTAAACCCATGTTTTAAATATAAAAAAGTGCATCGGTATCCATGAACACATAACAAACAAAAAGATTTGTATGTTGCTTCATTTGGTTTTTGTGCAACACATTTTGGTCACAGAATGCAGCCAGAATGGCCTGGACCATCCTTCGGTGGACATATCCCTGGAGGACAGCTCAGGGATCCTGGTTGATGGTTTCGAGAGGACCTACGATGGCAAACTCAAGTGCCGCTACTGCAACTATGCCACGAGAGGAACAGCCCGACTCATTGAACACATCCGCATTCACACAGGTATGTTTTCAGAGATCATTCCACAAATCACAGTGACTTATGTGGCATGAAAATATTTGCAAACAAATGTTGGTCAAATTTTTTTTTTTTCTGACAAACAGGAGAGAAGCCTCACCGCTGCCACCTGTGCCCATTTGCCTCCGCCTATGAGCGCCACCTGGAAGCTCACATGCGCTCTCACACGGGCGAGAAGCCTTACAAGTGTGAGCTCTGCTCATTCCGCTGCAGCGACCGCAGCAACCTGTCGCACCATCGCCGCAGACGGCACAAACTCCTGCCAATGAAAGGTGCTCGCTCCCTGACCCATAAGAAGATGCTGAGTGTCCTGCAGAAGAAGGCCAGCTCTCTGGCCTACGGTCGACGTCTCCTCATCAACTTCAGCCCTCCGTCGATGGTGGTGCACAAAGCTGACGGGGCCAACGACTTCTCCCACGAGTTGCCCCACTTGCGCCAAGAAACCTTTGACAACCAGAGCCGGGCGGCGGAGGACGGGCTCTCCTCTGACCCAAACCACCACCACCACCATGAGATGGTGATGGATAACCCTCTGAACCAGCTGTCCACCCTTGCAGGCCAGCTGGCCAGCCTTCCCTCAGAAGCCCAGGCCCAGACCCAGCCTCCCATGTCTCCGGGAGCCGAGTCCGTAGTGGACGAAAAGCCCTTCCTCATCCAGCAGCCGCACCCCGCCACCGCCCCTGTTGCCGTCACGGCCAGCATGACTCGCGCCGCTTCCTCTTCCCCGATCACCCCGGAGCCCCGCGCCCCTCCGCACAGTAACTGCAGTCCCACGGGCGGACCGTGCAGCGAGCACAGCGGGCGCACCAGCACCCCGAGCATATCCAACAGCCAGCCCAGCACCCCGGCCCCGGGCCAGTCCGCCCCCGTTCAGGACCCCCACGTGCTGCATCACTGCCAACACTGTGACATCTACTTCCCCGACAACATCCTCTACACCATCCACATGGGGTGCCACGGCTACGAGAACCCATTCCAGTGCAACATCTGCGGCCACAAGTGCAAGAGCAAGTACGACTTTGCCTGCCACTTCGCCCGGGGGCAGCACAAGTGATCACAGAATGGGGGTGGAAAAAAAAACTCTTGAGAACTCTTTTAGCACACCGCTTGTTTTTACTTACTAGGAATTTTATTTATTGGTCTTTCACTTGGCCTGTATGTAGCATAGGCTTTTAAAGTTATACTTGCACAGGGCATCGTTGGTATTCAGAACATTATTTTTTAGGTATAGCTAAAGGTGCCCCGTTCTAGTGTGTTACAAAGGAATAATCAGTGTTTTTGACATCTCAAGAATTTATTTGCGGTGGTGGTGGTAGAAGTCACATTTATTCTGGATCCTTTTCCCTATGTGGTTTATTTATTTGGAATGCACTGGATTTGACTCAAACTTGCATATGTGGATGCGTTTTAGCAAATAGCAATCTCCTAAATATTCAATCAGTTTTCTGTGTTGAATTTTAAACGTACAAAGTTTTAATTGATTTGTGAACAGAAAATTACATCAAGTTGAAAGTCACCGGTGCTTACTGGAGCAACATGAGTTTTCCAGCTCGTATTTTTAAATTTGCACTCGACACCTTTTCCTTTGGGGGAAAAACTCAGTGCCCATCAGAGGTTTACATGCACTCAGCTTCGTATGAATGTCTTTGGTTTTGGGTGTTTAATGATTCATTTGAACTCTTCTCCAAAACGGATTTATTATACAACACAAAACTTTAGTGAACCTCAGAAAGACAAATTGGGTGCACACTGTTACATTTACTGTGGTCAAATTATATATACAGTCTCGTATATAAACACACTCCAAATAATATGTATTTGCATTGCTCATTGCTACTTTTTTGTAGCTATCAACAAACTTTCTGTTCTGGCTGAAAGTCTTGTTTGTGTCAGGATTGGTTGTTTTCATTTTTTGGTTTTCTGGTTTAAATGCTGCTTTAAAAGATTGTCCACAGATTTAGAGTCGAGGTCTTGCTTTTGGATATCTATCCAGAAGGAACATGTTTTATAAATCCTGGAACCATTTTTTTTATAGAATATTTAAGATAGTCATAATGAAAAAGACAAAAAAAAAAAACAGTTTTGTCAAAATTTTAAGCGTCTGAGCTAAGTGAGCATAACTAATGGCTCCTCTCCCAAACAGTTTAAAATTTGCTTAAAGATAATTGAACTTTTGTACTTTAGAACGAAAACTGTCAATTTTTCAGCCAGGACTGGGCCTAAAGAAAGCACGGCCATGATTGCAAGAAGTGCATCAACTTGCCGCAGCATATGCATCTAATTTTGACATTATGTGGATTAGAAAACACTACAGTACACTAAAACTTTTTTTTTTCTAAATTACTGTCGTTTTGTAATCATTCCACCTTGGGGGGAAAAAAAACTGTTCAGCTAAACCATTAACTGCCTTAAAAACAATTTGAGGTGTCTGCCTTGTGTTTAGTGCTCGTAAACATCTGACTTGGCACTGAACAAATCAGGCGATCCGGTTTTTATATTTTTACATCTTTGACAACACCATAAAAATAAAGTCTCAACACACCCAAAGTTACTTCTACTTATTCCTCAGATATTTACAGTTGGCCTTATCGAAGCCGTGTTGAAATTATTTCTGTGCTCGGTGCGTTACTACGATTTCTTTGCAGTGCCTGACGTTGTCATCTTTTTTTCAAAATTTTGAGACGACTGTCATTTTAAAAATACTATTTCCTGTTCTTGTTATAGCAGCTAGACCCAGAACCTTATGGATAACAGGAAAGTCGGTTGTTGAGGGTTGATTGTGGTTGCCGTGATTGTATTTCTCAACATTTTACTGGCCAAAATTTCTTCTCCATGAATGCTGCTAACTAACCTAAGAGTTCATGCCAGCTCTGTCTGGAACAAGAAAGTGGCATCAAGCAGTGAAACCTGGCCAAAGCTTGCATAAGACAGCGTTTGGTCAGGAAGTGTTTTAAAGTTCCTCCATCATGATGGCGTGGTTAACGTGTTTCTTTTAAGTCGTCTTGTCCGAATTTAATATATATATTTTTTACATCATCATGTCACCGTCTGACTTTTTTGACATTGTATGAAGTCATTTTGTAACAAGTGTCTCCGTATTTAAATCCAAAATCAAACTTGTGTCTCATATGAACACTGTTTCAGGATTGCCACGTAGCACGATCTAGCCTTTGGTAGTTCTCAATGAAATCTTTCATTAAATATAAGTATCCCAGTGCTTTTTACTTTGAATATTTATTGAGTATTGGATAGGTGTTCCATGTCAATAAAAAGAAAAAAGAAAAAAAAAAAGCTTAACTGTGTTGGCTGTAAGACTTCAGCAAGGTTGTCTTTTGTCTCGGGTACTGTTGTCTGTTGCTTACCAACACACATAGAGGGTGGAGTTGCTGTTTTTAGAAGCACCACCTTGTTATTGTTCCTAAATTTAATGGAGACATTTAGTAAAAGGCTGCCTTATGTTCTCCGTCTGTCGTAGATTCATGAATGTTAAATTTCTGACCATCACCGTCTCCCTGAGCTGAGATGGCAGAAGAGTTTCTTGTGATATGGATTACTAATTTATAAGTAAAGTGTTTTCTAACTGACTTGAACTTTGCCTCGTTTTTTTTGTTTTTGTTTTTCTTTTTGGTGGGCAGGGTTTTTCAAATTTTTGTCTTTTTCCAGAATGGGGGCTAAAAGTGTGTTTTGACAAATGAGGGATGTTTACTGTAAGGGTGTTGGAAGTGAGGGTCTGACCGGTTGTCAAATCTTGGGTTCAGGAGGAACGGCGCATCAGATCCACTTTATTCATATTGCACTTTTCAAGATTAAAATCAGAAAATCATGGCCCGATAATTAAGATTTGCGCATCAAAACAAGTCAATGAAGGTTCCAGCATCTTATCAGGATTCCTCCTGAGTGTCTTCTTTTGGAGCTTTAGTTTGGGAACTTTCCACTAAGAGGAGACCTTGCAGCAGGCCCACAACTCTACATCTTTTCTGACCTAGATTTGACCTTAAATTTGGCCAGAACGAGCAGGAAAGGGAATATCTGGGTTCCTGTTGTAGTTTTTACCCCAGCAAATCAAACTTGGATAAAGGAAACATGATGGATGTCACTTTATTTTTTTTTTACTGGAAAAAAATCACTTTAGTTGAGAGCTTGACTCAATGAGGCGCACAGCTTGTCTTTCAATAATGCATTTAATCAGATAATGAGGGAGAAAGGAAAGAAAGGTTCAGTAGAATCTAGCATTTCATTTAAAGGGATACAGATTTGATTGGATGACGTTTCCGCAGAAACAGCTTAAGCCTTGTTCTGCTCTTCAGGCTCTTTCTTCTCTTCTTCAGATTCTGCCAAACAGAAAAATGCTCAACCTTAATTTTTCTCATGAAATCACAACATTTCTTTGGGCTTCTGTTCGCATTCAAGGCACTATGGAATAAATTGAGATACATTCTTACTTTTGAGCTGAATGGGACCCATGACCAGAGTTTGGCTCTCGTGTTTGGGCTCCAGCTCCCTGGCCCTACGTCTGCTGCATCCGCGGCGGCAGCGGGAGTTGCTCTCCGAGGCGGGGCAGATCAGGACCTTGCACTGGAGGTACACAGAGTCTGTGCCTCGCAGGAACACGAAGGCCTTGAATGTAAAACGGGCTCTGTACGAGCTGCCAGAAGATAAGGGGCGGTACGTGCTGTCAACAGAACACCTGGAAGTAAAAACAGAAAAAAAAATCTATTTTTAGCAAAAAAAGAAAAAAATCAAAAAACAAGGAGGAAAAAGGCAGCTCTGGTGAGCTGCATTTTCTCGTTTTACCCATTTCGCACTAAGTAATAAGGTCTGGTTTCGAAATCGAAGGGCGTTGGGGCGGCCACGCAGGTGTCCAGGAAGAGGACAAGGTTACTGTCATGCCTACTCATTTCCACTTGAACATACAAGTCCTGGTTGAGGGCAACCTCATACGGGACATCAGTCACCTGAAAGGAAGAAAGCGAAATATTAGCATCGTACCATTTCCAACAGAGACTTTCCACGGCCCCAATCTCCATGATCAAACAATACCTTATAGTAGAAGCTGCTGGACGTGTAGAAAGCCATGCTGGTGTTGTATCGCCCCGTACCAGCGATGCTGCTGTTACCCCCGT
Source organism: Poecilia formosa (assembly GCF_000485575.1). NCBI lineage: Eukaryota > Metazoa > Chordata > Actinopteri > Cyprinodontiformes > Poeciliidae > Poecilia > Poecilia formosa. The sequence goes on from NW_006799951.1 coordinate 3,235,053, forward strand.
TACTCCCAACAAACGTGATCTGGGAGACAGAATCCGGCTCCATGGTGCAGTTGACGTTCATCTTCAGGTAAGACTGACGCACAATCTCTCCTTGCGACGAGGGAAATCCGCGGATGTTGTTGGTGAACACAATTCTGCCGCTGTTGAGCTGTTCGTCAAGGAAGGTTTTCAGACATGAGAATCTGTATGCGGTTCTCGAGAGTTGGCGAACTTTAAAGAATAATGCTGGAAAATATTTAAATGGTATTCATATTTTTTGAGAATGGGGCGAGATGCTCACGTGTTTGACGGTTCCACAAGAGGTGAGGGGGAAACTGAAGATGACCTCGTAGCTGGAAATCTGTGGCTTGCAGGACGGATCGTCCACGTACAAATTGTGGGCGTCGTAGCCCAGAGAGTTCAGGTAGGCTCTGTTGATAACGATGTTCATGTAGTCTGAGGAGCAGTCAACACGACCTGAAGGAGAATAATGTTCAATATTTAATAAACAAATAGATAATTGTGCCCTACAGCTTGACCAGTTCAGCAATTGCCTCATGTAGAATTTACAACCGAGTGATAAAGACATGAAAACCCAGGCGTACCTGAGCTGGGTTTCAGAGAGCTCATGAACTCAGCTCTGAATCCCCGGCCGACCACAGACATGTCCGAGTGGAAGACCACTGTCATGTAGTTGGAGGTGGAGTAGAAATTGCTCAGACTGGTGTTGCACACTTTCCCCAAAAATGGTGAATAAGTGTACGGTCCGTCGTAGACTGAAATGTAGTCACAGCTGCAACAGTTCTCCAATCTGTTTGTGGAAGCGGCAGGAAAATGTTAACACTTTTTGAAAAAGGATTTGTAGAAATGTAGAAATTTAAAAGCAAATCCTACAGTACTTTCCATTCTCATAATGTGACTAGATTTGACTGTTTCTACTCACTGCAGGTAAGAAAATGCCAAGAAGATCCTTTGGTCGTATGCAGCTCTGAGCTGCCACACACAGTAGGAGTTGTCGTAGTAGTAGTCGGGGTGGTTGGGGCTTGAAATGGTACCAGAACCAAACAGGGAGCCTCCGCATGGCCCTGATACAGGAGGAAAAGATCTCATTTAAGTTTTTTTATAAATGTATTATGATAATTTTACAATTGCCTTGACTTAGCATTATTTAAATAAACTGTATTAAATTTAT